>NC_137459.1:195016028-195360340 GCF_964235325.1 Thermobia domestica | reverse complement strand
GTATTGTATTCTATTCATTTTCTGATTAATCTAATCCTACCAAATTTTATATGGGAATTATTTGACGATGGCAGGATGTGGGAATTCATTGATCGCATCAATAAGGCTGTTCCTGCCAACAATTCGCTTACTTATGTTGCAATTATGGTTGTAGGCACTATGCATAAATTCCGGTTCTACACAGTCAATTTTTTGTTTTATCACATTTACAACCTATGTACTGCTGTTGTGTACTCTTATATATCATGTGTTTTTGGCGGATATTGCGATCACACATTCAGTTTTGAGAACATAATCAATATGAAGAGTATCGAGTTAGAGACCGTCTCCTACTTCCTGTGGTATTGCTCTATTATCCTAATCGTAATTAGCGGCATTCATATATTACTTAATGTGATACTATCTAATTTTTCATGCGTTCGTGGTCTATACATTGGTAGGCACTTTAATTTCGAGAATGGTAAAGCTATGCGTGATCTTGCTAAAACAACCTCATATGACGAGATGGTTTTTCTGCTTCAGTTGCGTAAATATATCGATCCGATATATCACGATGAATTCATTTCCAAAGTGGTAGCTATTCTAACTGATCCGCAAATATACCGTTTGGCTTACGAGAGAAGTATGGACATTCGTAAACCAAAACTTTGTGAGCGAATTTAGTTTGGCGTGGAGGATACTTTCAAGCGATATAAAGATTATAATTGGTGAACTAACTTGCTACTCTCTTACATAAAAGTATTAAAGATGGGTATGAAATGTGGTAGAGGCTAAGATGTACACAACAGCTTTAAATGGTAGTTATCTGGAATTTGTCAATGTATATGAACATCAAAAGTAATGAAAATAACTTGGTTCACTAATTATAAAGGTTAAATGGCTTTTAAAAGGTGCGGAATATTGCGATCAAACGGCTAACGATTATTTGGTAGATATGACCAAAGCTAAGACGCAAGAAAAAATATTGGTAATGAAGAAATGTTACTCATAGCCTCTAAATCTTGTAAATTATTAATAGCTATTTTGTCATTTGTGTAATTAAAATAACTTTTCTAGAGGAATGTTATTATATATTTTTATTTAAGAAATATTAATTTTTAATTGCGTTTTGTTTCTAAAATAGAACAGTTATGTTTCGGTTGGTGATTAGAAAGAGTGTCCTGCTCTGTACTGAATTAAATGTTTGAGTATTGGCTTTTGTGCTACTTTTCTTTTCACTTCCATTTTATATGACAAAATGTTAACAAATAAATTTAATTGATGTTCAGTTTGATTTGAAAACGTACAACAAAAGTACACAATTTTTAAGAGAAAACTTTCTGATTTTTTAAAAATAAATTGTAAATGTTAATTAGGGAGGCAGGTGAAGAAAATAATACTTGGTTAATTTATGTACTTCCGTTAATTCAGTTTATGCAGCTGTACTACATGATTTTGCAACATGAATAGTGTATCAAGTTGACTCGCTTGCATTTTGTCTTGGCTTTGGTCGTAATTCTTTTCTTTTATTACATTTCTTTCTTTCTAATTCTTCTTGTATTATTGCTTACGCTTTGTTGCATTTCAATATGCAAATGTACACTGCACATATTATACTAATGCACATTTTAATATAAATATTGTATTAGCTTTTGTGTAACTTTTCTTGTAACTTGCAACTTATAATACTTACGCACTTATTACGCATACACAAATATGTAAAATGTACATTATAAAATAAATTGTTCAAGCAGTAATATTTTTTTTTTGTACCTTGATAAAAACATAAATAATATTTAGTAAACAGTCTACCTAAATGTAAGCTCCTTAGTGGTTCAAGTTGCTTAATTCTATAGATAAATACGTCATCGCCATTACTTAATTAGACTTTAAAAAATGAACGAAAATGCCACATATGTTACGTCTTTATATACGTTAAAATATTATTCTTAACACATTTTTGAGTGGTAACTCAGCATGTTACCAAACTCCATATATTGTAACAAATATAAATCCTCATTCTGTAACTGCCTTAGCAAAAATTGTGGAGCGTTACAGAACGCAAAACATTCAAAAATCAGTCATAACTTATATAGCGAGTATGGCAAACTAAAACGCAAAATTTGCATTACGGTGACAAATTGTTACGAAATGTGATCCATAGAAACTTTTAATTTCTCATGAGAAATTTAATTAAACATTCGTTTCATGGTACATAGTAATACTGTTCAGGAAACAGTTAATGAAAGTGATTGATGATGGAATGATTGGTGCATTGAAGCTCGCATGCAATGTGAAAGTAATAATAGCCCCAATTGATCACAATCCGTTATGATTGGCTAAGAGACGTCACATGACCTAATTACGTCGTATGACGACATAGGGATTAATTTTCTCTTGATTTTGACACTGGTACCATAGCCCACCTCAATTTTTTTTGGGGGGGTGCATAGAACCACCCCCTTAAATTATCGAATTTGCCAAATTCAGTATGGTAATATAGGACATGGATATACGGTCAATAACGAAACATTTGAACAGTTTTAAGTGAATTTTTGAATGTAGCTGAACTACCGAGCTGAACGGAGCTGAATTCTCTTTATTTCACTTTAATTCTAATATTCATCGTAAGGAGGGGGAAGAGGTTCAAATATCCTTCAAACATTTTACATGAACTAATTCTTTCCCTGCAATGTCAAGTATTTCATCTAACAACAATAATAATAGTAAATTAATTAATTAATTAATTAAAGCTATGTTTGGTAAGTTGATCGTGTTTAGAAGAGCAGCGAGTGTCTTCTCCACAACACTAAAAAAAAAAAAAAAAAAAAAAAAGTTGGAAATTTTAAGCAATATTTTAAGGAATGTACCCTTCTCCAAAATATAATTACGCGCCTGAATATTTCTAACTGTAAATTCCTTAAAACTATGAGTTTGGTAACAATGCACTCGAAGTAATAGGAGAGGAAATCACAAGGAAAAGAGAGTAGTGAAACCTTTTCAACACATCTTGTGACTTGCTGTTTGAAAAATTCAGGCAAGTCCTTTTCCATTAGTTAATGCAATGTTCGATTTAGAGCAAAATAGTATCTTGGCAAATGCAGAAAATTTTCTTTAGTTAAAGAGAAACATACACTCTTTTTAACCCAAAGAAATCTGAAAAAAAAAAACAACAAGGAGGGTTTAAAGGAGTTCCCCCGCTATCAATACAGCTGGAAGCTAGTTCCACAGTTTGTTTCGATAGTGTACGTGGGTTAGATACCCGATGGGAGAGTTTTTGGAATTTTAACTGTTTTCGATGGTTCTATGTTCGTGTCCTTGTTCTTAAAGATTTATGGAAGAAAAGTGAAACGAAGTAAAAATAGTGAAAAATAGAGAAATAAAGTTACTGTGGAACGTTAGTAAATCAGTTAACATTTTTCTTTTCTTTTTTTAAAAAAAAGATAGCTATGCGTGTTTAGTTCTTTCTTTCTGCTGGGATTCAGAACTTTTGAACCTGGTTCGAATCGCACTAGGTTCTTTTATTTATTTTTTTAAATGCGCTGTTTACAGTTTCTAATTTTCTGATTCATTTCTTTTCCTTTCTTCAGAAGAAGTCATGCTTTATAAAGTCACTAACTGATTGTATCCGACGATTTCCCAGACACCAAGGAAATGAATAATCTGAGCATTTTCGTTAGTGTTGCCACGAGACGAGACATTCCTCGTGTCTCGTCTCGTCTCGTCTCGTAAACGAGGCGAGATGGAGCCCATTTTGACGAGACACGGGACGAGACAAGGCGTCTCGTGAGATGTCTCGTCTCGTCTCGTGTCTCGAAAATGCAAATGATGGCGGGAAAGGCAAAGGTCACTCAGTGACTGAATGAGAAGGGACAGATAGATTGCAAAAGGAAAACCCGCTTTGTGAGAAAAGATTTTGAAAGGACTTCATAGAAAAGTGTCCTCTGTCTATTGAATGAAACAATAAGCTTCCAGAAATATCATCCTTAATGTCTTGTCCCAAATTCCCCTTGCTGTAAACCGAGGAATTCTCTATTTTTTTTCCATTTCTGGCTGGAATGATGAAAACAAAACAAAGACAGGGAAGATTTTTACAAGCTCAAGAAACCGAACTACCACCACCATCCATTCAATTTGAAAACTGGAAACTTCACAGTGGTCTTTATTCTTTTTGTTAAATGCACCGAAAACTGCAATTGAAGCACGTCATATTGCAACTTAAATTCCCCCTTTCTCTCTCTCTCTCTCTCTCGTGCGCGTGCACACAAACATACACACATACTTTTACTATTTTACCAATCGCTAGCTTACGGGCATCAGTCGTGTTGTAAAATTCAGCTCTTCGTTTGGAAGTCGGGCGAAGGACAAAAAAGCCAAGATATATTGTCGACGAACCCTTCAAATTGTTGTTTGCATTCAGTAAATTTAAGATACTAACGATAACACTTGAGGTGAAGAGGTTTTACAGGGGGGTCTTTGTTTTGTTCCGCGGAAATGCTGGATCTGACCAGAGTGCGAAATTGCCCTCTGCTTCAATGTTGAGAGGGGGGGGGGAATACTTCCCTTTCCTAGTGAATAATATTAATTAGAATCTGAATTGTCTTCAGAAACGGTTTCCTACAGGCACATAAAACCTTTCGAACTTGATAAGTGTAAAGAACATTTGGTATAATATTCATGGAACTCCGTTGAAAGCAGAAAATATGATGAGAACGGGCAAAATTCGAACACTCAAGAACATAATTAACAAAAAAGAAATAGGATACCAAACCATATTCTCCCCAAAATTTTCAAACTGAAATCCTCTTATCCCGCACGATTTCGCCCCCTGACTAGAGATGCAAAAAAGCCGGCTTTTTTGAATCGATGTTTTTTTTTTCACATAAAAAGCCGGCTTTTTTTTGGGAAAAAACGAGAATTTTGGAAATTTTGGCTTTTTTCATTTTCATGATTTTCTATCTAAATAGTTTTCTTATAGTATATTCTATAGTTAGATAAGAATTCCATGACGTGAATGCGATATTTCGCTCTGAAATTCACCATCAAGATAAATGGAGCACATGTTTTACGAATTAAAGCTAACATGAAGAATGTAGTATTTGAGGGCAATTTTAGAGGCTATTTAACTTTATTTTAACTTTTGAATTATCGACATCTTCTTTCTTCTCTAGTTTGTCATCCATGTTTCATTTCTAAGAGCTTTTAGTACTCTAGCTTCTAGCGCAAAAGTTAAACTTGCCCGTTTTTCTATTTATCCGTCAAAGCGTACGTTTTTCAATATATCCGTCAAACCGTACTTCCACATTTCTGTTATACTGTAGCTGTGAAGTGATTTAGCAATAATTTTCCGGACAACCTTGAATACCAATTTATACAAATAATCAGTAGCGGATTTTAAAAAGTATTTTAGGAGGTTTTTTTCTGATTGTTTTGTTTCCTAAAAAGTCCTAATTTTATTTGGGAGGTGCTTGAAGTTTATGAGTACAGGCATAACTAATATTTCGTTTCGTTTATATGTTTAGCAATAATCTTCCGGATACAACCTTAAAAATCATTTTATACTGAGAATGAGTGGCGGATTTAGAAAAGTATTTTGGGAAGGGTTTTTCTTACTAATGTTTAGTTTTTCTAAACATTCGTAATTTTTATTTGACAGGAGCTTAAAGTTTATGAGTAAAGGCATAACTTCGTTTGTTGCAGACATTCCGTAACTTTGGGGAACGAGCTTCAGTCCAAAAGACCGCCCCCCTAACCTTCGCAAAACCGTCACTGCTGGTAATTAGTAATAATAACGATTTAAAAACAATAAGAAAGGAAGTCGGTCAACTCACAGTACACGCACTATTTCTACATTCACAGATGGAATGAAGAAAAGCTTTGTCAGAATGGTCGAATGCTGGTTGAATCCCGGACTTCCCGATAGAAGCACAAAAGCTAATCACTCAGTCATGTTTGCTGTGCAGTTGTATTTAGCTTAACTTAAATATATTCCGTAGTCCTTTTTTGGGGGGGGGGGGAATTCCGTAATGATATGTTGAATCCCTCTTGTTAAAAATTCAGAAAACTTGAGGATTGGGTAAACCGTGATGGTGGTTATGTAAAACTTAACTGTAGGTTTTAACAAAATATACAGAACCAAAAGCTCTAGATGTGCAGCCTTTAAGTGTATCATATAAATTTAAGTATTTCTCTTGTTTTATTTTAATTTTATTTTGTTTCAAAAAGAGAGTATGGAATATTTTGAAGTAAAAATACTATATACTGTTTTGCTAGTTATTTGTGTATTCTTTTAAAAGAAGTGTTTACTTTTAGGGTTGGCTGGTTTACACCAACTTTTTTTTAATAACTGCTTTAAACCAAAAAAATAAAAAGAATGAGAAATGCAAATCGTGTGAACTTCATGGTGACGTTTCCAGATATCAAACCATCTGCAATAGTTTTATTTCCATTTCACCTTTTAATCAAGGTGTCCCATGTTCAATTCTCGGTCGAACCACAACCTTTCTTTCATGCGGAAACCAAGTAGCGGTTCGGATGTCAGTTTAAGTGAAAGTCTTCTCCTTGATAACCTCGGTATTTCGTAAGGATGTTAAGCCTAAACATACGAAACAAAGTAAATTGTATATTTCTGCATGCCTAAATGCCTCTTGCTTTATAAAGAAGCCAGGATTGCTTAAATATATTGACAGAAATTGGCAAAATTTATCGATTGCCTACGTAGCTTCTAACATTAGCTTGGATTGGACATTTTCAATGATATCTACATACTAAATTTGTAATTTAATACCTCAGTTTTAGCGTACTGATTATGATACATTGACCTTTAAATTTTACATGCAAAGCAAAACAGGATTTTCCCGTTATTGTCTTACATTCAAAGTAATGACGGGATTTTCCCGATGGCTAGGGCGGGAGATTTTCAATTTAAGAAATTTACTGACCGGACTTCTTTAAGCTTATGGGAGTTCTTCCGGCATAACCCCGCTGTTGCATAATAACACCAAGGCGAAACAAACTTATTTCTGTGAATATGTAATATAAATACATAAAGCAAAAAATCAAAATCAAAAAAGCTTGGTTTAAACCAAAAAAAAAAAAAAAAAAGCCTGGTTTAAACATCCCCCAAAAAACGGGTTTTTGGAATTTTCAAGAACAACCATGGTTCTTGCCAACTCTGCTTACTTTTGTATATAGGAGGTTAAAAAATTCTTACTATATACATTGGTTAATCCTGTGAAATTCATAATGTAAATATGTTGAAGAAAAATTGTTTGAAATATCTTTTCGAAATTCATAGTTTATTTTCGAGGTTTTATATTATTATCACCATCAACCACTAATTAAATTATTTTTTGTGTTATAGAGAAGCGAAACAAAGTCTGTTTTATCAATTTAAAGCAGAATTTTGAAAAAAAGCCCAAAATTTCTCAAGCAAAAAAGCGAAGCAGAAAAAACCGAGTTTTTTCCAAAAAAGCCGGTTTTTTCCGAACCCTTGCATTTCTACCCCTGACACTGATACGAAAAGACAAGTGCTGTTAAAATCCATACACATGACCCTTCCGGGACTCAACCCGGGGTCTTCGAGCCGATGGTATATCGCCGCAGATCGCTCGGCTTGGTATGAAGGTGTACGTTGTACGATCACGAATAGATCACGACAATATAAGAAAATGTTTTAAAAAGTCGCCATCGTTAATCGAAAATGGCCACCCAAAAATCATTTTTTACACCACTAGCTAATCTGGGTGTACCGTCATGAGTATGCTACACAAACGGGGCGAACACCACATAGAGGCACAGACCCCGCGGGTATGTGGACAGATTTGTAAAATGGAGTGTAGAATGTCCCACAAGCATTCTTTCCTCCGATGTGTCGTTCAGCTTCCAGTACTATGGCATTTTAAATAGAACTTATTGTGCAGTAACCTATAAAATTTCAATTAAATACTTTTATTAAAAACAGGGACGTAGCTAAGGGGGGGCACGAGGGGGCACCGGCCTCCCCAAATCTTGGCTTGCCCCTCCAAATATTTATTTAAAATTTGTTACTTTTTTATCCGACAATAAATGAAAAAAATTATCCATAGTAAACTGAAATGATTCATACTTCTAAGAAAAGGTATTTTTTTTTTAAAAAAAAATCCATTTATAGGCTATTTCTTAAACGTTAAGTGAATGGTAATAAGAGTTTAAGATCAGTAACTTTGGGGCCTGGGCGTCATTTTCGTTAACATTGGGGGGTTATTCTAGCCCTTAGAATGATTCCAGCCTTAAAGTCAACTTGAGGTGCTAAGGGCTAAAAATCTGTACGAATGCACTTTTTATAACCAACTAAGACAAAACTGAAAGGTCGATTCGACTCAAAAGCTACGAGGATCTCTCTTCTCACTGCTGAGTTTTGCAACATAGTATTTTATATTTTAATTGTTTTACTAGAAGGTATTGAGTGTAGATTTACTTTCGTATATTTATTATATTTAACAACGATTCTGGCTAAACAGATGAGAAACTATTTAGACCCCTATACAGTATGTACTGGTGCTGGCAACAGACTGAGCGGGAAAGAGTCTATTTTCTTACTCAATGTGGAGTGCGCAGTGTTAAGTTTGCTATGTATGTGTTCTTGAAATTAAGTTAAATATGGAAAAGTTTATAAAATCTGGATATCTTATTTCACATGGAAAAACTGAGAAACACTTGAGGAGTACCTGCAGCGAAACTGATAAGGTGCATGTTGTTGCTGAGAAACATATTCATTCGGACACTGTTGATAAGGAAGAACTAAGGAAGTTGCTAGCACCTCACAACAAACATTCATGTGAATGACTTGTTTTCAGAGGTCCAAAGAAACTGGAGAGATTTTTGATCTACAAAACCACGCATCTAGAGAAGTAATAACTGCCTGTCGCGAATGCTTAAAACGTATAGTGGCGATTGTGATCCATTTAGTTCGACAGGGATTGGCTTTACGAGGCAAAGATGAAGATGAGAACAGTTTAAATAAAGAGAATTTCTAGCAAATATTCGAGTTGTTACGACGTTTTGACCCTTTTTTAAAGAATATGCAGCGCGAGGGAATACTACTTATTTGTCCCCAGAAATTCAAAATGAAGATATCTTATGCTGCGGTGAGGAAATCATCAATATCATTGTAAGTGAACTGAATGCCGCTGGAAAGTTCAGTGTTATAGCTGATGAAACACGAGATATTACTGTTTCTGAACAACTTAGTGTTTGCGTGAGATATGTGAAAAATTCTAAAACAATAGAGCACTTTTTGAAAATTGAGATAAATGCTGAATTCATATCGAAAACAATTATCGAAACTTTGGCTTTTGTATGCGTTAATAAGGACTCAAAATGCATTGGGCAAGCTTACGATGAGGCGATCGTTATGAGAGGCCACATAGGTGGTGTGCAAAAGTTATTTCGGAAGTCTCGCCCCTCGTACTGTATATCCATTGCTATGTGCACCAGTTAAATTTAATAATATTTAATAATTGTAAAAGTGTGCTCGTTTGAACAAGCAAATACCTTTTAGATTTATCGCAGACTTTACATAATTATTTCTCTGTGTAAAAGCTTATAGACGATAAAGCAAGCTCAGACAGCGTTAGGTTTGGAGCAATCCAGTACATAGGGATGCGCACGAGTCGAGACACACTTTGTAAAATTCGAGACGAGTCAGACAAACGTGTTTCAAGACTCGAATTTTCGAGTCGAGACAGCTCATAAAAATCTCGACTCGACTCGAATGTCTCGAATTTTTTTCTATAACTTTTAATATTATTATGAAGAAATTATTCACTCAGGAACAGCCTTGAAACCAATTCCAGCATTTATTACTTTAGAAAGGTACAGAACGCATAAATTTAATACTTAATCTTTCGAGATCAAGATTTAATTTTCAGCTCAATTCAGTTAATTAAAACTAATAATTAATGTCGTGATATTTGATTGTACTTCAAATATAATAATAATAATAATAATAATAATAATAATAATAATAATAATAATAATAATAATAATAATAATAATAATAATATTTGATTATCTAGTTTGTATAAAACTATTATCCGTAGCCGATATCTAGTTTGTATAAGAACATTGCAATAAAGTGAACATCATAAATTCTCTGAATGAGCAATTGACAGTCTATAGTAATTTAGCATAGTTATAACTATTGTGTTTTTATTTCCATGAACGCAATAGGGCTACATAACTTCTGGACAGGGCCGGATTTAGGGGATGCAAAGGTGCACGCTACCCCCCCCCCCTTTGTTGTACATATACCTATCTAAAATGAGAAGCTAGCAGTGAAAATACCGCGACACTGGTGTGTCGTGAATGGGCCACTAGTGTGCCGCGAGGATATCAAAACAAAATTATTAATTCTATAGCAATCAAATTGAAAACGTTGGGGAAAATGTATATTTGTATTTCACATTACTATGAACCTCTACTATGAATCTACAATTTTAAGTTTCATGCCGTGTTACTTTTCTGTACATTTCTAATGTTGAAAAAAGTATTCGTTATTGTTATGACCATTATTGCTTCTTTATCGTTACAGACTATTTCGTAACTTGAAAATTTAAAATATCATTCAATCCTTTCGATAAATTATTTACATTTGTGTTCTAAAAGTAAAATAGATTTATTTGTTCGTTCGTTATTTAATGATCTTCATTCTTAGTAAAAGGTTGGATACAGTTTTCGAAAAAGGAAGCGTATTTTTAATAACCTGAGTCCAACATTCCATTGCAGTTGTTTTCTCCTTTGAAAAGTAAGCATAGTGATTTACCACGAGGAAAACCCAGTGATCGAGGTTTCTTCTCTGTGCAAAGGAGATCAGTAATCAAAGAAAAAAATACCACTGTGTTTTATATTTACAAATAATAATATCTATAAGTGTGCCGCGAGAATCCATGTTACACCCGTAGTGTGCTGCAATTTGAAAAAGGTTGGGAAACGCTGGTTTAGAGGAAAGAACAATTGGTACACTCCCTCCTCCCTGCTCTCTCTCTGCCTATTATATTTTCTTTATTTTATTGTCTCCGAAACACCATTCCAGACAAATGCCTTTCGGTAGAAAAGTTAAAAACAAACAATTCCACTCTTGGACAAAGTGGGCAACATGCGGTACTCAGGTCAATGAACCTGCTTTGGAAATTTTCGTGCAATTTAGGTTACTGAGAGGGTGTAGTTTCTTCAACTATGCCGCCTTCTACTATGGCTCGTGCCATAAATAAGTCATCGTCTGATCATATAGGAAACACCGCTAGTTGTCCTTGCCTGACATCTGTTTCATATTCATATTAGCCAGTGACGGCGATAAAGAGCGCGCAGACCCCGCGGTGCGGGGGAGCATACTTGAGGGGGCCTCTACAAGGTACGCTCAGCAAGGCACCTTTTACTTGCCATTTATAATTTTAATGCATTTTGAAAGCATTTCTACACAACCTATAATTAATTCTGACAGTTTCACAGAATTAAACCAGTTGAGAATGCTCCATGAGCATTGCCAGAACGAACTTAAAAAGAATGTAGATATGGAGCGGGAAGGAAAACTGTCATTGTTCCTAGATGTAAAAGTAAATAATTTCATCCGCACCACCTTCTCTCTCGCAAAAAATAGTAAAATATTATCTCTGTATGACTTACCGTTCTCGAGATATGGCTCCTTAAGTATCTAGAAATTTGAACTTTTTGGCCAATATCTGGGGAACGGTGGCCAGTTGGCCACCAGACAGTTAATCGGTGGACACGAGTTATTATTTGGTATTAAAATGTTCACCACCCTCTTAGGTATTGATCAACAGCAATATGATCTCTCTACAACTTACGGCTCCCAAGCTATGGCTCGTTAAATATCTAGAAATTGGCCATTTTGGCCTATATCACGGGAACGGTAAGTCATAGAGAGATGATATTGGTGTTAGTCAATACCTAAGAGGATGGTATGCATTTTACTACCGATATTAATTGGTGGCAACTATACAACTGGCCATTGGCCAAACTAGTGGCCAATTGGCCAGTGTTAATCGGTTACTATTTGGTACCAAAATGTTCACCATTCTCTTAGGTAATGAACAACATCAATGTGAACTCTCTATGACTTATGGTCCCCGAGATATGGCTTCTTAAATCTCTGGAAGTCGGACATTTTTTGGCCAATATCTTGGGAACGGTAAGAGTGACGCGAAAAATTTAATCACTTTTTCTGATAGTTTTTGAAGCCCTATCAAATACACGGTTCAAAATTGAAAAATCGCAAATAACAGACAGACGGACAGACAGACAGACAGAGAATTCAGTAACGAACTTTTTAAGTTCGTTGATAATGAAGTAATAATTAAAATCAAATAATGAGGAATGACTGTAACATGAATGTCAGGTTGCTCTTTGCGATTTTCCAAAGATTTTATTTTCCAGTGTAACATTTGCATATTATTATGTTAGTCTATAATGCCATATTTTCGATACCGTGTATCTTAGACTAGAATTACCGTGTATTACAATAAATTGTCGTATTTACGAGAAATATCTTCCAAGAAAATTCGAGATATAACAACTTGTTATTTGAAGAAGACAGTTGCTTACTGACAAGGGTTGGCTCCACTGAGATCCGAACGAGACAATTGTGTTCGCATTTGATATGTTATAACTAGACGAATCCCGAAGTTATACGTGTCACCGGGCGGGATATCGTGAGTTACAACATATTCAACGAACTTAAAAAGTTCGTTTCTGAATTCTCTATGTCTGTGTGTCTATCTGTCCGTCTGTCTGTTATTTGCGATTTTTTTCAATTTTGTACACTGCATTCGATAGAGCATCAAAAACTATCAGACAAAATGATAAAATTTTTCGCGTCACTCTAACCGTTCCCAAGATATTGGCCAAAAAATGACCGATTTACAGAAATTTAATGAGCCATATCTTGGGAACCGTAAGTCATAGAGAGACCATATTGGTGTTGATCAATATCTAAAAGGATGGTAAACATTTTGGTACCAAATAGTAACCGGTGGCCACTGTCCAATCGGGGCAAAAATGTTTAACATTCTATTAGAGATTGATTACCACCAATATCATATCTCTATGGCTTACCGTTCCCGTGATATTGGCCAAAAACATGGCCAATTTCTAGATATTTAGAAAGCCATAGCTAGGGAATTACCTGCTAGAATAGTTTGAACCGAATCATTTGTTCGGAAACGGTTGGGTAAATGGAAAACTCGGTGAACATGTATTCTATCATTTTCAAGGCCACACTTCTTTGGGGTAAAAAAGTTTGTCCCAGGGTTCCCCGCAGGGTCCCAGACGGGATCCAACTCAAAAGTTTCAAATGGCAAGGGGGTTAAGTAGCACATCGTTTGAACTCTGTTGTAAAATGAAGGAAAATGGAGCAAGTCTCGACTCTCTACGACAACCCTGTGCAAAATGGCGGCGGGTCAAAATGAAAACAAAAACTTAATTGAAAAGTCCACGGCCACCCGTATAAATCAAAAATGGTGAGAAAATGTAAAAACAGGAAAGGACGTGTGGCATTACGAGATCGAGCTAAAGAGAATTTCACAGTAAAAATCAAGTTCAAGCTCGAATTAGTTTAAATCTTGACTAGTGTGATCCTCATTGAGATTAGCGAACGCGAGCTCCAATGAGAATAGAGAGCATGAGCCCGAGTGAGTCACGGTTGCAAAATTACCATTTTTACTTCTTTCTTTCTATCTTTTTTTTTTTCCTACTCGAATGCGTAAGGTTTATGAACAGCAGAAGTGCTTGCTAGAAAAACCTTAATTAGCATGTGCTTGAATTATCCATAGGAACTGCTTAGATATCTAATGCAACTTACGTTCGCATTTTAACAATTCAGGTTGTAATTAAAACCTTGAATACTGAGCAGATGAGCACGCAGAATATTTTGTTGGGGTGTATTTCTAATACGCAATTAATTCTTCGTGAACAAATACAACTCTATAGTATCTGAAGCGGCTTGAGTTGGATTGAATGAAAACGTGAACATGTATTCGAACTGCGCAATGTATTGTTAATTACCATGAACTGGAACAATTAGAAAAAAATGGAAGCGCTACTGATGAGCACCAAACATCAAAATTTCACAAGGCATGGTCAAAACTCACACCTCAAAGACCAGAAAAAAAGATTGCCCCATCAACTAACCGTTGTCTTGTCCAAGTCAGTTGCTTCTTTTCATTGTGAAATTTCCTGCAAGTTAATCAGAATGTTGAAAATTTCCTACATTTTAAATTTATTTAGTATGTACTGATCAGTCAGAACATTGTGACTACCAACCTACTATCGATATAATTTCCGTCCAGGCGATATCTGTGTCACCTGCCGACGAATGCCTGCTAGTCAGTCACACGTACGGTGCATGTAGTATCAGTGAGATTGCTGGCCGTGTGTAGAATGGGGAAGGCGCGCGATCTGAGTTTGACCGAGAGCAGGTTGTAATAGCCCGCAGACTCGGCAGGAGAATTTCAGAAACTGCAGGACTTGTCGGGTGTTCGAGGAGTGCTGTGGTGAGTGTCTTCAACAACTTTGGTAAACGACGTCAAACCTCGAGGGGTTGGGCGCCCCCACCTCATTACAGATGTAGGACGTCATAGGCTGGGCAGACTGGTAAAAGAAGACAGGTAGCCAACTGTGGCAGAACTAACATCATACTTTATTACTGGGCAAAGTGCAAGTGCGTCTGAACACACAGTGCACCGAACACCCCTAACGATGGGCCTCCGAAGCCCATGTCCCATCTATGTGCGAATGTTAGCACCACGACATCGGCAACTACGACTGAAATGAACGCATGACCATCGTCATTAAACCTTGGCACAGTGGCAGAGCGTTGCATTGTCTGATGAATCCCGATACCTTCTTCATCATGACGATGGGAGGGTGCGAATCCGTCGTGTTCCAAGAGAACAGTTCTTTGACACCTGTACTGCGGGACGGAGACAAGCTGGCGGCGGCTTAATTATGCTCCGGAAAACATTCACGTGAGCATCCATGTGTCTAGTGGAGCTCGAGCAAGGCACCTTGACGGCCAAGGCGTATCACACACTGCTTGCAGACTACGTACACCCCTTCATGACGACCATGTTTCCCAACGGTAGTGGCATTTTTCGAAAAGATAATGCACCATATCACAAGGCCAGGATTGTGATGGAGTGGTTCGAGGAACACAGGGGCAAGTTCCAAGTGATGTGCAGGCCGCCCAACTCGCCTGATCTGAACCTAATCGAACACAAATGGGATGTGATTGAACATTACTTCAGAGCGCATCGCCCCCCTCCCCGGAATTTACGGAAATTAGGTGACCTGTGTGCAAGGGCTCTACACTGAAGCATTGAAGTTTGACACACAAAATGATGCAGAATGTTTTAATCAACCAAAGAGCAGAGAAAAGCGAGATAATAGTATTATGAAAGGTTTCCTGATTTTCGCTAGTATTCCGAAGAGATACACTATCGGGTAGTATTTCATTATCGAAAAGTACATGTTTCAGAATCCTAAGGTACTCACGAAATAACTTGTATGGAGGGAGTTTGGCAACTTACATATAATTTGAAGTACTCACCAACTACCTCTATAAAAATTGTTGTGGAAGTACCGGAGGATTGTGAAACTTGGATATTTGGATAGGGCACATATTAGTTTCTAAGTGAAGTTTTGACCCGACTACGGTAGGTCCCATAGTTTCGGAGCTATGGACCTTTAATTTTTTAAAAATGTTTTCGGGTGCCTATAACTCCGAAAGGAAGCATTTGCGCACCTAGGTTGGTCTATACTTTTTGTCCTATCTTGGCGTCAGGAATTACCTCCCAAACGTTGTCGGTGTTGCTTTGAAACACACTAATATATATATATAATTTGCAAATATCCCCCCCCCCAAACTCAGAACTCTGGCTAGGTCCCTGATTAAAAACTAACTAACTCTATGGCCTGTGGAACCTGGAGGTTCAATGCCGCGTTCACAAAAGCTCTCCACTGACTTCTATCCTTAGCTAACTGCATCCAGTTTCTACTTTGTGTTCCAATCTCTGCGAGATCCATCTTAATATTGTCCTCCCATCTGCACCTAGGTCTTCCTAATGGTCGTTTTCCGATTGGTCTTCCAGTCAAGACTTTGAAAACGTTTCTACTTTCTTCCATTCTAGCTACATGATCCGCCCACCTAAGCCTCCTAGACTTGACGACCCTAACAATATTGGGTAAACCGTATAAATTATGTGATTCCTCGTTATGAAGTTCCCGCTATTCCCCATTCCCGTTCCTCTTGGGTCCGAATATTCGTCTCAGGATCTTGTTCTCAAATACTTTCAGTCTATGTTCTTTCCTCAGAGTAAGCGACCATGTTTCGCAACCATACAGAACAACAGGCATGATTATCGTTTTATATATTTTAACCTTCAGATCCCTCGACAGAAATCACGACGACAAGAGATTTTGAACCGAATAGTAACACGAATTCCCTGCTTTTAGTCGACACTTAATTTCTTCGTGAATATGATTTTTCTCTGTTAATAGTGATCCTACTT
The DNA here is from genome assembly GCF_964235325.1 of Thermobia domestica. NCBI lineage: Eukaryota > Metazoa > Arthropoda > Insecta > Zygentoma > Lepismatidae > Thermobia > Thermobia domestica. Next base: position 195,343,796 of record NC_137459.1, on the reverse strand, counting down.
TTATTATTCAATAAAACTATTTTGTTCCAAGCTATTTTTTTAATAACTGCAACAAATCTAAATATGCTAAATTGGAAAGTAGTTTTTGGATTGGTCTGGGTTAACACTGCAAAACCTAAAGGCTGGAGTATATGAAATCAAAGTATATACCTACAGTAGGTATATCTTTCTGGAATATATGAAATCAAGCAGCCGCGTAACAACATTTCAAATATAGGAGGGGGCAAGCCTTTTTGTTGCGCCCCTCTCTCAACAGCGCTCCCGCCTCCACCACAGTGTGTAAATACCACTAATCTTTACAGTATTACTGTTATGTATTTTTTTGTGTGTGTGCGGGAAAATAATAGTAATTTACGAAAACAGCTATACATTTGAAAAATTAAAATATTAGACTTACTTGAAGTAAAGACAGTTTCTTCACCCACCCAATGTATTCATTCAACACAAGAATCGTACATTATAAAACTAGTAGACCTCATTTGATTTGCGTCGGGATACTATGAAGTACAGTTTACTATTAATTAATCACTAAATAGTACGACATGATTGTTCCGTATACGTTCGGCAGTAAAGCCACATTCTCACTTTCCAGAACTCATAGGCTGAAGACATATCACATCCACAATTTTTTTCTGAAGTGATCAGCAGATTCTCACAATACACCTACAGGCACACTTTTTTATATTTTACTTTCACACCACATTAATCTTCAAATGTTTCAGTACATAGATTGAACTGCACTTTGTATTGATATACCGGGCTAGAGATGCAAAGAAAAACGGCTTTTTGAAAGAAAACGGAAATTTTCGCTCTTTTGACACAACTAGCATCTCATAAGTCCCACGTTGGTTGTCTAACCATGATATCAAATTCTTGAAATTTATACATCTTGAAATGTGTTGTTTGGGTTGCTTAAAGTCAAACTGGTAGACAAGAAAAAGCATCACACTATTGTTTCAGATACTCTTCAATACCTAATATTAGAGCCGAGAAGTTTTCATAATTTTGTTCATATTTCAGAAGAAAATGTTTCACTAATAGCAGCAGCATAATATGATTTAGTTTAGGGAACTGGAGCAACAAAGCTTAGTGCGGTGGCTCTTACCTTTTATTTTTCTTCAGAATACAGTATTTTTTTTTTTAAAAAAAAAAGAAAGTTAGATTATGATGGGAAAAGAAAGTTGGAACACACTGTTGTTTCTTCACTAAATATGAAATATTAAAAGAAAAAAATCCCAAGCCAAAAAAGCATGGAAAAGATATTCGGTTTTTTAATTTTTTTTCCAAACCTTAAACCACTATTTAAAATAGTTATTGTTCCCTCCACTAACTTTTCACTAAAACTTTTTTTTATCGTTAAACATTACTCGAAGAACTGTACAAACAATTCGTTCGAACTAGAAAACCCTATACATTAACCCTTTTGAGATTTCCACTTTTTTAGGTAAATTTTAGACTTTCAGTCAAGCAGCTATTACGTCGAGACTATTTATTGTAGAATCATGGTTCATACTCCGTTTTATTCGGAATGAAACAGTTTTTTCCTAATTTGTAAATTTCCCTAATATGTACCTAAGGCAATAAAATTCCTGTCCAAATTGGGAAAAAAAGATTTAAAAAAAAAAGTCCCAATTTCCTGCGAATTTCTTCCCTCCGGTACACAACACGAACATGCGAATGTTACAAAAAAAAAAAAAAAAAACTTTGCTTTACTCCAAACAAAACGAGGTATGAACCATTATACTGGGGTAAATAGTCTTGGTGCTAAAATTCATTTATGCTATTTTTTCCTAATACCTGTATCTCCTATTGTTATTCAACAAGCTCTAGTGTCAAGACTCTTTATCGTAGGATCATGGTTCTTAACTCTTTGTATTTGTAATGAAGGAATGTTTTCAACTGTGCCATTCAAATTTCCCCATTATGTACCAGAGGTGAAAAAATTCCGCTCAAATTGGGAAAAAGATATTTTTCTCAGGAAAAAATCTTTTTAAGAATTTCTTCCCCCAGATACATGCTAGTGCCACAGCAGTGCTACAGTTCGAAACGTTGCTTCATGACAAACAAAATGAAGTACGAACCATGGTCCTACAATGAACATTCTTGACGCTAGAGCTTATTGAAGAACAATACATTAGTAACTATTACCCAAAAACAGGGAGGGAAATTTAGTAAATCAGCTCTAACACCAAGACTATTTATTCTAGTATTATGGTTTGTACCTTTTTGGTTGTAATGAACCAGCGTTTTAAATCGTATCACTTGCATGTCCATATCATGTACCTGAGGGGAGAAATTCCCGCCCAAAATATATAAGGAAAAGCGGGAAATTCAAATTTTCAAAAATTAACTTTATTGGAAATTTATCTCCTCAGGTACATGACAGCGCAATGGTAGTGGTACCGTTGGAAACGTTGCATCATTACGAACAAAATGAAATACAGAATATGATCCTACGACAAATAGGGATGACCGGGAATAGTAAAGTAGCGATTATGAGCAGTTACTTTACTGAACACGTTGACTAAAAGTGTGTAATAGGGGAAAAATTCAGATTTTGTTTTTTGAAAAATCACTATTTACCTTAAGATCATGGTTTGTACCTTGTTTTGTTTGAAGTGGTGGTAGGTTTTAAACGGTACCGCTCACATGTCCCTGAGAGGAGGAATTCCCAAATAAGGAAAAAGATCTGAAAAAATCCCTTTTTTCTACTTTGGGTGGGATTTTCCCAATAGGGAAATTTGAGTGGTACAGTTGGAAATATTTCTTTATTACGAACACAACTTGGTATGAACCATGATCCTAGGATTAATAGCAATGTGTTAGGATTTTTTTTTTTTAAAAAAAAAAGAGCTCTAAAATGTATCCTTTTCTTTCTTCCTTCGTCCATGTTTGTGACGTCACTGCCCCGAGGCATCGCAAGCGTGACTGCAAAATGCCCATGAAACACATTCTTTGATGTCTCCCTGCTTGAATGAATGCAAAAAACACGATGTGAAAAGCTTTACTAGAGATTTATAAAGCAAATCCCGAAGATCGACGCCATGGTTCAGATCTGTACCAAAACTCTCCAAAGGGTTAATGTATTTGCCCTTCCTTTTCTTATGAGTGATCGATTATTCTTGATTGTTGAACTTCTCATATTTATTTTTCTTCAAAATGCAGTAATTAAGTCTCTTTTTCTTCTTATAATGGGAAACAAAGATGGAAAACACTTTCTTCATTAAAGTTGAAATATTAAAAAAAAAAAAAAAAAAAAGTTCAAAATTTGACAGGCATAAAAGCGGTGGAAGAAACTTTTTAAAAGCCGTTTTTTGAGCCCTTGCGTGCGTAACATCCAACTTTTAATATATTTAACAAGAACGGAATAATATAGTTTCAATTTGATTAAATGTTCAATGTAAAAAATAACGAGCCACAGTGATCCTATAGCTCATTTCGATTAATAAAAAAAAAAAAAAAAAAAAAAAAAAACTGCATACTTCAAAGAGCAGAATTCACACTTTTCCGAAAACAGTCGCACGGTAGGAGCTATTTGTGAATTCTCTACACAGTTCCTTCACGTCCAGTGAGTCAAGCCTGTCTGCGTATACATTAAGAACTGCAAAATGGTTCAGTCTTACCTGGGTCATTATGGACCTCGGATAAGTTTTGAGACGCCGCAACATTGAGAAACTTCTATCAGCAGTTGCAGATGTCGCTGGGATGATAAGCAGGAGACGAAGGACTTTCAACACTTCAGGAAACAACTCTCTTGTTTCTTTACAGAGTTTTCGAAGTTGTCAAGCAGGTCTCTCAGATTTTTTGAAGTGGGAATAGTGGTGAGTAACTGTTGAGTCTGTAATTTTAGTCGGTTCGAATTGACGTGGTATTCTTTTAAAATGTCATTAATGTCTTGAAAAAAGTTACCTTTCAAAATTACATCCTTTATTGCACGATATTACTTCAGTTCAGGCTGATGGAATCGACTACATTTTGCAAATGATATTGTCCAAATATTCATAGTAGGTTGCGCGTAATTTATCTTCTGCGGTGTTGAATTGCTAATTTTTCGCGGATGTCTGCTAGTGTTCTAGTCTTTTTGGGGTCGGTTTCCTGCGCGGTAGCTGAGGAGATCCTTGTTTGTTCTATCGAAGGCCCCTCTATACAATCACGGGCGACAAAAGGAATAATTAATACATCTGCAGCACCCTTGGTGTAATATTACATCCTTGTTTGTCCTATTGAAGGCGCCCCTATACAATCAAGAGCGACAAAAGGAATGATTAATATATCTACAGCGTCCTTGATGCAATATTACATCCTTGTTTGTTCTGTCGAAGGCGCCCCTATACAATCAGGGGCACAAAAGGAATAATTAATATATCTATACCACCCTTGGTGCAATATTACATCCTTTTTTGTTCTATCGAAGGCGCCCCTATACAATGAGAGGCGAAAAAGGAATAATTAATATATCTACAGTGCCCTTGGTGCAATATTATATCCCATTTTGCTCTATCGAAGGCACCCTTACAATCAAGGGCAACAAAAGGAATAATTAATATATCTACAGCGCCCTTTGGTGCAATATTATATCCCTTTTTGTTCTATCGAAGGCGCCCCTGTACAATGAGAGTCGACAAAAGGAATAATTAATATATCTACAGCACCCTTGGTGCAATATTACATCCTTGTTTGTTCTATCGAAAGCGCCCCTATACAATGAAAGGCGACAAAAGGAATAATTAATATATCTACAGTGCCCTTGGTGCAATATAATATCCCATTTTGCTCTATCGAAGGCGCCCTTACAATCAAGAGCGACAAAAGGAATAATTAATATATCTACAGCATCTTTGGTGCAATATTACATCCTTGTTTGTTCTGTCGAACTGCCCCTATACAATCAGGGGCACAAAAGGAATAATTAATATATCTATAGCACCCTCGGTGCAATATTACATCCTGTTTTGTTCTATCGAAGGCGCTCCTATACAATGAGAGGCGACAAAAGAAATAATTAATATATCTACGGTGCCCTTGGTGCAATGTTATATCCTATTTTGTTCTATCGAAGGCGCCCTTACAATCAAGGGCGACAAAAGAAATAATTAATATATCTACAGCGCCCTTGGTGCAATATTACATCCTTGTTTGTCCTATTGAAGGCGCCCCTATACAATCAAAAGCGACAAAAGGAATAATTAATATATCTACAGCGTCCTTGGTGCAATATTACATCCTTGTTTGTTCTGTCGAAGGCGCCCCTATACAATCAGGGGCACAAAAGGAATAATTAATATATCTTTAGCACCCTTGGTGCAATATTACATCCTTTTTTTGTTCTATCGAAGGCGCTCCTATACAATGAGAGGTGAAAAAGGAATAATTAATATATCTACAGTGCCCTTGGTGCAATATTATAAACTTTTTCGTTGTATCGAAGGCTCCCCTGTACAATCAAGGGCGAGATAAGGAATAATTAATATATCTACAGTGCCCCTTGGTGCAATATTATAAACTTTTTTGTTCTATCGAAGGCGCCCCTGTACAATCAAGGGCGACAAAAGGAATAATTAATATATCTACAGCGCCCTTGGTGCAATATTATAAACTTTTTCGTTGTATCGAAGGCTCCCCTGTACAATCAAGGGCGAGATAAGGAATAATTAATATATCTACAGTGCCCCTTGGTGCAATATTATAAACTTTTTTGTTCTATCGAAGGCGCCCCTATACAATCAGGGGCGACAAAAGGAGTAATTAATATATCTACAGCGCCCTTTGGTGCAATATTATAAACTTTTTCGTTCTATCGAAGGCGCCCCTATACAATCAGAGGCGACGAAAGGAGTAATTAATATATCTACAGCGCCCTTTGGTGCAATATTATAAACTTTTTTGTTCTATCGAAGGCGCTCCTATACAATCAGGGGCGAAAAAAGGAGTAATTAATATATCTACAGCGCCCTTTGGTGCAATATTATAAACTTCTTTGTTCTATCGAAGGCGCCCCTATACAATCAGGGGCGAAAAAGGAGTAATTAATATATCTACAGCGCCCTTTGGTGCAATATTATAAACTTTTTTGTTCTATCGAAGGCGCCCCTATACAATCAGGGGCGACAAAAGGAGTAATTAAGATATCTACAGCGCGCTTGGTGCAATATTACATCTTTGTTCTATCTACGAAATGTACATAAACTTTTAATTCTTCAATCTGCTTAAAAAAAGGCAAAGTAATCATTAGGCGCCTTCGGCGCCCCCAATAACTTCTACCAGAACTTTGGGTGGGGGCAATGCCCCCTTGCCCCCCCCCCCGTCTTTTTACGCCACTGAAATCAAGTGTCTTCGTCTTCGATGTACGTACCTATGAGCAGTTTACTGTATATTAATGTATTGAAACTCGTGAAATAAATTTCAATGTTTCAGAATGTAAAAAATAAATAAAAAAAAAAAAGGTCGAGGAAATATTATCTTGTAAACTATTTGTCCTTGCCTTGTGAGCTTTTTTGAATTTATTTTTAAGACGTTTAGGCAACTGGCTCACGCTGAACGGATGATGGTGGGAAAATTAGTAGAATGAAGAAAGTGGTAGGACACGAGGAAACTCCTAGAAAACACACACACACTCGTTTTTACACCACAAAGCTCACATGGCACTAACCGAGATCGAACCGACTACCACACGCACCAGAGGTGAATGATTCACGGTGTACTTTTTTTTTTAGATACCGTGCCATGTCTTGTCTTGTGTGTTCTGGGTAATAACTTTGTTGTATCTTGATAAGCATGGTGCAGTCTGCTACATTTTACTTTCGTTCGTATGATATGTCACAATATTTTAAGAGACAAGACGAGACAAACGAGACGAGACGAGATACAACCATTAGAGTCGTGTCACGAGACGAGGCGAACATATCTTTTCGAGACGAGACATGCTTTGCACGAGACGAGATGAGACAGCCTGAAGTTTCGTCTCGTCTCGTATCAACACTAATTTTCGTATTTTATTTTTTAAGAGTACATAGATGCTACCGAATTGTTACAAAAATGGGTTAAAAATTTTATTCTTGCCAGTGTGTGTAATGATGGGGCTATGCCATGGATTTCCATTTTATAGAAATATACACTATGATCTCTTGAAGAAAAGTTTTATCCTTTGCGCTGACATTTTCCCCATTATTTGATTTTTTAAATTTTCGTGAGCATAAAAATAGGGAGCATATTTTGTTTTGTAGACGAAAGTACTACAATTAGGAATACTGGTAAATCTTGTTAAGCAGATTGGTTTACCAAAACTCTGTTATATATTTAATCTGTCCACGTGTCCCGGAGGCGAAAACAGCTCAAGCATTACTTGATAGATCACCACAACATTGGTTCAATATGTAGAGGGTCAGTAAAAATAGGAATAGAGTTCGACTACTGAGGCATTATTCAAACCGACAGTAATGGAAGTAAATAATTGTTGGTTTTACGTTTATCACTATACAGCAAAAACGGTAAAACATATATATGGAGAAGAGGTTTTCTGCAATCGATTAAACATCTACAAGAGTGCATTTAATTTATATCCCTTGCTCTCTACTAAAACTGGAAGCAGAAAAGATCCAATCCAACTTCTTGTTCAGTTTTGATCTATACAAACCAAAAATGTTAGGAGATAGCGAGAAGAGTTAAAAAAAAAAAAAAAAAAAAAAAACATTTAGCGTTCTAAGAATAGGAAATATCTTCTGTCTTAACCCTCTATTCAAACCGAAATTTTCAGATATAAACCACTTTCGAATTTAAATTGATCGCCATAGAATAAAAACATAATATATATAGCAAAAATCGGTTTCGTGTGACAGAAAATAGTTTCTTCCGGTTTTAACGGTGATCGCTAAGAAGTAAAAATGGTCATTGATAGTTGTTTTCTGCAATCACAAATAGCATATAAATAATATGTGATAGTTGGCGTATATGTGTGAATTTTTCCTCCCTGGGGAAATTATTCAATTTGCACTCTGATTCTCCTTCATCTTTACGTATTCGGACGTTGTGTCAAACAGTTGAACTACCAGTAGTTCTTCATCTTTCTCTCGTTTTGTTTCACATTTCAGTCCCACAGTCATTGCTCCTGCCCTGGTTCAGTTTAAATCAGTGATTCGTGAACTTTGTGTCGCTATTCCCTGGTGCTTTTGATAAGTTTCAATGGAAACGATGAATTAGTTAATGATGTATTTACAAACTCAAAATTAATATTTTTGACACAAAGAAATTATTAATTATAATTAGTGTTGGCTTAGTTTTAAAATTTAAACCAAACCCATCTATACCATACACTAGGCAGACCTATGTTTTGACTTTCGTGCAGGGTCGCCGCGCTAGGTATTCTTGATATACTAAGGACACTGCAGAAACATCTAATATACTAACAAAGAACCTATTTGATTTCGATTTCTAGCTCGCCACCAAACGAAATACTTTGCGGTCCTTGATAAATATCTTTTTTTTTTTTTTTTTTTTGAAGAGCTGGTGTCAAATATTGAATTAGTTGCATCTGTAGATAGTGTTTTAGAGCAGGGGCGTAAGTAAGGGCCCCGCAGACCCCGCATTGCGGGAGGACCATACGCCATCAGGGGCCCCACAATCATGGACTGGGATGTAGAGAAGGGGCCCCACCCCACGCTGTCTGCGGGAGGGCCCCAAGCTTTTTGTTACGCCACTGTTTTACAGGTCCTGAAAGATAGTAATTTGAGTAGACTCAGCCGTCCTGTGGGTGAACCAAGGGAGGTATTTGCCATCAGACCCGGTGCTATATGGACCCGACACCATAGAAAGAGAGGCTGTTTAAGAAACGTAACAATTTACTCTTTCTGAGTCATTGTTGGAAACAAAAATATTTCGAGATGATGAACCATCATTTTATAAGACACTCTTACAAGTATCACCATTAACCCTAGGAACACCATGGTATTTTTGGATTACATGGAACACCAACGAAGGGCCTGTAGGCCCACAGGATAAAGATCATTATTTCTCACGGAAAATAATTTACCTTTTCGTATATGTACTTGGGATATCTAAGACATCATATATTTTTATTCTCTATTATTGCTAGGTTTATAAGTACAGTGTTGCCAACTATATGTGTGTGATTGTTTAAGTTACTATTTTTTATTTATGTCAGTAACTATGACCTATTTATTTTATTTGTTTGTTTAGAAAAACAATCAAACAGATCAATAACAAGATAGTGCGTGTAGTATGCGTACAAAATCGTCTTCTAAAAGCATTTTGGTGGTGGTGCAGTAAAATGGGGTAGAATGGGGAAGAGTGGGATATACTTCAGTATTCCAATGAATTCAGGATTAATCTTTTATAATTCCATCCCGGTTACGATTGGAATGGCGACATTTTGTTTCAAATTTTGTTTCAGTGAAAAGATAGGCAGTGTGAGGGACGTTCATTGGACACTATATGGAATGTCACCAGAGAAGCAGTGTTGTCAACTCAAGTTATATTTTTTCTACTAGCACAATGTCATATTTTTGCACCTATGGAATGAACATGTAAAACGTAAGCAAACAAGCTACGACTTGTCTGTCAGTTTTGTAAACTAACACCACTACATCATCATGAATATTACAAGAGATTCATTGCAAGAAACATACCACTACTTCCATTTGTTCCACTTGTATTATCAAATAAAATGTTCCAATCACTGTCTTTTGCATCAAAATTTGACAGGGTTATTTTCACCTTGCTATATTCAAGGTCAGACCTTCTATGTCAGATTCATTTAAAGGTTCTTTAAGTTCTTTCCGGCGGAACCGGTTCCAGACCTGGATCCGAAAAATCCGGTTCCGGATCTTAGGAACGGGTTCCTGACCTTGATCCGAAAACCCGGTTCCGGAGCCGGATCTTAGGAACTGGTTCCAGCCTTGGATCTGAAAATCCGGTTTCGGAACTGGATCTTCTAGAACCGGATTCGTTCAGATCCGCAAACCGGTTCTGGCCATCCCTAGTAGTAACAGTACCCTCTGATGAAGTGCTAGACACACAAATCTATGGCAGAGCATGAGGAAAACATTGGTAAGACAAGTTCCCAAATGTCTGTGTACTGAACACAGTCAGCGAGTTCAGTATTTTTCCAAGTATACTTCTCTCAATCTCCGCTTGGAAGCAAAACATTGACACTTTTTGATTTTATATATAAAGCTCCTTCTCAGGACAAACTGTGGTCCTAGTTCATTGTGATTTCTACCTGGACGAACTTTTCTACAGGAAAACGTGTGCGAATGCTTGCTTGTGAGCACATCATTTATCTTTATAAAGAGAACATAAGCTCGTTTTAGTAAAATTCGTAATTCAAGATATATCTTAATTACACACTTTAAGCAGAGACATAACAGGTTTGAAAGCAGTAAAGAACACACATTATCTCCACTCTCAACATACTTATGGGAGATTGCTCGCGATAAGGTGATGACCGATGTTTTATGGAACTCTGAGGGCACTCTCATGATAGACATTCTAGTAAACTGTGATACGTGACTGGAGTATTACTGAGAAATATTATGGCGATTAAGTGCAATATATAAATAAATAAATAAAAAATAAAAATAAAATGAGAGTTCGCCATGGAAAGCTGTCTAAAATCGCTCTTATGCACCAAGACAACAAAGTTCATAGGTGTTACAACAAACTGCAAAGAAATGGAATGTTTCACGAAATTTAGTACCCTCAGATATTTTTTTCTGTTCTCTAGTTTAATAATAGTAATGAACTACGTTCTGTAGTGATAGTAATTAGGGCTAATAGTGATTTCCTGAATTAGCTGTTCCCTTGTCTTTTTTTATTATTATTATTATTGTGCCTTGATAATATTACGCAGAAAACTCTTCACCTTGTCATTTACTTTAATTGATATCCTTGCCTTGATAATATTATGCAGGAAACTGTCCTTTGTCATAGTTTGTTATTCTTTTAGTGATAAATTATTTCCCTTGTCATCCTTGTTACTGCATGTCTACATTGCTTTCTCATTTTCACTCCAAATTTTGGATGTAAGCTAGACTTCTCAGACATTGAACAATATCTTTGGGTGAGTTTATTTTGTATCTGTGCAGTATTTTTTCAATTCTGTTGTCAAGTCGTACGTTTTTCCCTTACAAACCGAGAAAAATCCTATCATAATGCAAAGCACTGTGCTCAGCTTTCTGTTTCAGTGCTTTTGAAAAGCACAAAGAAATTCGGATGCAAGTTAACCCTGGTCTTGAGCTTGTTGTTCCACCCTTCAACGGTATCATTTGTTCGATGCCGTTCACCTTCGCAGTTCCAGACATTGATCGCCACATTCACATTTTACATCCTCTCGTTCACAAAGTAATCCATAAATGCTGTAACTTTATCTTCTATTGGAATAGTACTCTGTACTGCTAGCCAACAATCTTCAATCTCCACGGAATAATAGCCAAAGAACTGCACATGCGGACAATTAGCCTTACATATTCATATTCATTTTCTTTGTACACAGAGCTCCTCTGTAGCTAAGCGGTTAGCGTACGCGCCTTTGGCGCGGGAGACCCGGGTTCGATTCCCGGCGGGAGCTCATGTGGTTCGGATTCCACGTTAATCAGTAGGTCCACGTCTCATATAGCCTCGCTGCTGAACGGGACGTAAAACTCAAAAAATCAATCAATCAATCTTTGTACACAGATGCCAAACCTAGTTCTTGGACTTTGCGACACAGGTGTTGGTTGAAGTGAAAATTGCAACCCTTAATCGTACAATCCGCAAAGTTGGAAACAAGCGCAGAAATACACGCGTCTTCAAAGTCAACCATGATCTTTCGTGGAGCCCAACCCGGTAAACACTCCTTTAATTTCTTGAAAAGGAAGTCATAAGTTTCTTCTTTTTTTGTTCGGCAGGAAGGCAAAAGCTACCGAAATGATATTTGTTTCATTCTCTATACTGCCAACATCTGTGTGAATCGTATACCGTTGGGCGAACTGTACGCATGATTTGAAAGTTACATCCAAAAAGTTTTTTTTCTTTTTTTTCATATTCCCAACATTTCCTGACCTATTCTCTGTTCGTGTCCTTCATCTAGCAAAAGAAAGCTTGAGTTGTCCATCCTCAGGTTTTCCTCGGTTATCACGATGTTTAGTCTTGAATCCGGATCTCGAAGATCTCGGTCTTGTCGCCTCACATAGTTCACGTTTCTCTTGAAGCTGTTGTTTGTTCGAACTCCCGTCACGAAATCCAATCCACGATTAAACAGAGTACTCATTTGTTCGCGGTAGATCTTCGATGGGGGCTTGCTACTTTCTCTGGTTCTCTTCTTTGATGCCAACCGTTGAATTCGAAATTCTGCTTCAGCGACGTCTGGTTGACATTTGTGTTCCGTTGGCTTAATTAGTACTTTTTTCTTTGATACTAACTGTCTTTTGCACTCATTTTCTTCTCTCTCAACACAGCTGAGTTGTCTCAGTACTCTGCTCCTTCACAGATACTGGAATCATTCATATTCTACACAGGGCTTGCCTTTCGTCGCCTCAGTATTGTTAATTAATTCATTATAATATCCCGAACAAAATTTCACCAAGGACAATTTATACAAATACATTTTTATAGACTATAATATATACAATAAAAGTTTAAGTTACTGATCTATACACATTAATATAATTATCTAGACTAAGTATGTGAGTATAATTTAATCTACACAAGGCTGTTTGGCACTTCCCAGATATCTCTGTCCGCAATCCTTGCGAGTTGTTTGGCTTCTCAGCCTGACATAGATGTTCATTTTACTTCGACCTCACTCACCCTCGCCCTCGCAGTAGCAGTTGGCCCTCGCCCTCGTTCACCCTCGCGAATGGAATTGCCCATCGCCCTCGCGCGCCTTCACCCTCGCTGTCGAAACTTGTCCTCGTCCTCGCGCACCCTCGCCCTCGCTGCCGAAACTTGTCCTCACCCTCGCGCACCCTCACCCTCTTCGTCGAAGCTTTTCCTCGCCCTCGCGCACCCTCACCCTCGCCATCGAAGCTTGTCCTCGCCCTCGCGCACCCTCACCCTCGCGATAGGAGTTGTCCATTATCCTCGCTCGCCCTCGCCTTCGTGCTCAAAACTTTTCCTCGCCCTGGCGCACCCTCGCCCTCATATCATTGAGGGCGAGGGTAATTGAGGGTGAGGAGGCCTCGAGAGGGCCTAGTTCGTGAGGATTAGAGCATCAATTATTCAACCTATTTGTTGAATTATTTCCTTATCGTCAGTGGCGGATCCAGGGGGGGCGATCGGGGCGATCGCTCCCTCCCAGAAGAGGAAACTTCTTTATTTTATATATACAAATAAAACGCATCCCAGAGTTTGGAGCTCTTAAAAGTAGCTCTAAGTAGCAGTATTACAACCCACCACCCCTACCAGAAGTCCGTCCTGGATCCGCTCTTGCTTAACATACGTCCTAAAGAAAGGAATCTAAACATATCATCGTATATCTTACTGTGGAACACCTAAAATGGAACAACTGTTACAATGGAGATCTCGGTCGATAGTGACTTTACATCATTTATCAACAGTATCCAATGCCTTTACTTCAAAATGTTCCTTGAACTACGATGCAAGCATAAGTATTCAGCCACACAAGGGCGGCTCTCATGAGGGTGAGGGTGAAATCAAGGTTTGATGAGTGGCGGTAGAGTGACTGCCGCGGACTATCTGTCAGAATTTGACAGTCAACACGTTGGACATCCCTGATGTATGTAGCGTAACTGAGGAATTTGAAGAAATTCAAAGGGAAAGATCTAAAGAGCTTAATTTTGAAACTCTGTCAGCAAACAAATAAAATACTTCAGAACACTCATTTTCATTCTATGAACCTTAATACATACAAAAACTTTATATTTCCAAATGAAACTATATAGCGACATTAATGGGTCATTTCAAAAGAGTGGGGGGTAACTGTCCCCCTTTGCCCCCCTAATCGCCGCCCATGCTATGATGTGTGGCACACTTGTGCGAAATTAATAATAATATGATTAAACTGTTTACCCCCAACAAAATCCTGCTCGTTTTGCTGAAGTGGCTTTTCCTAAGTTTTATATGTTTCATATATCCTACAGTTCTTTTCAGGCCTTTGTTTTAATGTGTCCAAATTTATATTTCTCCTTTTACCACACAATCGTTCAATACTTGCACTATAATATTTACAATCAGTATATCATCCTGTAACGTATTTTATTCCTAATAAAAATCATTGAACAACACAACATACAAACCCTATCTCACTGGCTTGCACGCGAACCTTTGGTGCATGGGGTCCTGGGGACAATTCCGAGTGGGAGAACATTGAACGACAGTGCATCGAATTCCGCGTTAAACCTATAGGTCCACTTCTCATATAGCCTCGCCGACGAAAGAGGACGCTAAACGGCAATCAGTCAACAGTTGCAAATTTCGGCTGCATAAAGAACTTATGTCTTCTGGAACTTATTAAATTTATTTTGTTAAAGCAGCTCTTTTAACAAAATTTCAGTATTAACGTGTCAGATATTTCTATTTAAGGACAAGAAAAAACATATTATTTATTTTGTAACTAAATGATAGCTCTACCCACGTAGATTATAAAAGCAGAAACAATGAAAATCGATACAATAGTGACTGACATAATTTAACAAATATCGATTCAGATAATAGTTTGGGCTGTCACAAAACTATGAAAAGTTAAAAATTCCGATTAATTGTAACAACTTCATCAGTGGTGGACATTGGAGGAGGATATATGCTATTAATCAGCCCATTTCATGGGCATCCAAACTCACGAGCCCAACGCTCACTAGCTCGGCATTCGCGCTCAACCGTTCTCGGGTTCAATAATTAAGCGCTACCGCGAGCGCCAATGAAATAAGTCAGCGCGAGTCCAACTGAGGGAAGTGAGCCCGAGCACGATTCCCAAAGGAATAAATGAGCGAGAGCCCAGTTGAAAAAAATGAGCCCGAGTCCGAGAGAGTCCAGAGCAAAATGGCCATCTATGAACCAAAGTCATTCCATCAAGTCTTTCTCCATCTGATCTACTGCATTCTGATGTTTCTCTCATTGATTGTGTTTTTTCAGATATCAGCGCTCTTGTCATTTACTGCTGAATGACGTGAGTGATTGTCTGTCTGTCTACCAACACTCTTTAAACATGACAGTGTAGTAGACACTTCTTATCTAAAACGTCTCCAACACAGGGAGGGCAACAATGAGGCACACTTACTTCTTAATGTAGCGCTATTTCTACCCGGAAACTTTCATGGGAAAAATAAAATATTATTCTTATTTGCATTATTAATTTTAATAATTATGTACGTACACACAAGAAATTGTCTACTGCAATTAATTGAAAGGAAAAGTACGATTAATGTATAACATTGCTATGACACTAACTTTTCATCTAGGGGACATGGCAGATGATATTTTAAATTTTGCCTCTCTCCAAAAGAGGTCAAACAGCAAACTTCAAAACAGTTGCTTTTAAGGAAGCTTGTCGTCCTCCCTCGCGTGCCCTCGTTCCCCTGAAGGAAGTTGTCTCTAGCCATCGTGCACCCTCGCTCCCGCAGTAACACTTGGCCCTCACCCTCGTTCACCCTCGCCCTCTTCGTCGAAGCTTGTCCTCGCCCTCGCGCATCCTCACCCTCGCTGCCGAAACTTGTCCTCGCCCTCTTCGTCGAAGCTTTTCCTCGCCCTCGCGCACCCTCACCCTCTTCATCGAAGCTTGTCCTCGCCCTCGCGCACCCTCGCCCTCGCTGCCGAAACTTGTCCTCGCCTTTGCTGCCGAAACTTGTCCTCGCCCTCGCGCACCCTCACCCTCTTCGTCGAAGCTTTTCCTCGCCCTCGCGCACCCTCACCCTCGCGGCCAAAACTTGTCCTCGCTCTCGCGCTCCCTCGCCCTCGCGTCACTGTGGGCAAGGGAACTTGAGGGTGAGGATGCCCTCGAGAGGGCCACTCTCGCGAGGGTGAACATCTCTGTTCTCAGCACACAAAATATAGACAAGTAAATGTAAAATAATTTCATTAATGTTAAGAAAACTCACCAATATACAATATGTTTACTTGCTACAAACACACTGTTGCGTTGATCCATTGTATTCATTTGGCTTATAATTAAAGTTTATTCCCCACTTATATAGACCCAAGCTAACACAATCAACCAATGAGAATAAATCACAGATGGCACTGCTGTGGGCATGGGCGTCCGCAGGATTTTTCGCACGGGGGTCAAACTTTAAGTTACAGGGTTTTTAACTTTTTAAAATTTGATAGCCTTTTCCTCTACGACTCACCTTGGGATAGGGGAGGGGTAAGAATCTCGAGAGAAGTCACCCAGGACAAAATTTGTGTGATATGATCACGATATTCGCATGATGCGACCAGTGGCGTAGCTAGGGGTGGGTCCGGACCCCCTAAAATTTCTGAAAGTTATTAAAATAAAACCTAAAATCGGTATTGAGGCAAAAATTTTCCACCATCGGACCCCCGAAACACCTCGGACCCTTCCCAATATGAAATCCTGGCTACGCCACTGGATGTGTCTGAGAAAAAGAACTATTTAGAATGACTGGTCACATGGTTTGACCTCACTACTTCCCGAATGGAAAATGAAATTAAATATTCAGGTTTTACGTCCCATAGTCATGCCAGGGAGCATTTTCGCCGATTCCAAGAGGTTCATCCAATACATGGCTCTTATTGGCCACGTACCGGTGACGTCACAAAGTTTCAAGTTCAACCTGCTACTATGCTTATTACTTTCTTTTCAATGTTTTGTGTGTGACCGTGTTTAAAAAAAGAAAGAGAGGAGATTATCAATATTATTAATTGTGAAATATATTGCATCAGTGTGGAAATTGAAACACTTCGAGATGGGGGGGGGGTTAGTGTGTGTCTAAAATATACTTTACTAATGCTGCTTGCAGACGATCCAAGAAAGCTTGAACAAGAGCATGGGATTCAAATTTACAAGTTCAAAGTAGTATTGTTCAACACACTTGAACAAGAGTCTCGAGGGGACTTGAAACAACTTTTACACGATCATAGAAGTATTGAATCTGTTTTATATTCTTGTTAATAGATGGCAGTCCAAAACAAGTGACTGTAACTATGAAAACAAATCAAAGCGAAACTGCGTACTGATTTAGTCCAGACCTGCGCTCATTTTCTCCGATCTTAAGAGGTTCGTCCAATACATGGCTGAAGTAGCACTCTTATTGGTCACATACGGATGACGTCACAAAGATTCAAGTTCAACTTGCTACTATGCATGTTGCTTTCGTTTCTTTGTTTTGTGTTTGCGTGTGTTTAAAAACACAGAGAGGAGATTATGAATATTATTACTTGTGAAATACATTGAATTATAACTCTTGATTTATGTTCACTTCTTACACGGTACAAATAAATTATCCTTAAATAAGTCTTCGTCGAAATAAGTGTTATAAAACGCTCTTCACATGAACTGCAATTTTAACATTTTTATTAAATTACAGAGACAATATTAGCTGATGGTGCTCACAATGAATACACTGACTTTTGCAGAAATCGTGCACTTTGTTATGCAACACCTTCTTTTGATTTCAAATTTACATACAGAACTTTGGTTCCATTCAATTGATGGTGTAAAATTGAAAACGTCTTGTCCTTGCTACTTTTACCATGTACAAAAATGTTTCTAAGATTAACTTTACATTACGCGCTCCAATTCGTCTTTATTTACATCCAAAAATAGGTCTGGTTTAGAAGTATTTTGCGGCAAATCACGTTGTAGTGACGTTATTGATAAGGCATGATCGGTTAAATTGCACGAGAAATGCTCACACACTTGAACTAGATGGCCATTATTAGCTAGCTTTCTTTATGAACCACATAAGGATACCAACTGGAGTATACAAAATAAATTGCATTATATTTCGTTTGAGTTTAGCATCCCTTTTAACACCAAGGTTATAATGAGACATGGACCTATTGATTCACGTAGAATCCGAACCACTTGGGATTACGCTGCAGTAGTAGAAAATGGATCGATCTGGGCCATCCTAGGCCAGCATTGGCCAACTCAGGAGCCCCTGGGAAATTGAGCACCTTACACCCTGAAGCCACGGTCTTTTACGACCTCCATTTTAGGGGTGAATTTATTCCTTTTTATGAGCACTTTTTAGGGGGTGTACTCGTTCCCTTTTATGAGCATATTTTAGGGGTGAACTTCTTCTCTTTTATGAGTACTTTTTTCAACTCCTAATTGAACATAGCAGATAACACATAAGATTACGAACACATATAAGAGCATAAGACTACGTAACATAGCAGGGGTGTACTCGTTCTCTTTTGTGAGCACTTTTTAGGGGTGTACTCGTTCTCTTTTATGAGCACTTTTTCAACCCCTATTTTAACATATCAGAAATTACACTGAGACGATGAACACACATAAGAGCAGATAACACATAAGATTACGAACACATAGAAGAGCAGATAACACATAGCAGATAATACATAAAGCAAGGGTGTACTCGTTCCCTTTTATGAGCATATTTTCCAACCCCTATTTTAACATAGCAGATAACACATAAGATTACGAACACATATAAGAGCATAAGACTATGTAACATAGCAGAGCTAATACAAGAGTATGGCTTATTTTCCAACCCCTATTTTAACATAGCAGAGAATACATAATATTCATTCCCTTTTACACCCCTGTATTCGTTTCAACCCCTATTTGAACATTTTACCATAGCAGAGAATACATGGAGACTACGAACACATAGCAGGGATGTATTCATTCCCTTTTATGATCATTTTCAGGGGTGTATTCGTTCTCTTTTATGACCACTTTTTGCAACCCCTATTTGAACATAGCAGAAATTACACAGACTATGAACACACAGCAGAGCAGATAATACATAGCCCAGCTAATAAAAGAGTATGGCTCATTTTTCAACCCTTATTTTACCATAACAGAAATCACACAGAGACTACGAAACATAGCGAAGACCACCTCTATTTAAACATAGTCCATTTTAGGGGTGGACTCATTCTCTTTTATAAGCATCGTATCCAACCCCTATTCGAACACAGCAAAAACTAGAAAATAATGGGGGATGTACTTGTTCCCTTTTTAACCCCCTATTTCCCATAGAGGCTACGGACATAGGAGATTACATAGCAAAGAATTCTTTTTACCTGGGTCTTATAGTTTATGTGGGATACGCCCTTTCTATGACAATTTTAACCGATTTCGATGAAACTCGGTATATGAGGGTTTTCGGACATGCTGATTACGAATATCATATTTCTTTCTATCTGGGTCTTATAGTTTATGTGGGATACGCCCTTTGTATGACACTTAAAACCCAATCACTCGTAAACGAAGCAACATATTGAGATGGTGTTTCCACATTTAGTAATTGGTCATCAACCACTGCAAGTTCCAAAAATAATGACCATCGAGGTCAAAGGTCAAAATACTTAAAACCTAATAACTCGAAAACGAAGCAACGTATTGAGGTGCTGTTTCCAAATCTAGTAATAGGTCATCAACTAGTACCTGTTAAAAAGTACTGACCATCGAGGTTAAAAGTCAAAATACTTAAAACCTAATAACTGAAAACGGAGCTAAGTATTGAGATGCTCTTTCCAACTACTACAAGTTCCAAAATAATGACCATCGGGTCAAAGGTCAAAATACTTAAAACCTAATAACTCGAAAACGGAACCACATATTGAGATGTTGTTTCCACATTTAGTAATTGGTTAGCAACTACTACAAGTTCCAAAATAATGACCATCGGGGTCAAAGGTCAAAATACTTAAAACCTAATAACTCGAAAACGAAACCACATATTGAGATATTGTTTCCATATTTAGTAATTGGTTAGCAACTACTACAAGTTCCAAAAATAATGACCATTGAGGTCAAAGGTCAAAATACTTAAAAACTAATAACTCGAAAACGGAGCCACATATTGAGATGGTGTTTCCAAATTTAGTAATTGGTCATGAACCACTGCAAGTTCCAAAAATAATGACCATCGAGGTCAAAGGTCAAAATACTTAAAACCTAATAACTCGAAAACGAAGCAACGTATTGAGGTGCTGTTTCCAAATCTAGTAATACGTCATCAACTATTACATGTTCCAAAAGTACTGACTATCGAGGTCAATGGTCAAATATTTAAGCCTTAATAACTTTAAACAAAACCTGTGTGACCTATTCAATTTTGTACCAAGCAGAGAAAAGTGAAGAATGAATAAATATGACTGGCTTACTTCGAGAAAGAAAGCAAAGATATTTCATTTTAACTAGCTGAGAATTTTAAATCATCTTGTATTATTTAAACAAACGAAAGGATAAATTTTATACCAACGAGAAATGCCATTTTATACCATTTTGTATTACTCCAATAAACGAAGAAATACCAGAAAAAAAGTGAAGAATGAATAAAATTTGGGTGGATTATTTTCTTTTGTACCAACTGGAAAAGAGAAGAAGAGCTACTTTAACTAGATCATTATGTACTGTTTAAACAAGCGAAAATTGACTATTATGTAACTTTTGAACTACTGAAATGTTCTATTTATGTATCAATCAGAAAAATCCGAAGAAGGATCATTTTAACGAGTTCATAATTTCTATAACGAAAGAATAATTTCGATGTTCTACTTTTATACCAACGAGAAAAAAATGAATTAGCTGAATATACGAAATAATAAATTTAAGTGACCTATTCAATTTTGTACCAATGAGAAATGGCATTTTTACTGGCTCAGAATTTTACTACTCAAATAAACAATGGAGTATTTAGTTTTGTACCACCGAGAAAAAAAGAAATTGCATCATTTTGGAGTATTCAAATAAACCAAGGAATTATAATTTGTGTCAACTCTAAAATCAAATAAACGAAATAATGCATTTGAGTGAGCTATTTAATTTGAAAAACCGAAGTTGAGTATTTTATAACATTTTGTATTATTTCAACAAACAAAGGAATAAGTAAAAAGGATCATTATATATCATTTTAAACTAGTCTAATAAACGAAGGCATAAATATGAGTGAGCTATTTAATTTTGTAGCAACCAAAGAATCATTTTCACTAGCTGAGTATTTTCACGAAAGAACAAAATTGTACTAATCAGAAAAAGCGAAGAAGACCCATTTTAACTAACTGACAATTTCCGTACCTTTTTATACTATTTAAACAAACGATGACATAAATTTGAGTGGCCTGTTTTTTTTGTACTAACCAGAAAAATTGAAGAAGGTCCAATTTAGCTAACTCAGAATTTATGTACCTTTGTACTAGCCCAATGAACGAAAGAACAAATTTGAGTGTTCTACTTTTTATACCAAACAAAGAAGAACCATTTTGTACTACTCAAATAAACGAAAGAAAAAGCGAAAAAATACAAATTTAACTAGCTCAAATTTATATTCGTTTTGTTTAGGTGTCCTACTTTTTGCACCAGCGTGAAATGCCATTTTAACCAGCTCAGTAGTATTCAAATAAACAAAAAACCGAAGAAGGATCATTTTAACTAGCTCAGAATTTCTGTACTTTTGTGCCATTCAAACAAATGAAAAAAATAAATTTGGATGGAGTATTACTTTTTGTGCCAAGCAGAAAAAGGAAAGAATTTGTACTGACCAGAAAAGGCGAAGAAGGATCATTTTATACCTTTTTGTGCTATTTAAATAAACGAAGGAATAAATTTGAGTGATCTATTCAATTTTGTACCAATCAGAAGAAAAGCAAAGAAGGACCATTTTAACTAGCTGAGTATTTTTGTGTTACACAAATCAACAAATGAATAAATTTGTACTAAGCAAAAAAAAGGGAATTCAATTTTGTACCAACCACGAAGGTCCATTTTAACCAGCTCAATATTTTTTGTACTACCCAAATAAACGAAAGAATAAATTTGAGTGACCTATTCAATTTGGTATCAACGAGAAATACCATTTTAAATAACTCAGCATTTTATACCTTTTTGTGCCATTTAAATAAACGAAGAAAGCGAAGGAGGGCCATTTTAACTAACTTAGAATTTTATACCATTTTGTAGTTACTAATCAAATAAACGAAGGAATAAATTTTTGTGACCTATTCAGTTTTGAAAACAAGCAGGAAAAGAAAAGAATTAACATTTTGTACTAATCAAATAAACCAAGGAATAAATGTAGGTGGCTTATTTAGTTTTGTACCAACCACGAAAAAAAGCGAAGAAGTTCCATTTTAACTAGCTCAATATTTCTGTACCATATTAACTAACTCAAAGAAACGAAAGAATAAATTTTGAGTGGCTTAAGCAAAGGTCAATTTGTACCTTTTGTGCTATTAAAACTGAGTGACCTATTCAATTTTATACCAAGTAGAATAAATTTTGTTTGCAATTAAAAAAACGGAGAAGGTCTACTTTCTGTACCAACCAGATAAAAACAAAGAAATACCATATTCTGCTACTCAAACAAACGACGGAATAAGCTCAGAATTTCTATACCTTTTTGTGTTATTCAAATAAACGAAGGAATAAATTTGTGACCTATTCACTTTTATAGCAAGCCCCTTTTAGTGTTATACCAACCATGAAGGTCCATTATAACAAGCTCGGTATTTTTATACCATTTTGTATTACTCTATTTCATTTTTGTAACAATCAGAAGAAAACAGCTCAGAATTTTATACCTTTGTGGTGTTACACTGAAGTTTCAATTTTTCCGGTCATTAACTACATATTTTAACGTAATATTTAACCAACCAGAGTTGCGTTATACATTGAATTTTAATTCTGTAGAGCAGACTCCATAGCAATTAGCGTACTAAAGAAAACTGATGAAGGATAACAAATTATGACAGCATGCTTGGCTATTTTTTATCACAGCAGAAGGAATCATATCAAAGTATGAATCAGCTCATCAAGGAGAAGAAAAGTTTTCAAAGTTCCATGTTCCATACCATCTATAAAGAGTGCTGCAGATATTTAAGCAACGTTACGAATGCGTTACCTAACATTTGTATTGCTAGTATAGTGAGGCTCCTAAGGTACTACCTATTGCTGAACGATTCAATTATTTTTAAACTTTCTTTCCTGAAACTGCAAATATATATATATTTTTGTATTTATGTATTTTATTATAATGGAATATAAGTTTATGGAGTATATTTGGAAAATAATAGAACATACATCATGATATTTTGTATTGCCTTGAAACATATTATTAAACACGGAGAATGCTTTGAACACTTGAAAAATATTTATTTGATTCGTTTTTGCTGAAGAGCAGAAAAATGACTAGCATGGAAATTGTTTATGTTTCACCTAGAGAAAAAGAAATTCAGCGTGAAAACGAAAAACCTATACTGTTAATTCACCCGTCTGACCCCGATTTGCCAGATGAATTACGTGATAAAGTGAGAATCATATATCCAACACAGGAAATAGAAGAAGTGTATTATTTTAGACGCTATAATAGATATAATGATGAAATACTCCCGGAAAGTGATGATGACAGTGTTTCAAATATTACCTGTTTTGAAATGGAAGCTATTGAGTGCGAATGTACTAGTGAAAGTATTAGTGATACATGTGTTATACAATTATTTAATGAGTACACACCGAATTCAGTATTATTATGTGATGCATGTTCTCAACATAATGAAAATGAAAAAGATCACAACTGTTTGCTGCAGTATAATTACGAATTATTACAAAAGGTGTGGACGATCTTAAATGTGAAATAAGAGAGATAATCTATAAAATTTATTTAAAGAAGCATTTTAAAGGTTGTAATATTAAGAACACTTATACTTTGGAAAAAATTTTTATCTGGTATATGAATACATTACAGAGTGTGATTATTATATCAAAGAAATACTAGAAATGTTTTTAGAGAAAGATAAACAATTATTTAATTCTGTAAATGAACAGTAGCATATGCATTTGATTGTGTATGAATAGAAGAACATATTAGGGTTAAAATTACAAAGGGTTACAGAGAATTGAACTGTTAACTATATTATTTTATAAAAGGATCAATTTGTAGTATTGTAATATTACAAACATTGGACTCTGGCAACTGAATTGTCAGTGAGAGTCAATTTAAATTGTTCTCTGGATGACACAAAACTATACAAAATGTAACACCACAAAGGTATAAAATTCTGAGCTGTTTTCTTCTGATTGTTACAAAAATGAAATAGAGTAATACAAAATGGTATAAAAATACCGAGCTTGTTATAATGGACCTTCATGGTTGGTATAAAACTAAAAGGGGCTTGCTATAAAAGTGAATAGGTCACAAATTTATTCCTTCGTTTATTTGAATAACACAAAAAGGTATAGAAATTCTGAGCTTATTCCGTCGTTTGTTTGAGTAGCAGAATATGGCATTTCTTTGTTTTTATCTGGTTGGTACAGAAAGTAGACCTTCTCCGTTTTTTAATTGCAAACAAAATTTATTCTACTTGGTATAAAATTGAATAGGTCACTCAGTTTTAATAGCACAAAAGGTACAAATTGACCTTTGCTTAAGCCACTCAAAATTTATTCTTTCGTTTCTTTGAGTTAGTTAATATGGTACAGAAATATTGAGCTAGTTAAAATGGAACTTCTTCGCTTTTTTTCGTGGTTGGTACAAAACTAAATAAGCCACCTACATTTATTCCTTGGTTTATTTGATTAGTACAAAATGTTAATTCTTTTCTTTTCCTGCTTATTTTCAAAACTGAATAGGTCACAAAAATTTATTCCTTCGTTTATTTGATTAATACAAAATGGTATAAAATTCTAAGTTAGTTAAAATGGTCCTCCTTCGCTTTCTTCGTTTATTTAAATGGCACAAAAAGGTATAAAATGCTGAGTTATTTAAAATGGTATTTCTCGTTGATACCAAATTGAATAGGTCACTCAAATTTATTCTTTCGTTTATTTGGGTAGTACAAAAAATATTGAGCTAGTTAAAATGGACCTTCGTGGTTGGTACAAAATTGAATTCGCTTTTTTTTTGCTTAGTACAAATTTATTCATTTGTTGATTTGTGTAGCACAAAAATACTCAGCTAGTTAAAATGGCCCTTCTTTGCTTTTCTTCTGATTGGTACAAAATTGAATAGATCACTCAAATTTATTCCTTCGTTTATTTAAACAGCACAAAAAGGTATAAAATGATCCTTCTTCGCCTTTTCTGGTCAGTACAAATTCTTTCCTTTTTCTGCTTGGCACAAAAAATAATACTCCATCCAAATTTAGTTTTTTCATTTGTTTGAATGGAACAAAAGTACAGAAATTCTGAGCTAGTTAAAATGATCCTTCTTCGGTTTTTTGTTTATTTGAATACTACTGAGCTGGTTAAAATGGCATTTCACGCTGGTACAATTACTACATAAGTTCTCGCCGAAATCAAACTCAGATCTCTCGCGCCGAAGACGTCTATGCTAATCATGTAACTACAAGGAAACTAAAGATGAAAATGTGGTTATGATTGCATTATCGTTATTATTATTATTATTATTATTGAAGACTTGAGATTTCAATGATGAATCTGAAATGAGACAAAAAGCACATATGGCCAATGAGTGGGAGGGAGGTTAGCGAGAAGTACCGGGTATAGGAAGGTGGCACCAGGTAAACGTTTGGGAACCATTGCTTTAAACATTATCATTTACACTTTATAAGCTCTCTCTTGTGCTTCCTGCTTTGCCCTGTCTTTGTGCAGATTTGATGCAAAACTAACTTGTACAGACCAGTCAACACATATTGGCCTGTATTTTACGCACTTGATGATATAATTGCATCAAGAAACCATTATCAATAAAGATACGACAATAACATCTGTTACAAAATATCTCTCCACGTCCAGTGCACGTACAAACTACAGGAGTTCATTTTTTTTAATTATCTCTATACGAAACTCGTAATGTTTAAATGGGCCTATACCATCAGCGGATTTTCATTCTGCTACGAATGCTTTCAAAAAGGATTTCCTTCATAATCCACTGGGAAGTGTAGGGGACCTAAGAAAACAGACACCTGAATAGCACATGGAGTGAGGTTAAGAGCAAGGATAACAGATCTAAAAACACTAGCCGACAATTGTATGTTGCATTTACTGCATATTTTGAAACAAGCCGGAAGCCAACCCAAAAATGTAGAGAGGGCTCGGCTGAAATTAGGGGAGCCCGATCCAACTATCTTATAGTTCATTTGCAAGCCTACCGTGAAAATTTTCGAGGGGCCGGCCCCCTAGACTTCCCCTGGATACGGGCATGTTTTGGAATCACATTCCAAAAGCTGGCAATTTACAGGAAAGATGTAATAATTTAGATTTGATTTTCAAATTGAATTTAGCGTTCCTTTCAGCTGGAGACTTACCTGGTATGAGCTTCTGCTGGGAGTCGAACACGGGCCCCCTGCGCCAAAGGTGTGTACGCTATCCACCTACCATTAGGAAGCTATATGAAATAATTTAGAAACGAAAGAAAATTTCTGAGGAACTAGCTTGTCTATACACTGAACCATGTAAGTATAGTGTTACAAATTTATAAACAACAACACTAGACGTCTTCGGTGCGGGAGACCTGAATTTGTTTTCCGGCGAGAACTTATGTAGTTAGGATTTTACGTTAAGCAGTAGCTTCAAGTCTCACACAGCTTTGCTGCTCAACGGGTCTCCAAACCTCAAAGCACTCGCCTTGTTTTCTTCTGTTTATATTTATAAAGTGTTTAATTACTTAAAAGTCTCGAATGGGAGTATAAGAAAGACATAATATCAAACACGTAACATCTGTTTTTTTTTTTTTTTTTTTTTGACAATTTCATAGTTTATTTCTGTAGTCAGTTTGTGATCCCTTGCTAGTTCTTCAAGTCCGTTTCAGAAGGCTGGCCCTTGGGAACCACTGGTTTAAAGTTTAAGGCGATGTAAAGTTGACCCTGGTATATTCATTCTAAAGAAAAGCAGGGTTAACTTTACATTGTCTGGAACTATATCATGACTACATCGTTAACACGCGTTTTGGCCCAGGAGATCCAGATTCGATTACCGGCGTAATCCCATGTGGTTCGGATTCCACGTGAAGCAGTAGGTCCATGTCTCATTATAACCTTGCTGTTGAAAGGGGTGCTAAACTCAAACGAAATATAATACAATTCACATTGTATGTTCCAGTTGCTATCCTTATATGGTTCATAAATAATGTTAGCTAATAATGGCCATCTAGTTCAGTTTGCTGGGCATTTCTCGTGCAATTGAACTGATCGTGCCTTATCAATAATGACACAGCAACGCTATTTGCGGCAGAATACTTCTAAACTAGACCTACTTTTGGATGTAAATAAAGACGAATTGGAGCGTGTAATGTAAAGTTAATCTTAGAAACATTTTTGTACATGGTAAAAGTAGCAAGGCCAAGACGTTTTCAATTTTACACCATCAATTGAATGGAACCCAAGTTTTGTACGTAAATTTGAAATCAAAAGAAGGTGTTGCATAAGAAAGTGCACGATTTCTGCAAAAGCCAGTGTATTCAATGTGAGCACCATCAGCTAATATTGTCTCTGTGATTTAATAAAAATGTTAAAATTGCAATTCATGTGAAGAGCGTTTTATAACACTTATTTCGACAAAGACTTATTTAAGGATAATTTATTTGTACCGTGTAAGAAGTGAACATAAATCAAGAGTTATAATTCAATGTATTTCACAAGTAATAATATTCATAATCTCCTCTCTCTGTTTTTAAACACACACACACACGCAAAACAAAGAAACGAAAGCAACAAGGATAGTAGCAGGTTGAACTTGAATCTTTGTGACGTCATCCTTACGTGGCCAATAAGAGTGCTTCTTCAGCTATGTATTGGACGAACCTCTTGGGCTCGGCGAAAATGCGACCTGCGCAAGCTATAATATTAGCATACTTTTCGCAATTTTCTGCAGGCATTTGTAATTTAATAGATTATATTAAATAATTTAGAAAACAGGTCAATTGATTTTGCAGCAATCCCATCGAATTTTAAATAACTATTTTGTCCCTTTTACATTAAATGCGGTTTAGGTTAGCCGACGTTAAAAAAGTAGTGCTGCTTAGGTATAAAATCGTTCCCTATACTAAACTTTTTCAAAAATCTGATTCTTCAAATGGCGTGCTGATAGCAGAACCACACTCAAAATTAATAAAATCAAACTGTTTCCTAAAATTGTGTGTATCACGACAGAATGACTGCCTTTTGATGTTATTTATGCTATGGCATAGAAGACTGTTTAAAAAAAAGGCTGAAATCACAGAAAACCAAACGAAGCAATAATAATATTGTTTCAGCTACTGGACTTACCGCCCATATCTGCATCAGACTTTCTTCACAAATTTATCCCATATTTGGTGCTGGTTAAGAGTAACCCGACAAACGAATAGTAATTTTACTGTTAAAATATGTGAGTGCGTATGAAGGAGGATTGTCTGAGATACCATAATAATTCCCACGGTCGGAACATGCCTGTATAATGTAGGAAACCAGTATTTTATGTTTAGAACTTTAATGTTACCAGTAGCGTAACTAAAGGCTTGGGGGCCCTCCCGCAGACAGCGTGGAGCGGGGCCTCTTATCTACATCCCACTTCATGACTTGGGGGCCCCTGATGGCTTAAGGCCCCCCGCAATACGGGGTCTGCGGGGCCCTCATTTACACCCCTGTGTTACCAGTATCAAATCATTACAAGGGCTATAGTTCAGTTCAAATAAGTGAATGCGATGTCAATGGTTTGTTGCACTATTCTAATTTATCCATGATTCTTATTCTTGTTTCTTGTACTATAACCTCCGTCGATGACGCGCCTGCTCCATACGGACGTACTCTCCCGTGGACCCCCTTCAATGCTCCTGCCCTAACACTGTTAAATAGCACTCTCGATTTTATTTATTTATTACTATTATTACTTGCACTGTCTTGTTTGTAGAATATGTTAGGACGTACATTTGTACCTTACGGGAAAGCACTGGTAAAATTAATCTACACGCTGAAAGCGACCTCTACTTTAAGAAATAAGTTCTGAAATACTACTTGTGGATTTCGTGATAAAATAATTAGATTACGATAGGATAACATGTAATCATTTCCAGGATACTTCAGTTTGCGAGCATATTATCAATCTGTACGCAATTATTTGCTATTATCAGAGATTAAAACCAGTACAAAACGTCTTATTAAATCAAGAAAAGCCAGTTATATATTTTTTATTTAATGGACTCTTCTTTCTTAATCTACATCCGGTATTCTTGTATATTAAATTCTCAAATTAGTACTTTTACTTCTCATTGCCTCAAAATTTAACAAAAGTTATGGGCATGCAAGCATTATAACTACATAAATCGTGTATGTCATCAACAAAAAATACTCACAATATCTGCCAGCGCAAATATTAGCTTGTGTTTATTATTATAATGCACGCTTGGAATATCAGATAATTATGGAAAAGAGTAACGAAAAAATATTTATTCAACAACTTCAGCTCTGTCTCACGACGCCATCATACCGTGTAACGTGGGTTCCTGTCACCACGGCATGGCGCGTCCTCAGGTTGCGGATCGAGGAGAAGGCCTCTAGATATAGAGGTTAGCTGCGAATATACTGAATAAGCAGTCGCGGACAGACGACTAGGAGTGGTCCTCCAGCTTGGGGGTTTGGGTAAGGCTAACACCCTCATCCTGTAAAAAAAGGTACTTGTTCAGAAACATTCACAAAAGCCTCGGACAAGGACTGATAACTTGGCACGACATCAGCAAAAGAAAATGGACATGAGATTTGGAACATGGAATATTAGAAGTCTTTATAGGGCAGGCGCGTTAAAATCTGTAACGAGTGAGTTAGAGAAATACAGGATGGACTTAGTAGGAGTTCAGGAAGTTAGGTGGGAAGGAAATGGATCTGAGAATTCCGGAAATTTCACGTTCTTTTACGGGGAAGGAAATAAAAATCACCAGTTAGGAACAGGGTTTTTCGTTCACAAACGAATATTACCAGCAATTAAACGGGTTGAATTTGTTACTGACAGACTTTCTTTTATTACTCTTAAAAAGACCGGTCTCGGGACGGTGGTGTGATATTATTGTTTTAAATGTACATGCTCCAACTGAAGACAAGGGTGACGATATAAAAGATAGTCGACATTTAATTTCTTCGTGAATATGATTTTCGTCTGTTAATATTGATCCTAGATATTTGAAAGTATTCACTTTATCAAAAGTATTATTTAATATTTTAACGCATCCACAATTTGCCGTATTACGGTCCCGACGCACTTCCATGTATTTAGTTTTCTCTGCATTTACTTCTAAACCCATGTCCCTGCAAGCGTTTAATAAGATCTCTGCATTTCTTTCTATTGTTCTCTTATCATCTCCTATTAAATTTACATCATCAGCATATGCGATTACTTGGTGAATACCGTTCAACTCTAGGCCCTGGTTGCTATCTTTGATTTTTCTTATAGCATATTCCAGAACAAAGTTAAATAATAATGGCGACAACGCATCTCCTTGTTTCAGGCCATTTTCGACGCGAAAGCTCGTGGACAAAAATTTTCCTACCCGCACTTTACTCTAGAATTCATTTAAACATATCTTAATTATTCTAATTAGCTTTCTCGGTATTCCAAGTTCTGTAAGAACGATGTATATTGTTTCTCTCCTAACCGAGTCGTAAGCCTTTCTAAAATCAATAAATAGTTGATGTACCGGGGTATTGTATTCCCACTTCTTTTTTTAAGTATCTGGCGAATGGTAAATATTTGGTCGATAGTTGATCGATTTCGTTTAAATCCGCACTGATAATCTCCAATAATTTCTAAATACATATAGCTGTCAGAAACTTGTATCATTGAAAGAAGATACTAAAATATAAAATTATGAATATAATTTAGTTCCGGTTTATATTATAATAACTTTATTTTGTAATATTCTGGGGCTACGCCCGGTAGTCCACAAAATTGGCCACTGTCTTGCAAACTAAGTGTTAATTTCTCAACGCATTCCAAAAGAAACTTTTAATCGTAGGAAGATACCCTTGTACAATGTCGAAAAGGATATGACTTCTCAGTTCGCAGTATTTTTCTCACAAAAGCCTTGAAAAATCAGTTTTTCTAATGTACTGTACATAGGTGTTTAGGTACCCTCTGTGAGAGTGTCTCCATAATATATGCTCATAATTGTAATTGTAATTACTAAAACACTACGCCAAATTTAAGTTACAAATATGCATTACTATTTATTCAAAGTAGTTAACTTTCTAGACTAGAATACCCCGGTACATCAATTATTTATTGATTTTAGAAAGCCATACGACTCGGTTAGGAAAGAAACATTGTATAACATTCTTAAAGAATTTGGAATACCGAAAAGGCTAGTTAGATTAATTAAGGCATGTTTAAATGAGCCCAAAGGTAAAGTCCGGGTAGGAAAATTTTGTCAAAGAGCTTTCACATCTAGAATGGCCTGAAACAAGGAGATGCGTTGTCGCCTTTATTATTCAATTTTGTTCTGGAATATGCTAAAAGGAAAATCAAAGATAAAACAAGGGCCTAGAGTTGAACGGTATTCACCAGGTTATGGCGTATGCTGATGATGTAAATTTAATAGAGATGATAGGAGAACAATGAAAAGTAATGCAGAGATATTATTAAACGCTGGCAAGGACAGGCGTTTAGAAGTAAATGCAGAGAAAACTAAATACATGGAAATTCGTCGAGACCGTAATACGGCAAATGATGGATGTGTTAAAAAATCAAATAATACTTTCGACAAAGTGGATATTTTCAAATATCTAGGATCAATATTAACAATCGAAAACCATATTTATGAAGAAATTAAATGTAGACTAAAACCAGGGAATTCGTGTTATTATTCAGTTCAAAATCTCTTGTCATCGCGAATTCTGTCGAGGAATTTGAAGGTTAAAATATATAAAACGATAATCATGCCTGTTGTTCTGTATGGTTGCGAAACATTGTCGCTTACTGTGGGGGAAGAACATAGACTGAAAGTGTTTGAGAACAAGGTCTGGAGAAAAGTATTCGGACCCAAGAGAAACGGGAATAATGAATGGCGGAAACTTCATAACGAGGAACTACTTAATTTATATGGTTTACCAAACATCAAGTCTAGGAGGCTCAGATGGGACGGTCATGTAGCCAGAATGGAAGAAAGTCTTAACTGGAAGATCAATCGGAAACGACCATTAGGAAGACTTAAGTGCAGATGAGAGGAAAATATTGAAATGAATCTAGCAGAAATAGGAATACAAAGTAGGAACTGGATCCAGTTGGCTAATGACAGAAGTCAGTGGAGAGCTTTTGTGAACTCAGCCACGGAAGTACCTCCTGGGGGTCCGACCCCCCCCCCCCCGAAATTTCAAATTTTGTGTAAGTTTAGCCTAATTTTAGGGGCGATTTTACGAATTTTAATATAAAATACCCTCATATTGAGTTTGATACCCCCGAAATAAATTCCTGCGTACGCTACTGAACTCAGCATTGAACCTCCGGGCTCCATAAGTCATAGAGTTAGTTTTTTTTAGTTAGTTAACCTTCTAGTTTAACAAAAGGGTATTATAGACAAAAGGTAGAACAGATGCTTGTTAAAAACTGTCTTAAGTTATATCAATTGTTCTCAATAAAATAGATTTTAACGAAACACAGAACTAAACCTGAGAGACTGCAACATACCTCAACCAGTTCACTGTTCAGATGTTACTTTCAAGGATGTTATAAAATAGCTATTTTATAACACCCTTGGTTACTTTTCAGAGTTTTGGATAACTCACTGTACTAAAACTTTATACTCTGTCTTCTCGGAGTAGATTCCATTTCAATACAAATTCCTCAGTAGTAAGTTGAAAAACTGATGATTTTTTATTTGTTTATAAATTTAATATTTGTAATTACACATGAAGGTTTGATGTCTATACAAAGTCCCCTCCCCTAGAAATCAGAAAGGGAACGAGGTTTCGGGAAGTGTTCAGAGGTGCCTGTGAATTTTTCCCCTTTCCCCCCTTCAATTACCACACTGCATTGCATTATGATTCTTGATTTATGTTCATTTTTATGCGGTACAAATATGTTATCCTTAAAGTCTTCGTCCAAATAAAAGTTTTAATAAACGCACTACACATGAATCTTATTACTGTCTACAATTTTAACATTTTTATTAGATCACATATTAGCTGATGGTGCTCACAATGAATATACTGGCTTTTGCAGAAATCGTGCACTTCGTAATGCAACAGCTTTTTTGATTTCAAATTTACGTACAGAACTTGGGATAACTCACTTAATGATGCAAAATTAAAAACATATTGGCCTTGCCATTTTTACTATGTAAAAGATGTTTTTCAAATTACCTTGACATTGCACGCGTGAGTTCGTCTTCATTTGCGTTGAAGAGTCGATCTGGTTTAGAAGTATTCTGCGGCAAATAGCATTGTAGTGTCGTTGTAGACAGTGGCGGCGATTGGACGTTAAAAGTGGGAGGGGGGCAAGACATGATCTGAATATTTGCATATCAGTGTTAGTTTCCCTGGTTGCTTCTAACACTTTGCTTGCCGAAAGGTTGTATAACTAATAAGATACTATCTTTTTCAGTTAAAGTACTGTATATCGTATTTCGTATTTTAAGTAAATTGACAAGAGCAACGCAAGTAGGTACTAGCCCCTTTGTACTCTTAAACGACGAAAATGTAAGAAAAGATTTGATTCTTTGCTCATGAACATCTTAAAATCCTGTCTGGAAAATTGTGTGATCAGATTATTTAATAAGAAATTTGCAAAAGAAATAAATAGAAAGAATAATATTAATCATAGTAATGAATGATGCGGTTTGTTTTGCAAAAGTTATGTTGAAACTGGGGGTTAATGAACAGCTTATATTTTTAACTAACTGAAATATCCATTTTTCGCAAGGGTCAGATAAAATATCTATGTAAACAAACTGAACAACGAAAGAAAATATATCAGTCATTTTCTACTACGTTTACATGTCACAGTAAACGCTCCCCCTGAGATCCCCTGGTTCGAACTTTGAAAAAAAAATGCTTCGTGTTGGTCTGGGTCCTGGACCAAAATTTGGTAACTCTAGGACCACTCGTCTGGTCCCCAGGCCGCACACAGACCGACACACGCACAAACAATTTATTTTATTTATATAAGAAAGATTCCCGCATGCTATTAAACGTGTGTTTTTACTCTTAGAAAATGGAAGACAGTAAATACTACAAACATATGCTACGACATTTAAAGAAATAATATGCAATTGCAATATCAATTGCTTTGAATTGCAATTAAAACGCAATTCTTGTAACTTTACTAACTCCACGGAAGACAAATAACCAATATGTACACGCAACGGCAATGGCCTCATTTTTTCTATGAACCAGTAATATATACAAAAACCACATTTCCAAATTAAACCATATACACTAGTGGTAAATTACATTGCATTTCATTCGAGTTTAGCGTCTCTTTCAACACCAAGATTATAATGAGACTTGGACCTACTGTTTCACGTGGAATCCGAACCACATGAAACTATGCTGGGAATCGAATCCGGATCTTCCGGGCCAAAGACGCGTACGTTAACGATATAGCGACGAGATAGTTCCAGACAATATACAGTTAACCCTGTTTTTCTTTAGAATGAATATACTATGGTCAACTTTACATCGCCTTAAACTTTAAACCAGTGGTTCTCAAGGACCAGCCTCCTGGAGGGGACTTGAAGAACAAGCGAGGGATCACAAGCTAACGACAAAAATAAACTATAAAATTATCAATAAACTTAACAAATTTTACGTGTTTGATATTTCCTCTCTCTTAGAATCCCATTTGAGATTTTTAAGTAATTAAACGCTTAATAAATATAAACAGATGAAAACATGGTGAGTAGTTTGAGGTTTCGAGTTCCGTTCAGCAGCAAAGCTATATGAGACGTGAAGCTACAGCATAACGTAAAATTCTAATTATATAAATTCTCGCCGGGAATCAAACTCAGGTCTCCGGCTCCAAAGACGTATATGCTAATCATATAGCCATGAGGGAACTAAAGATGAAAATATGGTTATTATTATTATTATTATTATTATTGAAGATTTGAGATTTAATTCTGAATCTAAAATCATAGATGGGTCAAAAAATAGCACAAGGCCAATGAGAGAGAGGGATGTTAGCGAGAAGCATACAGAGACCATACACGTAGGAGTAACTTACATTAACCATTCACCTAACAGACAATGACGCACAGGGTTTGGCACTACTTTATCAGATGGTTCTCTCAAATGTAACCTAATTAACACAATAGTAACAAATTTTACTGCCCTAAAAAGTGTTCTGAACAAAGAGAAGTTCATTATGCACATTGTAACTAAGTTACAATAGGTTTATATCCTATCAGAACGGCGCATCCACCAAGTCAACTTTTGGAATATTCCATTAAGGTATCTTTCAACGTAGCTAAAGGAAACGTATGTGAATGAGTACAGAGTTCTCCGTAGCAGAATGGATAAAATCATGGTTCGATAACTACAAGGGCCATGGTTCGAAACCCGCCTCGGAAGCTGCAAATTTTTTAAATTCTTAATTCCTCAGTTCTCAAGATCTTTCTCTCCATTCGTAATCATCTGATGCTCTCAAAAGTGTTCTCCACCTTAATTCGACAACTGCCTAATGTGATCCTCGCAGTTTGAAACCTTCCCTTCTTCAGTTTCACAAAATCACAATTTTCGTCATAATACGAATGCTGTCCGATCATTTCTTTCCCAGTTCTAAATCTGTGTATATAAATCATTCCTCTCTGTCTCCATATTTCAATCTCTCTCTCCCTCTCTCAATGTCGCCCAGGAACTCATATGGCTTGAGATCAAACCTTCGACTCTTGAAACCAAATGTAAGCTCTCTAGCAATGTGCTATCGTAACTATAGGTTTGTTGCTAAAAGTAGTGTCATTTTAAATTTTATTCGGAGAGGGGAGGACTCTCCGCCGACAAAATTTTTCACTTTTTTATTGGTGTATTACTATACATTTGATCAAACAATGTGTATTTATGAAGCTCAAGAGGGGGGGGATTACACCCTCCTGTCCTGCCCAAATGACGCTCTTGGAACATTTACTTGCAATTACTGGAAAAAAAAACGAAATGAATCATTGAATAACACTCATTTCTATCAGTAGATATTCTCGAGCTGTGTGCGTGCATTACAGACTTTAGGAAGCACAAAACTTACTGCCGTTATTGACAATTTCCATAGATTTCTTAGGGACCATCTTACTAGCTTGCAGTCTTTAAAGAAGGGAAAGAATGAAGCTATGGGAAGATTGTGAGACTTTTTTTTTTTTAAATTAGGCTTTCAAAAGATGTTTTAGAACAAACGAATGATAAAGACTGTTTTAGAGCTATAACATTGTAAACTTGATTTCTGTTTTTTTTTTTTTTCGTCTGAATGGAAAGAGTGTACTACGTCACACACTCGCACACTGCTTTAGGCAAGGAGAGGTGGAGGAGTTGGTGTAGGATCGTACTAGAAGCAACTAATCGATTGAGAGACATATTTCTGGATGCATAAGAAAACGGGGCAAGAGTTTATTAATTTGGACTTAGAATTTGTGTAACAATTTCTATGCCGCGAAGTGTACAAACTCATTTTTCACACTGGCAACTATATTGGATTATAGATTATACTCTTTGATATTTTGTGGATATCTACTATTAAACATAAACGTAAATACCATATTTCGCTTCCCCAGCACCAGTGATTTGAGCTGCACATGCGTTCGATACATAGTGCGGCATTTTGAATTCAAGATGTCGCGTTTTTGAACATTTCGCACATTTTCGTCACCTACTAATCAACATTAATGCCAAATTTAGTTTTCCTAGCTTCAGCACTTTGGTATGACTATCCTTCCAATCTAGATTTTAAGCGGCCATCTTGGATTCAAGGTGGCCATACATTTTCAATTAAGCTTTTGTTTACATTTTGATCCGCCTCCATTTTGCACAGGGTTGTGATAGAAAGTCGAGACGTGCCCTATCTTTCATTTAACAAGAGCTTTCAAACAATGTGGTACGTAACCCCTCTTACCATTTGAAACTTTTTAATTGGACCCCACCTGGGACAAGACATTTTAACTTAAATCGTTGTACTTTAAAAATAATGCCACATTTCCTTTCCTGTTTCCACATTTGTCTCACCGTTTCCGATTTATAGGGGGTGGCCATGGACTTTTCAATTAGTTTTTGTTTATAATTTGACCCGCCGCCATTTTGCACAGGGTTGTCGTAGAGAGTCGAGACATGCTCCATTTTCTTTCATTTTACAACAGCTTTCAAATGATGTGCCGCTTAACCCAACTTGCCACTTGAAAATTTTGAGTTGGACTCCGTCTGGGACCCTGCGGCAAAGTTTTTTACCCCAAAAGTTCGTACTTGAAAATGATGGGATGGGTGTTGGCCGAGCTTTCAATTTGCCCAATCGTTTGCGAACAAATTACTCGTTTCAAACTATTCTACCAGGTAATTTTTTGTAACTTTTTCATTACAAAATATGTTGTAACTCACAATATTCCGCCCGGTGGCGCGTATAACTTTGGGATTCGTCTAGTTATAACATATCAAATGGAAACACAATTGTCTCCTTCGGATCTCAGCGTAGCCACTGCGTGACCCTTCCTTGTAAAAACGATACAGTATACAAACGTGAAAATTTTAGAGATGTTTACAGGAGTAGTAACTCAACTGAGACTGACAAAACAATGCAATTCAAAGTAAGTGACTGTTGGATACTATAGAAAGACTATATGAACGTAGGTCGCATCTTTTCTGAGTCATCAATAAATAATACATACATACAAATAAATAAATAAAGAATACAGATTTAACGGATCTGTTGTAACTTGGAATGTACAAAATTCTTAAACTTTAAACATGTACCAGGATGGCTGATTTACCCTTTATGTGCTTAATGTAATTACAAACTTATAAACTGATGAACGTAGTAAAACTTCTTCTTGATCAATAAATATATGGAGATTGAAACTTTTGTAAAATGAGCCAACGATGGTTGTTATAACAGGGTTTTTACAGTTTGATAATGAACAGTGAAACTTTCAAGTTTTCTAATTGAGACATACGTCCATTAATAAATTTTCTTGTCATGAGCAACGTAAAATAACCAATACATTATCGACTGTTCAGATATGGTTTGATGGCACTTGTCTGAGACTATTTTTTTTTTTTTTTAATCAATGGAGCTTGTATTTTTTAAAAAATGTAACCTGTGTGTAAAATAAAAATAAGAGTAAGACAAGGCCTCAAGGGATTACCTTTCATTTTTTTTTTCCTAGGAGGGTATAGAAACCTTGAGGCAGATTGGGACTCGAAGAATTTAGTTTTGAATTAATCCTGGTTTCATTATGCATGCATAACACAATTTTTAATACTACAAATTACAACACATTTGCATGAAAATCTTCACAATAATATAACAAAAGTAAGAATCAAGCTGTTGGAAATAATTTTCTTTCAAGACAAACCCATACATGTTCCGTAGAGAGAGGAAAACAAACTGGGTAATTACAGTGCCGACGAGTGAAGTTCCTTAAGTTCAGTACTAGGAATAAAGGTATACTATAGTACTTACACCATCTCCGAACCTCAGTCTTCTCCCATCACTTTCTTAAGAGAGGATATAACCCTTTAAGACGTGGCTAGCATTTAAAAAAGACTGAATACAATGTTAAACATTGTCATTACTGACTTCACTCTTTCTTATACAATTTGTAACATTAATAAGTGAAATAGACTTCAAATAGATTTGAAATTTCCATGTGATGTTTTATTCTTCTTTTTTGTAATATGTATAGCCTAACCACGTTGATTTGATGGCTGGTATTCTTCCAAACTATGAGAATTCAATACTCAAATTTGAAGTAGTACATCTATAACTGATTTCAATAGAGTAACCAGTTGAGAATGCTCCAAGAGCATTGCCAGAACGAACTTAAAAAGAATGGAGTGATGGAGCGGGAAGGATAACTGTGATTGTTTCTACATGTAAATCTTTTTATCTGCACCTTCTTCTCTTTCTTGAAAAAATTCGCAAGATATTATTTCTCTATAACTTATAGTTCCCGAGATATGGCCCGAGGGATACGGGAGATAGGTTCCGTATCTCCCGAAATACGAAATTTTTTTGGCCAATATCTGGGAAACGTTGGCCAGTGGCCAGTTGATCAGTGGTCATCGGTTACTATTTGGTACCAAAATGTTCACCATCCTCTTAGGTATTGATCAACATCATCTCTATAACTTATGGTTCCCGAGATATGGCTCCTTAAATATCTGGAAATCGCCCATTTTTTTGCCAAAATCTCGGGAACGGTAAGAGTGACGCGAAAAATTTAATCGCTTTCTCTGATAGTTTTTGATGCTATATCGAATGCAAGGTTCAAAATTGGAAAACAAATCGCAAATAACAGACAGACAGAGAATTCAGTAACGAACTTTTAAGTTCGTTGATAAGTTCAAAGATAGGACCTCTTTCTTGGACACTAAATCCCAAACCAAAAAGTCATTACTCGCTATACTTTACTGTTTTTGTTCTATGGCAATAAAAGTTGAAACCGGAAATTGTTAATTTGAACCATAATTGCATGAAACTGGATCTCGATCTCTATTTTTGCTCAATAGAAATCAGTACTGAAACCCGAAATAGTACTAAATTTCAACCACTTCTGATTTTGCGTAGTAGTAAATTTCAATCAGAATGTGATGGTATGTTCTCTTGCGACTGAATCGTTTGTAGAAAAACGCTTGTCGCTATCTAATATCATTTTGTTCTATGGCGATAAATATTTAAGTATTATATTATTATTTTATGACTATGCGTTTACTTGCAAATGATAGAAGATATGCTGTATATGTAGATAGATATTCTTGTAATTCTTAATGAACAGTAAAACCGGATTACAAATTACTGAAAAATGGTTTTAATAGAGAAAGCGTTCCCTGTTTTACAAGATTTATTACAAAATAAAGGCATTTATAGATATATAACGTAGTCTAAGCAGTCTTCCTTTCCAACTTTTTCCTCAAGTTTTAGAATTATTCATCACCCTCCTCAGCTGATATGATGTTTATACTTCATATCTTTCGTTCTGGTTAATTCCCTCGGCGCCAGCCTTGCCAAGAAAAATGGTTTTATGTTGAAAGGAAGTCGTACTTGAATCCTGCAGGGTTTGTATCAGGAAAAGGAAATAACCGCAAATTTTCGAACAGTGCAAGAATGAATCACACCTTTTTTAAGTGGAGGACATAAGTTTAAAATTTAGTCTCAATACGTTGAACGGTATGGCCTCTAGGCGACTACATGAGAACGAATGGACGGGCAGATATTTAAAAAATAACTTTTCGGCTTGTAGGGGATATGAAACTTGTAAATTCGTTGAAATCTTGAATTCGATTTTTCTTTTCACGATCACCAAACTTTCTTCTGTCCTATCATCGCTCGAAAGTGAAAAAGGTTTCAAAAATAGTTCTATGGTAACTGGTTAAATCAGCATTATGGCAAATTTTATGATTTTCTTTTATTACATTAA
Organism: Thermobia domestica; assembly: GCF_964235325.1. Lineage (NCBI taxonomy): Eukaryota > Metazoa > Arthropoda > Insecta > Zygentoma > Lepismatidae > Thermobia > Thermobia domestica. Next base: position 195,303,162 of record NC_137459.1, on the reverse strand, counting down.
CAGGTAGTAAATATACTCATTATTTATACTTGATTCTTTCTGAATATCACTTCAATAAATTAACAGCTTTTAGTGAAAAATTTAACTTCAATATTCTCAAAACATTACTTTTGGAATTGCCACTATATGACCAATTACCAGAGAAATAGAAAACCAGCTAAAATCTATTGAATTTAAAGGTTTGAAACTCAAGTTTATGGCTTTCAAACACTTTTTATTCTCTAGACAATAAACAAATTGTTCATCAAAAAATAGATTCTTAAAATCAGTACATTATTAACAATATTATACAAAATAAAATATGGCACTATCCTGGTTGGTCTTCAGTGTAAAAAAATATATGACGACATCTACTTCCTACCAAAAAACTTCTAGAATTCCAACAGCATAGTCATGGAAGAAGAAACTCAAGTTTCCCGAGCAAACACCAGGGCCGTGCGTGAAGGTAGGTAAGCCTAAAAAGAGCAGAGAATTACAGTTCATTCATTCATTCATTCATTCTTTATTCATCCATGTCGTACATTATTGGTCAGAGACTAGTACATAGGACTTGTCAAATAAGAAGGCATTTCAATATAATTGATACTACATTATTTTACAAACTATCATCCAAGTATTCATTAATATGATAATACATCTTGTTACATAAAAAATTAAATAGTTCATTTTTGAAGTTGCGTATGTTTTTGATATCCTTTAAATAACTTGGGAGCTTATTAAACAACTTAGCGGATATAGGAAGAACACTTCTTTTGGTGCACGCATAGTTTTGGTATGCTGTGAATATGTTGTTCTTTTGTCGTGTGTTGTATGAATGTACATCGTCAACATGAAGAAAGCTACTTTCATTTCTCTTTACATATATGATACTTTTGTATATGTACAGACAAGGCACAGTTAAAATTTTATTTGACTGAAAGATCCTTTTGCATGAGGACCTTGGTGATAGATTAAAAATAGATCTTATTGCCTTTTTCTGTAGACGAAAAGTAGTAACACTGGAATAGGAGGCTCCCCAGAAAATTATTCCGTAATTTAACAAGGATTGAAACTTACCATAGTACAATAACAGCAAAGTTTCTTTTGACACTGAACCACGTAGTCTATAAATGACAAAACAGATACGGCTTAATTTGCTGTTTAGCTCAGTAATATGTGCATCCCATGTAAGCCTATTGCTTATTGTTACACCTAAAAATTTAGTGGATTTTGAATAGTCTACATCAGTTGAATTTATCACAATGGGAGGTACTGTTCGAGGTGTACATGAGTAATGAAAATTTAGTGCTTTTGTTTTCTTTGCATTTATCAGCAGTTGATTCTGAGATGTCCATTTTATCAAACGCTCCACAGTTTGTTTTAATTTACTTTCTAGTTCAACTGTATTGTCCGCTGTTACAAGGACATTTACATCGTCAGCATATAGTACAATATGTTGGGGATACATATATTGAACAAGATCATTTATGTAAAATAAAAAAAGAATTGGCCCAAGAATTGAGCCTTGAGGAACACCAGCAGAGATAGTAGCAGTTTTGGATGAAAATGTGACTTGCTTATTGTTAATTATTTTTTGTATTTTTACTACTTGTTTTCTGTTTGTCAGGTACGAGCGAAACCATTCATGTACTACACCCCTAATACCATATTTCTGGAGTTTTGCCAGTAGAAGTGAATGTTGAACACTGTCGAATGCCTTGGAGAAATCAACAAATAAACCTACTGCATATTTTCCCTTATCAAGTACTGTAGAAACCTCTTTAATAAAGTTAAACAACGCTGTATCAATTGATTTGTTTTTTTGGAAACCATGTTGAGAAGATGAGATTAGGTTATGGCAGGATATAAAATTTCTCAAGCGCGATAACATTAGTGATTCAAAAATCTTCGAGAAAACAGACAAAATAGAAACAGGCCTATAGTTTTGAACATCATAAGTATTTCCTTTTTTGTGCAAAGGTATAACTTTTGCAGTCTTCAATCTGTCGGGGAAAATGCCTGATTCAAATGATACATTTACAAGAAAGCATAGTTGTTTCACTATTAAATGCGCACTCTTTTTTATAATTAGGGATGGGACTTCATCTATACCTGCAGAACGGGTAATAGAAAGCCTTTTGATACAGTCCAACAATTCTTCTTCAGTTACCGGAGTTACATACATACTATGTTTGTTGCATGCAATATTTGGCTCTACAGCGAGATCCGACTTTCCAGGTGGTAAATTCGTATCAAGAAAATACTGATTAAAGACTTCAGTAATGGCAGCAGGATCAGCGAAAGAATTGTTTCTATAATTAACTTGTGATATTTCGCGCATTGGAACAGTCTTTGATGAATTGTTTATTACGTTCCACGCACCTTTCATTTTGTTTTTATATCCGTGTATTATAGTGTCATTGTGGATTCTTTTGGCTGTTCGAATAACATTCTGATATATTCTTTTGTATGTTTTTATATGGGAAATAACTTTATCTGGTAAATTAACACAGGTTTTCTTAAGTTTATGATAATATACAAGCTTTTGCTTTGAAATTTTTATTCCTTGCGTGACCCACTTTTTCATCTTATTAAGATCTTTCCGTAACTGTAATGGAAATGCTATGTTAAAATTATGTAAGAAAACATCAACAAAATAATTGAATTTGTCATTAGCACTAGGTAAGTCGTACAAGGGATTCCAAGATTCACGAGATAATAGAAAACAAAAATAATTTATATTTTCCGTTGAAAATAATCTGGTTGTTCTCGTTATCGGTTTTGGACTTCCCTTCACCAGTTTCCCGGTAGGTATTCTACAATAAATGGCTTCATGATCAGAAAATCCAAGTTCAGTAACTTCAAAGAAACATTTAAGATTACTTTTTGGAATAATAATTTGGTCGATAGCTGTCTTTCCTTGACGAGTAGGTACGTTAATAATAGTTTGTAGTTCATATAAATTTATTATATCTTGAAATTTAGATTTATCAGTTGAATTCTTTAACCAATCTATGTTTATATCCCCACAGATAACTACACTACTAAATTTTCTACGTAAGTTCGCTAGAAGTTTCTCAAAATTTTTAAAGAAAATTCCTAAATCACCAGAAGGGGTCCTATAGATACACACAATACAAATATTTAACTCTTGAAGTTTTGATGCGACTACCTCACAATGCATTTCAACGCAAAAATTCCGAACGTCAATCTCAGTTGCATGTATATAAGAGCGAGCAAAAATTGCGACACCACCTCGACTTTTGACTGTACGAGAGTAGTGAGTAATAATATTAAAACCGTTTAAACTAACCATATTAATGATATTTGCATCTAACCAGTGCTCACATATACAAAGAAGCTGTACATTTGAGAAGTCGCTTTCCAACAATACCTCCAGAAGATCAATTTTGTTCCCTAAACCTTGCACATTATGAAAAAGAAGGTGTAAAGAATCAGTATTTCCTACCATAAAAAATCATTGGATAACATCTTACGCATTCTCTTCCGTCGTTCTATCTTTTGAGCATTTTCAGTTATGTTATTACAATCTTCTGCTTTATGCACTGAACTACTTGGCCTTTGTATTAAGCTAATCCTATCAATATGATCTACTCCTACACTACCACACTCTACGTTAATATTGGAGTATGTGTCAAGTGTCTTGCATACGTTATTGCTACTGTCTCTTACTACAGGTGCTAGACTTTCATTATTGTCTAACGATGTTTGCCATGGTAAAGGGATGACGCTTGTCGAGACTACAGATGATGATTCTACAAGTTCAGCAAATTTATTACACATTGAACGTTTTCCAGTGTTGTTTAAATGTAGTCCGTGTTTAGTAAAATTATCCCTTTCCATAAAGCCCAAATCAACGTACCTTACATTACAATAACCTTTGCATATTTTGGAAATTTTGCTGTTTGTTTGTTTTAAATGTACATTAACACAGGAGTTACCGTCTATGTGGAATACCTGCTACAATTACGTTAGTGTTATTTAACATATTTAGACACTTGTACAGATTTACCACAGCTTTGTTACCCTCACCACGTGCAACATCGTTCCCCCCGCCAATGATTATTAGTGTGTCTTTCATACTCATATCCTTGCACAGTGAACCACAGTCTCTCATTGTTTCACTCATGGTGGCACCCGGCTTCGTGATACATGACACTTCATAACTGTTGCTTAATACGTCTTTTAACAGAACTGCTGTGTTTCTGGCGTGACTGTCCCCTAGAATTAATATTTTCTTATTTCCACTTTGTTTGCTATTCTTCTGTCTAGGGTGACGCTTTTCCTCATGCATTGTTTTCGTAGGTATGTTTACCGTTTCTTGTTTGCCTTGCACACTTTTTACTTTTCGATTTTGGTTTGTTGTCACTTCGATGTACAGTAGCTCATACCGGTTTTTCACTGGAATTGAGTATTTGGTTTTCAACGCATCCTTTGTTTTAGCCTCATTATTTTTCAACCTTTTAGTTTTATTTACACTACTGCTACTACATGCTGCCTGCAACTTAACTTCTTGAGTAACACCTTGCACTGCAAACTTAACCTGTTCACTTACTTGTTTTACATTATATCGTAGTTCAGCATTTTCGGTTTTCAAATAATCCACTTCACTTTTTAAGGCACACAACTCTTCATACAATATACTCAAAATTTCAGATGAAGTACACTCACATTTATCATTTTCTTTAGTAGGCCTACCTCGATTGTCATTTGTTTCTATTGAATTTAAAGCTCGCATATTTTCTGGGCTGAAATGCGCAACAACTTCCACTTTATTTTATTCTAGCAGTATTATGGTCAGCAGCAAATGACCATATTTCGTTTGTTCACCACAAATTTCACTCGGCGAGAGCTGGGACCAAACCAGAGACCCCACGAACAAGAAGTGAATGATCTACCACTGACCCACCGCAGCCCAGTAAGGCCCTATCCAAATGTATACAAACAGTATACAAACTATTCGGAGTATTGTACAATTTCCAACATAACATTTAATTAATCTCTACGAAAAGTTTTTTTACTGTATATGGTTTTGCCCTACGTTCCCATGCACCAACCACGATGTACATTTTGGTCACAAAAACCTAGATTGCCTCCCAGAGTCTTAAGTCTGAAATGTTGAACTCGGATCCTTACGTCCCTCGGATCTGCTTTTACAAGAGAAACCTACTTGTCCTCTATTCTGCTATAGGGCAAGATGCGTATTCTATAATAGAAATAGATCATCTGAATATTGCTTGCAAACCAATACGCAAGTGGCATGCAAAAATCATAAAATGAAAGAAATAAAAAAAATTCGAAAACTGGCGTACTGCATGATACCGGATTCAAGCCTGCGGAGGGTATACAGAGCAGCAACAAATGAACTGAGGCGGCTAACGGTCGCGCGATATTGGTCTAGTGGATGGGGTAACGGATTTGCGTACCAACATGGGTCCGAATTCTGTCTGCAAAAGTGGCCTTCTTTTCCTTTTTTTCTTTCTTTTTCTTTTTTCTAAATAAAGAATCTGCATTTTACTGACAAAGAGCATTCGTGTTTGAATGTAAGGAATTTGTAAATATACTAGAAGATATGTCCGTTCTTCGTAGGGGAAAATAGGTTAACGAGAAATATTTGAATCCCCTTCCCACTTAGAATACTTTTCAATGAAAGTGTAATGATAAAGAAAATACTCTACTTTTGGCATAAATATTGAAACATTCTACCCCCACAGAATAAGCCTTTAATGAAATTAATATGATTGAAATACTTAGGTTGAAGTGGGTGCTATCTATCTTCCAAGGGTCATTTCAAATGAGTCAGTTTTCTTGACTCCAAAACTTATGAATTCGACAAAAATCACGGTCATTTTCGACATTTTTTACCTCCCCCCACTCTCTGCTGATGGGGATGAACTTGGACTTAAACGGCATTAGGAGCGTCACTATTCATTTCAGCGACCCCCAAAACTATTGATTGTACACTAATATCAGTTGTTCTGCATTATTTTTACATGTCACTCTTTTCAAATAACACTCGTTGTGGTATCTTACCTCCACAGTATATATCAATTAGAAGTCATATATCTAAGTTTCGTAAAAATTGCTCCAGACATTCCAAACTTACCCTGGAATATGCATTCGTGTACATACATCCAAATATATAAAAAGATATGCGAGCAACGCCTAGGCGCCTGTAAATTCCCAATCCAATTGACATGCCTAAACTTGGAACTATACAGGGTGTTTCAAAACAACACCGACAACGTTTGGGAGGTGATACTTGACACCAAGATGGGGCAAGTTGGTTACAGGCATATAATTTGAAGTACTCACCTACTACCTCTACAAAAATTGTTGCGGAAGTACCGCAGGATTCTGAAACATGGATATTTGGATAGGGTACATTCTAGTTCCTAAGTGAAGTCTTGACCTAACTACGATAGGTCCCATAGAAGTAGAGGTACGGACCCTTAAAGTTATTTTTTTTAATGTTTTCGGCAGCCTATAACTCGGAAAGGAAGCATTGGTGCACCTAGGTTGGTCTATACATGTGTCTTATCTTGTCAAGAATCACCTCCCAAACGTTGCCAGTGTTGTTTTGAAACACCCTGTATATCATAGCGAATGTAACCTAATAGCCTGAAGAGCCCAAACAATGGATTTGACACTAATTTCAGTCATTTGGGACATTTTGTTTTTCATTCCCAAGCCGATGGGGGCTGAACTGTGACTTTTACGCTATCGAATGTAGAATTATTAATCTGAACGACATCGATAACAATATAATCGACACTAATATCGGTCGTTTTCGATTATTTTTACATTTCAGCCGCTTTCCGCCACCCTGGGGAGGGGGTGCTAACAGGGATTAAACGTAGACTTAAATGGTAAAGGGAGTGTCGCCAATCAACTTAGGTACCCAAAAACTATGGATTTGATACTAATATCGTTTTCGATGGTAGTTTTTTATTATTTTTTTTCTTCATGTCACTATTCCCCCCTGCCCATCAGGGATACCAATGGGAGCTGAACTTGGATTCAATTGGAATCGGAATTGTTGCTTTCCATCTCAGTGACCCCGAAAACTATGAACTCTACACTAACATTGTTTTATTTATTTTAGGAGTGAGAAGGTCTTACACCTACTGAGGACTGAGGTTGGACTTAAAGGGCATCAGGACTGCCACCAATAAACTTAGTGACGCTGGAAACTGAAGATTTAACATTAATATCGGCCGTTTTCTATATTTTTACATGTCACTATTTCACCTACCCCCGCATGCTGGTAAGGCTTAAATCGGATGCAAACGGCATCAGAAATGTCACCATTTACCTAAGCAACCCTGAAAACTATCGATTCAATATCCATATCCGCTGTTTTCGACACTTCTTATATCTCTTCTCTCCTAATTCCCACATCCATCCATCCATACATACATACATATATTTTTATGTATGAAGAAAAGATTCATACAAAACAAAATCACAATTTTTCTAGTTTGTAAGGTTAAATCCGGCGCGAAAGATAATATTTGTTTCTCGGCAGCTTATGTGGTGCCGATTCCACGTTAAGAATATGTCGGTTTCATATAATTTCGGTGCTGAAATGAACGCTAAACTCCATCACAGCAGGCTAATGTTTCCTCTTAAACAGAACGCAATACTGATAGATGTTCATTCTAGGAACTATTTCTTTAGTATTTCGGGGAATCACACACGGCACATGAGGAATCCTTGTGTACGGAAACAAATGGTTGGTAAATACAATCAATACTAACAAAAGTGTCCATTCTGCATACAGGTATAATAAGGGTAATAAACATAAAACCGTAAATTTGAATATTGTAGGAATTGTCCACCTTGTTAAGACTCCAAAAACAAGGGGATTCTCAATTCGACCTGTTTGTATGTTGTGGGTATGTTCACGTTGGTGAATCTATTTTGACGATTTTTTTCTTGTATAAAAAAGTATAATTTCTCAGTGGTTCTATATAAATTTCATGAAGATTTATATTAGTCTTCGGACGTACACTATAAAATACCACAACAAGTGCAGTGTGAAATCGATAATTAAATGATTTTTAATTTATGTATATACACGCATAACTTCAATATAGGTGGGATGACTAATGATTTTCCTCTGAAATAGTATACTTCTTCGGTAGTTCAATCTATTTTGTGGAAATCTACAGGTAGTTTTCGAATTGAAGGAGCTACATCATGAAACACGTCAACGGGTGCAGTTTGCGAATCGCAATTAACCGACTTCAATGTGTGCATGTTCACGCATAACTTTAACATATGTACGTCAACTTTAATGATTCTGCCCTTGTTTGAAATAACCTACTTCCCCGGTAGTTCCATGTAAATTTTATGGAATCCAGCAAAAGAGTTTGGAGTAAACTATGAAACAGCTGAAAGAATTAGTACCAAAATTGTGTGTATGTTCAGGGATAACTTCAACGTAGGAGCACACATTTTGTTGATTTCTTGTTTGAGTTGAGTTGATTTCGAGTTTAACGTCCCTTTCAGCAGCGAGGCTATATGAGACGGGACCTACTGATTAACGTGGAATCCAAACCACATCAGCTCCCGTCGGGAAGACTTCTTGTTTGAAGAAAGTATGCTTCCTCGGTGATTTCACGTAAATTTCATTAGGGAAGCTAGACCACGAAACTCCTCAATGGCTGACATTGTAAATACCCTTTTCATTGCGTGTATGTTCACGCATAACTTCAATACAGATGTACCGATTTTGGTTATTAGTTTTAGTTTCAAACAGTATACTTTCTCAATAGTTCCACATAAATTTTATCTGAAACTAATGATAATCTTTGGAGCTACACCACGAAACTCCAAGAACTGATAGTATTCATACTGTATGACATGATAAAAAGAACTACCCGAGGCAGGTACTAACTGTATTCGAAAATTTTAAACGGTTCATCCGTTTTCCACGATTTGATCACAAACAGACAACGATGCTTTGAATGTGACTTAAAATATATGTATAGAAAACAACCCCTTTCCCCTTTTAAAGCGATAATTTTCAAGAATACTGGACATGTGTCCGCTTATTTATAATAAGTTTATATACAGAGTTTCGCTTTCCTAACTTAACGGGCTTGTGGGATACTCGTTTTTCTTTTTATTCCATAAATTTTGACCCCCATACCGCCTTAGGCTACGTATTTTAATTAGAGTGACATGATAAAAATTCATTGCGAGGTAAGTGACAACTATATCCAAAAATGAATTTTGAAAAGTCAGCCATTTCTCCGTTTTGCGATCATAAACAATATTAATTTGAGGTATATTTTATTATTGACATGCATTACTAAAGAAAAAAAAAAATTCAATAGAATTTCTCCTTTAGGAAATAGTTTAAAAGTTGCAAAGATTTTATTTTCCACATAATGAATGCTTTTATGACTTTTCTCCCTAATGTAACCAAAATTTTGAAATAATTTTAAACTATGACATGTCATGAAATAACATTTGTATTTCACCCCTCTTTCTTTCTCTCACCACAAAACTGCATCATGCAAATGTTCTGCATGGAATGCAGATTCAAGGATCCAAGGAAGGTCAGCGAACAAGGGCATTGTAGTGGGAATATTTGAATTGGCAGTAAAACTATTAACAAAATACGTAACACAAATGGATCGTCATTGAAGCTTATTTGCAGTTATGATGTTACTTCCATATCTTTTTTTTTTTAACCGTTTTAGATTTAAAACATAAATCATGTATCAAATTGTCGACTTCATAATTAACAGGATTTCCCTTCACGGTAGCTACGTTTTGATCGTACCCCGTATAGGCACCAAAATTACGATATGCATATTAAATAATTATCGTACAATTTCCAACCTTATCAGTGGCAAAAATGCAGAGGAAAAGAATCGAACTTAAAGGAATTCGTAAGGATCTACTGTCATTTTTTTGTTTACGGACAGTTTCTGGAAAGTAGTATAGGTTTTTGTGACCATAAATGTACAATTACAATCTCAAGAGTTTTCAACAGCTGATACATACATCATAATTTTGGCGTGGAAGATCCGGGTTCTATTCCCGGTGGGATCTAATGTGGTTCGGATTCCACGTTAAGCAGTATGTCCAAGTCTCTCATAGCCTCGCTGCTGAACGGGACGTTAAACTCAAAATCAATCAATACATCATAATTTGTCCGACGTACTAAAAATCTAATTGCCTTTAACTGATAATGATTTGACAAATCTTGATTGATGTGAGATATGCATCTTCGTTAAAGGAAAGTGAGGTTTAGTAACAAAGATACTAATACTTTCAAATATGCTGGAGATTTATTAAATACTTATTTTTTTTTTTACAAATAATCGAACTGCTATAAATTTTAAATGTTTATAAATTTGATATCTAAATTATTTGTTTCGAATGTATAATTTCTTGTGTGGTTTTGTTGCCCGAGTCGTAGGCACTTTTCTGGAACGTCATTCCTCTTCTGGAATTGAGTAATGCACAAAGCCGTTGCTTAAAAATACCTGGACAACTTACTGCTAGACGTTTAATGAATATTTGTAGGAAGTTTTGTATATAAATGTGGTAGGAGATAAGCAATAATGTTAAAATTTAAGAATTTGGCTAGTTGCTCAAAAAGCAATTATTGAGAATAAGAAAGAACTATATATGGAATGAATATGGAATATGTGAGAATATGGAATGAGAAAGAACTATACTCATGTTGTGCAGTAATTGTTAACAAGTATAAGCTGTACAGCAACCACTCACGTCAGGTACTCAGTAGTGTCATCACTATTATTTATCGTTGAGTTGAGAATTACCGGTAGATTCTAAACGTCAGTTATTCTTGACAGTAGTGTGTCATGGAAAGCGAATGCCAGTACAGTAGTTCAAATTAACCAGGATCATATCTGACCACAAAATAAAGAGTCAAGTGGTCAGTAACGTTGAAAATTACACTCCTTTTCATATTTGTTTTATCCGAAATTGTACTGATCATTGGGAGTAAACTGCTTCATATCTTGAAATAGACAACTTTAACATTAACTTACAGCAAACTGTATACAAATTATACTTTTTTTCTCGAAAATATTGGATATTAGAATAAGCAAATGTATCAGAGGACATCCACTTTCAACATGGCTATATTGTTAAATGTTACATATTGACAATACATTCGGAATCAATACCAACAATCAAAATTTATTTGTAAAAGAGGAAAACGTGTGAGAAACATTTCCAAGCCCAACTAATAATAATAATAATAATAATAATAATATCACACTCTCATGTTATTCCAACTAATTGAATTGGTCTTATTTTAATGCAATTAATAGTCCTTACGTATTTTGAAGAGAGAAAGAAAGATGTGAAGAGTAATTGTCCTGTGCTTTTACTAGCTCTTACCATTAGTGAATCTCTTCTGTTTGCAAAAGGTTCTCCCAGAGTAAAGTGGTAAACACTAGTATCTACTCTCTTATGGCCCCCAAAGATTTCATCATCTGATGAGAGGACAACTCTATATTTGCCTGGGATGTCGACTCCTATTTTATAGTCTGTGAAGCTTTGTGTTGGATGGAAGTTGAAAACAAATAGGACCTCTGCTCTCTCAAAAGCAATTACTTTGTCACCTTCGTGCTTCCAGCTCACATATCCCTATATAAAAAAAAAGTAATACATCAATAAATAATGAAGTATTTGTGTATAAAACACTACATCACTCAAATATTTACAATCACAACATTTATAACATATTGGACCCTTGCCGAGTCGCTTTTAGCGTTGCATTAAGAGCTTGACTAACGCCTGATGCTAACTTCTGTACTCAGAAACACGTTCGTGAAGTTAACGATTTATATCGAAAAAGGAAAGCCTTGGCGTTTTCCCAAGGTTGTCCAAACACAATAGGAGAAATCAATATAAGAGAGAATAGGTCCTCGTATTCTCTTAACGCTCTTATCTAGATTTCTCGTAACATGTTTGGATAATCCTCTGAAAAGTCGTGGTTGACATTTTCGATATAAATGGTTAAATTTGCTAACAGATTTCTAAATGCGAAAGTTAGCATCACGCGTCAGTCAAGTTCTTAATACAACGCTAAAAACGACTATGCATAGGCCCCATTGTATGTAAATTTGACCTACATGCGAGTACAGCATGAACCATGTTACTATACATGTTTCGTTCTGTAAACATCACATTTTTGTATTATCCCTTCCATGTATATTTCTTCATTTTCCCTTACTTCTTAAGGACTTTGGTTTAACAAAACTTTATATATTTACCCTGTTGTCCGTCCGGGAGACAAAAAGCGAGAACTACTTTTGATGGATCACCACTAAATTTGGGCAGGAAGTACAGGGTCAAAAGCTAAGAACCAAGTTAGTTTTTGGAGCCGATATTTAAAAAGGAAGTAGCAGAATCTATCATTTACGGTTTTATCTTTGATCACCATAAAGCACAAACAGTAACAGCAAGAAATAGTTTAGTTCTATCGATTAAGCTTCCCAAGGATACATATACAGAAGATTGTATGCTTTATTTACACGATTTTTGACGCGCAGAAACCTTACATACCGCGCCGCCACCTCGATCATGTTCTATTGGACCTCCAGCATTGAACTATCACACAGCATCGCAGTTTCCATTGCAGCAAGCTCTGACGCAGGATAGGCATGGGAATTCTGTCCCACTCCTCCATACACACTTTCCATAGACCATCCATGGAGCGCGGGCGGCGATGTTGAGGACCTCGTTTCAACATTTAAATGCGCAAAAATCCATTGGACTGGCATTTTTTTTTTTTTTTTTTTTTTTTTTAACAGGAATGTCTTCACAACATGGAATGACACGAATTCCTAATTCCTCTGTCATTTACAAATAAACACGTAGTGATGTTCTGGCAGTATAATTAGAAGCCTTTTCCAAATAGATCACCTGGTTCGCGTCCATTCCATACAATCGTGGGATGTCTCTCCGATAGATAGGTGTCAGAATGGATTGTTGGAAGTACCTTGCATTTACCTTCACGTTTTTGTCCACCTTACGTATCAGAAACTTAATCTCATATCCGAATCTCGTAACCACCATAAAGTCACGAGGGAAACTTTCCTTGCACTGACAAACAAAGTTGCTGTGCCACTTTACAATCAGTGTCACGGTATGTGATCGTCCGAATGTGACCACCAGCAGTGAGGTGGACATATGATTCATCCATTGTTACAATTTTCTTCCATTTGGAACCCGCCAGGTACTTTTCATACAGTTTCCTAAAGTTTGACTTGCGTTCGGCAATGCGACACGGTAGTAGGTTGTTACATGGACCTTACGCACACTTCAACCTGAGGCGCTTGCAAATTGTTTTGTTCACAGTTAACGGTGTGAGGAGGAATCTGTGGCCCATACCACGTTGCATCGGGGGATTTTCTTGGCATGCCAATCGATGCATCTCCCTTAACACTACGGATGTCACTTTGCTTGCGCCCCTTCTCCTGGTGGCTTTCGTGGGTGAATGTTTCGTAAGGGCAGGGGAGTCATTTCAGACTTCGCTTGAGGGGGGGCAAGAGCACCACCGACATAGACTTTCACGTTTTGTATTAGTATATTACTAGACAATCTATTAAAGTATATGTAATCCGCAAACTCTTGGGGGGGGGGTAACTGCCCCCTCCTGCCCTCCCTAAATGACGCCCATGCGTAAGGGGAGTCTGTTGTGTGTAAGGGTCACAATAGCTTTTGCAGTAGTCACCCCGAGTGTTAACCCATCCTCCGGACACTGTTTCCCAATATGTATGTACGAAAACTTAGCACGGAAAAGGGCCATTACGTAACCCTCCCAATACTGGTTGATTTTCGGCGCCATTTGATAACACTACCAACACTCACGCATCTACAAGATCAGACAACACTGCTCCCATGCTCCCACCAGCGAACTCAGTTGCAGTTTTTTTTTTCTTTCTTACTGGTACTATGTTAGAGTATTACATACTGTATTTCAAATCTGCATGTTAAACGAAAACAGACTCTCACATTTATTGTTCAATGTTGCAAAGTAAGGATGCTATAGTATCACAATCATTCCGATTTTGGAGACCTCTACAGTAGTAATAATGCACGTGACATGGAGTGGGAAAATTACATTCAAAGCAACTTAGTTTTGGGTACTATACTCATGATATAACACATTTAGAATATTAGGCACAAAGTTACCAGGGACATCTTTAAAAAAAAGCTTTATTTCAAGAAACTTAGATAACTATAACATCCAATCACATAGACTGTTTCCAATAGACGTCAGGTGAAAATCTTAATGCTGTTTACAGCATTATCTCAAACCATTCCCGGGATATAAAATTGGTCAAATATCCAGCACTGCCTGTATTTGTACTTACAACTACCAAAAACTATTGTTAGGATATTAGAGAAGAAAAGAACGCAATTATCGTTTTAAACCTTTCCCACAAAAGTAATTTTTACAGTATAGCAATTTCTCCCCGTATCTCCGAATCTCCGAAACGGTTTGAGATATCGGATTGCTATAGACGTAACTATACATTTTTTTTTCGTCTACTGTGAGACATGTAATTTCTTAAATGATACTATCAAAGTGTGTGTAACTTTGTTCCTATTCATTCGAAAAATAAAATGAAATCTTTCAGTTTTACGTCCCACGTTTATGCCGGTTAGGCTAAAGGAGACGATTATGAGAAATGAATGAAATTGTGGAATGAAGTGGGAGGAAACGGGAGAACCCCGAGAAAACCCACGAACACTGTTTTTTCCACCACAAAGTCCACACGGCGCGAGCTGGGATCGAACCAGGGACCTCAAGCACGGGAGGTGAACGCTCTACCACTGAGCCACCGCGCCCCCATTCCTATTCATTCGAAACATGTCATATTATAATATTGGATGCTAAAAGTATTTTGAATGTGCAATGCCCCATCCGTCTCACTTGTGTTATTACTAATAAATGCTACTAGCGCCGAGCTTAGTGACATAAATCTTTTCAAGCATGAGGCTAGTCTAACCATTCAGGATGTCCAAATTTGTTTCATGAAAGAAATACTGAAGTTGTAGAGGCCTCCAAAATTTGGAGTTTGTAATACTGTAGTGCTCTTAGTTTGTAATATTGAGTAACAAATGTGGTTTTGTAAGTTTTCGTTTAACATGTAGATTTGAAATATATACGTGGGTCAATCAGAAAGTTAGTTGCACTCCTTCGTAAATATTTTCGGTCAAAGGCTACTTTGATGAAACTGTGTGGCAACACTGCAGACATGTAACTGTATCGTGTGACGTGACGGCTTTCACGAGGCAAGTGGAGGTGTTCTGATAAACAATCGTAAACATGTCTCGGCAGCTGCAATGCCATCTAAATTGGAAATGCGTGCAATGATTCGTTTTTTGTGGGCGAAAATGTGTAACTGCACTGAAATTTATCGGCAGTTGCATGAAGTGTATGGTGAAAATGCAATGTCACCAGACGATGCAGATATTGATGCTGCTGAGCGCGAAGGAAGACCATCAAATTCGGAAATCGCTGCTAGCATGAATACATGCATTCTTGCAAACAGATGCATAACAATAGACGAAATTGCAAATGAACTGGGTATTTCTCATGATAGTGTACATAACATTATTGTCGATCAGCTGAAAGTTAACCAAGTTTGTGCACGATGGGTGCTTCGTCTATTAACGGCGGAACATAAAGGGAAGCGTTCTGCAAGTGCGTTTGACTTTCTGCAACGTAACTAAAAGGAAGGAAATGACTTTTGGACAAAATTGTGACCGGAGATGAGACTTGGATTCACCATTTCTCACCTGAAACAAAACGCAGCTCCCTCGAGTGGAAACATTCCACTTCCCCGATTCGAAAAATGTGTCGAACTGTTCCACCTGATGAAAAAGTGATGATAACGCTGTTTTTCGACAGAGAAGGTTTGGTGCATACAGAGTTCATGCCAAAGGTTGTCACAATTAATGCATTTTCTTATTGTGAAACACTAAAACGATTGCGCAAAGCACTTAAAAATCGATGGCCAAGTAAACTGACCAAAGGCATTGTGCTTCTGCATGATAATGCAAGACCGCATGCAGCAAAACAAACGTGCGAACTTCTGAAAAAGTTTCGGTGGGAAGTATGGGATCATCTTCCTTATAGCTCAGACCTTTCACCATGTGACTTCCATGTGTTTGGTCCTATGAAAGACGAACTTTCAAAGTGACAATACCACTCGAATGACTGGGTGAAAGCTGCAGCCCAACAATGGTTATCGGGCATTGGACGGGATTTCTTTGCAGAAGACATAGAAAAACTTGTACCACGCCTCGACAAATGCTTAAATAACGGAGATAAATAGGTTGAAAAGTAGATTGTGAATGGAATTTTACGATACAAATAAATTTATTGTAAAATTTCTATCCTGTTTTATTTTCTTAAGCAGTGCAACTAACTTTTTGAATGACCATCGTAGTAACCTGACGTAGTGTCATTGAAAAAGTAACAACTATTCTGGGTTGGAAACACTGCTAATCTGGTGGTAATGCTGAGTATGCCAAACGACTTTCCAGCTTGATAAATGCTTTGTAAAACACTTCAGGATTTTTATTATGAATTAGTTTAGAAGCTACAAAGGCGCGTTAAATTAGGTGGTCCACCATACATAAAATAATTTTATATAGGCGACTTCCTTACAAGCAATTTTTAAAATTAATATTTAGATTTGAATTTTGACACCCTAACTTTGCATTATATAAAAAGTACCATACCATATTCAATTACGCTTAATTGTGGCGAGATCACTTACGGGATCTGCGTGTAACCAGCCGTATTTTTCTTCCAAGTTATTCATAGCTGCATCAAATGCATTCAGATATTTGTATTTCAGCAGATCATCGTCCACTAAATGCCACTGACGCCGAGCGTAGTGATAGGAATCGTTGTTTCCAGCGCGAGGAAAGTCTAACCATTCAGGATGTCCAAATTCATTTCCTGAAAAAAATCAACCATATTGTAGAGAAAATACATATACAGAATACTTATTTAATTCCTAACTCATAGTATCCGACTTCATAATACAGATTGTGTTGTTTCAAGAATCCTTCCTAGCAGACATCTTCAAAACATAGGATAACTTAATTTTTTTCTGTCTCAAAACTATGTTAGTGATGCTAATATGGTCAAATATTTCTTACATATCTAATTGAACTTCATCAGGTATAGTGAAAATACTCACATCTCTCTCTACTGCCCAAACTGTAAATTGGTATTTTCTGCAGAACTTTTACAGCTGACCATAAGGTCTGCTCTGCTCAGGTACTTGTTACATGTAGGAAAAACTAAGCCTTTCAACTTTCAGACCAGCTTTGTTTAGAGAGTTTTTCAGTTTTACTTCCCCCCCCTCCCCCCAGTTATCTTCATTTATAAGAAGTTGACTCATGAACGTGCATTGTGGTACATATACTTACCCATGAAATTGAGATAAGCCTCTCCTCCCAGACCGTGAGTAATAAGTCGAATCATCTTGTGAAGAGCAATTCCACGATCTATAATAGGCGATGGATCAGATATTGTTGACATATGAGTATACATCTCTTTGTCCATCAACCAAAATGCAATGGTTTTGTCACCAACAAGTGCCTGCCAAAACGTTAACAGATTGAAGAAAATATATCAGTCACAGAGGAAGCAAATAAAATACTTAACACGACTCGTGTGCACAACACGTTAAAGGTACATTTTAACAGTTCGTAAAACACGGACTTTCTGGAAACGATGGATCATACTGGACTCATTCCGAATCTCTCATTTTCTCATAATTACTTCTTTGCCAGAAGTTTCACTATTTTAAGTGTCATTCTAAATGTCCTTCAGCATGCTATTTTACCTCCTTCGGGCTAGGATAAATTATATATATTTATTGTCTATCTTCTATATAATAGTGCTGTCTGACAACATAGGCGTAGCCAAGATCAACTTTATGCAAGAGGCAGGGATATGACCACGGGGTGACGCCCCTCAAAAGACTTCCTGGACCCTCAAATGGAGAATATTTATAATAGAACAACTTAAAATGTCCATTCTTCGAACAGGAAGAATAAGAGTTAATGAATATAAAACTGGAAATCTGAATATTGAAAAAATGCCCCACTTCTCCTCTTTAGAAGCGGAATTTTGAAAAAGCCTGCAACATAGGCCTATGGTTAACTATTTTCTATTACGAGTTTTATATATTGAATTTCATAGCTCCAACTCAAGCAAATCCTCACATTAGGTATTTTCTGAATAACGAGCCGAAAACTTTAATACTAGAAATTGTTCCCTTTAGAAGCTGAATTTTGGAAAGGTTGAAGTACAGTTTCGAATTATTTCAACTACGAGTTTATATGCCGGATTTCATACCTCCAATTTAAATCTCACATTGAATTTTTCTGTATAAAGAATCGTAAATTTGAATATTATAGAATATCCATTTCCCGTAATAGAAGGTGAATTTTCAAAACATGTGTTATCTTATTTTTAATTAAGAGTTTAAAGACTGAATTCCAGACATCTAACCTGAGTGAATCCAGTTTCCCAATAAAGGGATGGAATTTGTAATATAAAAAATTGCTCCCTTTTCCACCCCATTGAGTAGAATTTTTCGAAAAATGCTGAAACACGTATAATTAATGGAGAAATCATAATGCAGAGCTTCACTTCCTAACTTCAGATGCTTTACTTTTGAAAAAAAGTATTTGAACATACTTTCACCTTCCTTAGGATAGTATATAAAAACCCTTCCTTATCGATTGTTTTTATGGCAAAAGGAGTTTCCTGTTCAAATTTTATGTTTCTAGATATAGTAGTATATGGTCTTTATGTTGATGAGTGAATCACTTACTTCTTTATATAAAATAGATATGAAAAAATTCTAAACCGCGTTAACACAATATTAATTACGAACTTTTCAAATGCAAAAATGAAATGAAATCTAAGTTTAACGTCCCACGGTTATGCCGGCTAGGCTTAAGGAGACGGTGATGATGAGAAATGAATCAAATTGTGGAATGAAGAAAGTGGGAGGAAACGGGAGAACCCCGAGGAAACCCACGCACACAGTGTTTGTTCATCACAAAGCTCACTTGCCACGAGCTGGGATCAAACCAAGGACCCATGCACCCTTTTCAAATGCAATAATCAGTGCAATACTGATCAGTGGTATGGTCAGGAATACTTCATGAAGGGCACTCAATTACCATTACGAAAAAGTGCGCTTGCACACACGTATATACTTACAACAATCATTATGTGGCGTCACCGGCTGAAACGTGGGCCATATGGTCAGCCAGATTATTTGATGTGTTCTTGCAATACTAAGTTTAATATTTTCTTTCAGTACACAGAAATCAGGCAAATTGCAGAGAGACAGATAAGAAAGAAATTACTTTTAGTTTTCTTTAGTTACGGTATCGAAATACTGACGACTTTCGCTGAATAGCATTAAAACTTCCTGGCGCTACAACCCACGAAAGGCTATAGCCATACAGATGGCTCACGTTTCACTGGGTGATGCTTGGTTCCTAAGCTCCAATATTTTTGGCTTTCTGAATTAGAGTTAATTCAAGCAGCTCCTCAATGAACTCAATGATGCGTCAATACCGGAACTGAAAATAGAATCACAGATCATGCACACCGAAATCTCACACGCAAACAATTCAGCTATAGGGGAGCTAAATAATAAGTATGCAGTCTATGCATCGCAAGTTATTCATTCTTCCACATCTCGAAATGGAACTTTCGATTCGCTTTTAGTATGTAAAAGTCTAGCCCTACTGAAAATGTCATAGGCCCGCCCAAGCAAAAAATATTGTTTAGTAATACCTTCAGAACAAAAATATATAGAGAGATCAGTAATGTAAATACAACGTCAACATCTGATTAATCAATACTTTTGAAAGGACATATACATAAAAAAGAATAGCCAAGTTTATTTGTAGTCACACGTAGAACGCACAATACACCTTTATTAGGAAATAAATACGGATGGCAGAATTCTCTAAAGCACGGTACTTACAGGAATTGTTTATTAGGACCACACAGGGAATCAATTGGATACGATTTGAGTTTGGCGGTTCGTTCAGCAGCAAGACTACATGCGACGTGGGATAGCGTAACGTGAGATCCGAACCACATGAAGTCCACTGGGAATCGAACTCGAATCTCCCACGCCAAAGGTACATACGATATCCACATAGCCAGGAACGAGCTTAGTGAGACAAGATTGTGTTATTGAATGTCCTCTACGTCGCAAAGCAGTGTGCTTTCAAGCCCCTCTTCAGTCTTGGAATAAGAAATAATCGCAGGGTGAGAGATCCGAGGTATACGGTGGTCGGAGAAGCGTTGTTAAAGGTTTTCTGTAGTCAGAAACTCCGTGATAACGACTGCGTTATCGTTATGCGAGATACAAGTTATTGAGATCCCACGACGGATGTCGTGCCGCAAGTTTTCTTAGTTTTTCGAGCAATTCCTTGAATACAAATTGATTCACTGTCCCTGTGGTACAAATTCCTTATGGACAATATACACTGACAGAAGCTATAGAGCATATATTCCTAAGAGAAGTAACTTACCTTGTACCTCCATATTTGTTTCTTTAATCGTCTTCCTCCCGCACTGAGAACATCGTCAGCAAGTTTTTCTTTTATTATTTTTTTAAATGAAAACGCTATTGTCGATTTATGTGGAATTCCATAACATGTCTTAATTTCGTTGCTCTAATGTAGTTGTCACTAAATTCACTTTTAGTGACTCGTAAACACTGTTTTTCATTGGTGGATTTAACACTACGCAAAATTATTTTGAATTTTGGGACTTATGTGGGTGAACACTTATTTTTGACTATGTACAGCTCTGACATTAAGATTTCTTGTATTCAAACTAAAGTTCTTCACTTCTTATTAGTTTGAATAGAACAAATTTTAATGACAAAATGTTCACAAGTGTTCACCCACATAAGTTCTAAAATTCACAACACTGTTCAGGAATTACATTTCTGGTTATCGAGATCTATGGCCATGTTAGCTCGTTACGTATAAGGGATGACATCCCACCGTGTTCACACTACGCGAGGAATGTTGAAGGAAGGAAGCAGCCTAGGACCATTATATTAGGTACTATCCGGGCATTTGCCTAGTGTGAATGAGGAAAACAGAAAACCTCATTCAGGATGGCTGGCCTAAAAAAAAAACAAAAACACTAAAAACTTTTTCGACAGTCTCCCTCCCTCAGGAAATCTAACAATGTTAAATCCGCCAGTGGAAAATAGTGTTTACAACAACCCCTAAAAGTGAATTCGGTAACAATTAGACGAGAGCAACAAACTTGAAACACTTCTTGCGGAATTTTACGTAAATAGTTAATTTAAAGAATAGTATTTTCACAAAAACAGCGAGTGCACAGTAAATACAATGACAATTAGGGGATAATCAAAAATCGAAATTAACTCTACGGAATATTCTGTCAATTAATCTTTGTAAGAAAATTAAAACTACAAGAGGAGACAAAGGAAAGAATCAGGTGACGCAGAAAAAAAAAAAAAAAAACTTTTACAATGTTCCCAGCGCAGAAGGTAATATACGATTAAAGAAATAAATATGGAGGCACAAGGCAAGTCACTTTGCTTATAGACAATCCTGTTGGAATCGAGAAACGCTATCAATTGTTTTCACTTTAGATTTGAACGTTCTTGCTTTCTTCAGAAATGGTGATTCTTGTGTGTGTCACTCTGCAATATGTCGTTTTGTTTCCGGACCATACTAGAAGACCGGTAATCACAGGCTGTACAAAGTCTGGCTTAGCTTTGAAACGTTCTAAGAATGCACGGAAAATCCCCAAACGTTGCTCGAATTGAAAAGGAAGACAATCTTGGGCAGAAGTTTTGCAATTCTGCATCTGCAAGCTATCGGTTACAACCTCATGAATTGATATTTATGAGATGCTCAATTTCTCTCTTAATAAATGGACATTTAGGAGTCGGTATCGAACAAATGGCGCACACGATCCACATTTTTCTGTTTTCGTCGTGGCACTGTGCCTGGAGCGTCGTTTGTCCTCTATATTTAAAAGCTTGCGCTCTGGACATGAACTCATTGCCGTAGGCTGCTTTTAATTTCCACAGTCTCCGATCCAGATTTACCGAGGTTTATGCAAAACTTGACAGCTTAATATTGCTCCATATTACTTGCCATTGTTCCTGTGACGCGCATCTTGCGTAGAGATTTGGTTCAACAGTTGTTTATTCACTCACTACTTCCTATCGGCTAATTCGCCACCGCTGCACAGCCGATGGTTACTTCTCCCCCCTCCCCCCACACCAATTTCCCCGTCAAGTACGTCTGCTTTTGACAAGGACGCCAGTCCTCTTAATTTTGCATGGACCCTGTATATAGCTACTGAAAATGACATATCGACACTGAAAAATATAGTTCTATTTCTGTAAGTACTAAGTTGAAGGGAACATAAAAAAAATTAAAACATAAAAAAATATATACTTTGAACATTAGTATAAAAAATATTTCCTTCGACATTCATCACACGGAATAAGTACTCATTTTATAATAACTTTTACGGCTTGAAAGGGTTTAAATTCCCTGAGCACGAGAGAATGAAGCGGTTTTCAGTAAATATGGCACAGGTATGTGACTTGCTATCACTTTTTTCTTTTCTTTTAATACGAACTTGTATGCAATGACCAAGAATAATTTTACAATTACGCGATCATACGGTACTCATAATCAAGGGATATTGGCAATTAATGTAACCGGTTGTTGTTATAAAGGAATATGTGCCATTTAATCATAATGAAACAAATTCTCTTTTAAAGATGATCGATCCAGTTCATTCCCAGATTCAGTAAATGAATATCCATCACTCATTTTTGAATAGTTTGTTCTGTGCTCTTCCCTAGGAACGTTCTTTCATACGTCTAGTTAAATAACTCAAAAACATTTTAATTACTGACAGTTTTCAACTTACGGAAATAGATCGTTCCAAAACCCTTTACGCGAGTCGAAATTTAGACAAGTCAAATTTTTATCCAACCTAAGATTTGTCGCAAACGTTCTTATTAAAAAATTAAATAATAATAATAATAATAATAATAATAATAATAATAATGATAATAATGATAATAATAATGCTGTTTAATAATACTGCAACGCAAAACCTTAATGCTTTATAAATAGGATGCAGAATCTTATATTCTCACAACGCAGATGGTTATATTATATAATATATATATATATATATATATAATGTAAAACTATTAGCAACAGTTCAACAATATTTATCTTTCTAATTATCAGGATTATTAACGTCCAAGTCTTTAAATGGAGCATCGACGACATCGGAGATTTACTACTTACTTCAGATTTAAGTATTATTCGTAAATTTTACGTATATTGAATTTTTTTACGCAAGTCTGAATTCGTTTAGCTCGGAAATTGTCTGTATATCAATATGACTGTTTTATTTAACAGTTTAAACATCTTTACGTAAAATGTGTATCGAACTAAGACACTAAAAACTTAGATTTGCAAATCTGCTCTTAGAAAAATAAAATATCCGATTATATTTACCTGGTCATGAGATTCAGCATATGCAACAGCCTTTTCCATCCACCGTCGGTTTGAGAGAGTAAAGACAATATTACCCATTTCCCAATCATCGTCTTTAACCTCTTTCAAGAGTTTGATCCATTTATCGGGTATTGCCATGGCTAATCTATAGTCAAAGCCAGTGCCACCTTCTGAAACTGGTCGACAAATTGCTGGCATTCCGGACACATCCTAAGGCATAAGAATTTTACTAGATGAAGTTACGATAGCTTTCAAGTTAATCTGCAATGTAGAAAAACTATTGACTGTGACCTACATCTAAAATGGGTAAGAAAACAGTACAGATTACAATACTTCCCCATGTACTAAATTTATATAACAGTTCTGCAAAACGAAACATACTGAACATATAACAAACCGAATATGTAACTGTTAGACTTTCGTATATTTCACGTAAAGACAAGCAACCAAAGCACAGTGAAAGTACACAAAAGCACGTTAGAAGCTATTCTGGGTACAACTACAATATATACTAAAACCAAGTCTGCTTAAGCTATTCAAAAAGACGTTAAGCATAGGGAAAGGAAACAAAGAAAATAAGCCAAACTTCAGAACGAGAAGTGCAGATTACAGAGAATGAAATTTCTTATGAGAATTTGTTGAGGCCAATGTTGGTAATAAAGCAGTGCAGAATGGACTATAAGGCGGAATGGTTAGCACAATCTCCTCTAGTGTGCACGGTTTGGATTTAATTCTTAGTGAGCGCAACGGGAGAAATGCTATATCTAAAATACAAGTACACTTTTGCTTTCAAAAATCTATTTTATTTTATTTTATTTTATTTTATTTTGAGTCCGGGACTTCTCTATATTTTTCCTGGTAAGTTTTCGCCAATCGCTGGCAAAATGGCACACAAGAGACAAGTGTTTATGTTGAACACATTTCCTAAACAAAACACAGACATATTCACCGAGTAAAATATATCAATTGTGAACTCGTTCCTCAACGTATATATAATGAAGAACAACATAGCGTAAAATTTAAGATTTTTCTTCTTTAACGAGTGGATAATATGCTTGTCTGATTTTCATGGCTCCCAATCCGATTTCGTTACAATCTTTAACCAACACAACGTAAGCGTATTATTATTATTATTATTACTAGTTGTTCCCAAAACCTTCGGTCCGCTGTATAAGTTAAAATCGTTTTTAATTAAAAGCTCTAATTGTTTATATTAACAAATTTATTTATTTATTTTCTTTGAGTATACCAACAAATTAACATGCAGTTACACAAATATTAATGCTCAAATTTAAATATGGTTACGAACCTTGTTGTAATAATAAACAGTAAAGCACGTCCATGCACCTCCATTTTGAAATAACTAAACTGAAACAACAATTTTTAGGTTCAATTAAGTCGTCACAATAGCTATAAATCGCCAAATTGCCTGCACGATATCGACATCTATTCACATCAGGCAAAGCAAGTAGCGACATTTATTAGCGTGACTGTATTATGTATTAACATAACGCACTGAGACGTTTATAAATAGGAAGAATCCTCATCTACCAGTGAAAGCTCTGATCCTTCAGTGAAGACTATTGTAACCAACTCTTATACAATACAACCGAATTTCTACCTTTAGTTAGTACTAGCTGAAATGCCCGTTCTTCGCGTTTGCAGAACAGGTTTATGGAAAATATTTAAGCCTCCTCTCCCCTTAGGATACACATATCAATGAAACTGTGACCATAAAAAAACCCATAAGTTATTATTTTTGGTATAAATTTTGAACTTCCTATCCTCTTCCCTTTAGGGTACATCCTTCAATCAAAGTTACATGATAAAATCGCATTTTGAGGTAGGTACATTCCAAAATTCATTTTAAACTGTTTAACCGTTTTCCCGTGATGCAATTACAAACACGCAACATAGTTTTCTACGTGAAGTAAAAATAAAGAAAATCCCCCTCCTCCCAAAACGGTAATTGTCAACAACGTCGAACAACTGTCTACTTATTTTTAATGATGAGTTTATACACCGAGTTTCATCATCATAATTCGACGGGGTCATAAGAGACTATCTTTCACATAAATTTTTGAACACCCCTACCCTCCTCAACAGCTTCAGCGTGAAGAAAGAAATGTAAAAAAACACCCTCTTAAAACAGGATTTCTTTAGAACTCGGCGATATGTGCTTTTATTAAGAGTTTATATAAAATATTTCATTTTTCTAACTTGACAGAATTATGAGAAACTAAATTTTTCGCATAAATTTTGACCCCACGCTCCTCATTAAGATACGCATTTTAATGAAAGCAACATGATAAAAATCCAGTTTCAGGCAGGTGATAACCATATCCAAAAATAATTTCGAACTGTTCAGTTTTCCCATGATGCGATTAACAAGAGGATTATTTTCTTTTTTTATATATATATATATATATATATATATATATATAAAATAGATACTGTTTTGCAGAATTATACTAGAGTATTAATTTTCCTAAGTTACTTCTGGTGAAACTGTATACGTGCAGGGTGCAATGACAAAATACATAATTTAGTTCACATTTCAAAATTACAATGTTCGGTAACAAAATTTAGTACTTCTACATACCTCAGCAATTGTAATGATTTCTGGGTACAGCTCATGTAACATATGGTTAGCCAACATCAAATATACTAAAGCTTCTGTATCTGTATTAAGGCCAAAATATTCATCGTAATTTCCACTGAAGCCCTGACCTATACCTCGAGAATGATATAGCATTGAAGTAACACCGTCAAATCTGTGGAGAGGATAAACAAAACCTAACAAAACTAGTAACTATGGTACATGAAAAAATATATACGCATGCAAAATAGCGTGCACTTGTTACTGGAGATATGTAATCGAATAAAAAAATCTAATAGATTTTAACTTTTTCGGGATATTATCATCGCAATTTTTGATACTTTTGTTAGTATTTATCTCTAGTATATTTTAATCAATGACAACAAAGTAGTATATTTTGCTTGCTGGGAGTGAAGCTTTAAGAGGACTAATTCTTTTAAATGAAATGTTAATTACATTGTTTTGAAAATGTTAAGGAATTTGCTTTTTATTTTAATCTTAATTTTAAAAATTATTTTGAATTGAGGTGAATTGCATATTATAATCTCCTAT
Source organism: Thermobia domestica (assembly GCF_964235325.1). NCBI lineage: Eukaryota > Metazoa > Arthropoda > Insecta > Zygentoma > Lepismatidae > Thermobia > Thermobia domestica. The sequence continues at coordinate 195,276,407 of NC_137459.1, read as the reverse complement.
AATGGGTTCCTGCTCAGTTGACAGTTATTATTATTACTATTATTTTACTTCCCAACCTATTGAACCAGGTTATATATTTGATAGGTTTAAAGTGCTGCATTTTCGCCTAAGAGCTGTTCATAGCACTTAAAGTTATTACATTTGCTTCAAGAAAAAGCTTTCACGTTTTCACAAATTGTTATATTCTTTAACACTTCGATTTTTTTTTATTAAACGAAAACAATTCTTTACAAATAAAGATAAAATAATAAAAAATTGCACATAAGCTATCGATAAAAATCACCTTCAAAACTATCAAAGCAAGTAAATGCTAAAAAATGTATAGTGACTGAAGGGGCCAATTCGTTATCGAAAATAATGCTTATCTCTAGAGAAGACAGATCGTAAGACAAAACTAATTTTGTAGGAAGTAATGCCATTTACAAACTTACTAAACAATCATTTGAATTATCTGAAAATATTTTATTAATAACAGTTAAATGGCATGCACAAAAAAAGCGCGAAAGAATACATAAATCGTATACTTAGGTCATTTCTACAAAACCAAGTTTACTTGTATAAAGCGACTTTCAATTTAATCACAAACTATTCACATAAAGTAACTGTGCGGAACACCAATAAATGTAATTTACTTAAATCAGCTTATTTTTTCCTGAAATTAAGGAAAATATTGAAAGCTTGCGGAGCAATAGTAAGTGCGAAGCCATCCGTGCCTTTAGAGCCAAGAAGAAAGTCAAAAATAGGAGAAATAGAACAAAACTTATTTTATATAGTTATCATCAACATAGAAACACCTGGAGAATATGCAACTTATTCGATTAACATGGTGTGGGACCATTATTAGCCTGCAGAACACCTCTAATTTGTCATGGAATAACTTTCAGAGGAAGAGTATATCATTCCTCATGCAGTGCAGCATTGCTTCGTTAACAAGCATGGAAGAGGATACCTGCCTCCAGAGTATAAACTACAAAAATGACCATAGGTGTTTAATAACGTCGAGGTGTGAGAATAGTACGGGGAGGGAAACTTGTTGAATTTCATCCTGATGTTCATGAAAACACGCCTCAACAGACCCATCAATGTTAATTGGTGCACTGTCATTTTGTGAGAATTATATCACTGGTAGTAATACTCATTTTTTTCTCCTGTGAGTTCTATAGGTTGCACCACTAGAGCTCTGTGCGGATATATTCTTACTTTCTGTGAGGATAGCGAATAAAATCGCAGATATTCGTGGAAAAACAACCCTGAAGTCTTTGAATTAAAAGGTAATTACTCTTTTGGGGCAAATAACCGCCAGATCAAAACGGCTTCGTTGGGTTTTCTTTTCTTTGAGCTCATAAATATGAAGTATTAATGCAGTTTTATAAAAATTTATATGGGTGGCGTATTCTTTCTGAAGGACTCTCTCCATTTCATCTTGACGTTGTGAACACAGCTGCTAATCTCTTGAGTAGTGAGATTAAAAATGAATAAGTATTTACTCTGAAATTTGCTCAAGACACGGTATTACAAACTTTACAATTTTGTTGTTAGAAATTTGATTTTAAGGGGACCTTAAGTAAGAACTATGTTTTCTATTACTTTCGTAATTTTTGTCTCCATGCATTTTGATCCATTTTATTTAGCGAAGTTCACTTATAACACTTACACCAGAAAAAGACTGTTTAATATTGAGCTTCAATTTTAGTGATATCATGTATTCATAAATTATTACAGTACACATGAAGTATTTACAATTATGTTAGGAATTATTTTTGAAACTAATTGTCATAGGTTTCCTATTCTGCATGACTATCATGTGACCACTTCAACACATGCCTGTTCTACTCATGTATAGCAGAATATCCGTTCTTCGCACGGGCAGAATGTTTACGAAAAAAAAAAAAAAAAAGAAACTACTTCTACTTTAAGATACTTGTTGATGCAAGGCTGATTTTACTGGAATTATGCAAACTCTCTCACAATCATCATCTCCTACTTCCCTCTTTTCCCCTTTAGAAACGGAATTTTCGAAAACACTCAAACACGTGTCCACTTATTTTTAACGAGGAGTTTATATACTGTTTCATTTTACTAACTTGAGGGGCTCGTGAGATGCTCTACTTTTGTCAAACAATTTGAATCTCTTCCTCCCATTTAGGGTAAGTATTTTCAAATCTAATGAGAATTTAATGAAATGATTAAAAAATAAATAAATAAATAAATAAAAAACCTGCTCGAGTCAAGTGCTATGTTCAGAAATTCATTCCAAACATCTTAAGAATTTTGTCGTGAAAAGGAAAAAAAAAAAATATCGCTTTCATTTATATTGAGACACAATGCAGAAATGATCGTAGTTTTGCTTTATGTATTTTAGCGCTCGCTATTAGACAAGTAAAACTATACAACTGCCCCCATGAATTCAAATCGTGTCCGGTTGTACGAAGGAATGTCGGGAGTGCAAACTCTTTCATTCTGAATGGTACGCGAATTTCAAACTGTATCCACTAACGGACATTCCTTAGACAACCCTCATGATAACGTAAGGTAAAATTCCAATACTTCAGCACAGTGGTAATAAATATTAACACAGTTAATGAGGAAATGAAAGACTAATGGCAAGAAATATATTCTACTATTTCTTACAAATCCTCTTTATCATTAGAACTAATATGGAAGAAATCATCCTACACAGGCACATTTTTATTTCAATTTTCTTCCGTGGGTGTGAATATTACGCGCTAACTCGCAGGGAACAGAGACTGGAGGTTTTCGAAAACAAGGTTTTAGGGAAAATTCCCGCTGCAAAAATAAATACCGGTAATCAAACGGGTGGACTGAAAAAGTTATACAATGCAGGATTTCACAATACTACTAGTCACAGGATAACATACGAATAGTAAAACATACATCTAAGATAGGCGACAGATATTGCTCATAAGAGGAAAGCTGGAGAGCATTTTGGGACGAGACTTGTTCAGAAAATTAGGGAGGAAATATATAGAACAAGATCTTCGGCAGGTAGGTAACAATAGCTGATGTTTTTGTTTCTGGACAAAATGCTTTTGTTCCTGTGACGAAGGGCCTTTGAATTTCTTAAGTTAACCATAAAGCCATAAAGTAAATTACTTACTTCAAAGCTTGAAGATAAATACAAAAGGAGAAACTAAGAAGTAATTTTATTTGAAGTTTTCTTAAACCAAAATTTCTCTTGAAATATACAAGGCACTACCACAGCAGCGCCGGTCTTACGTAGAATCCAAATATTACTATGCTGTAGTCTTATTAATAAGTTGAGCCCTTGAACTCTAGCACTAGAAACGAATTTATCAGTCCTAATTTTAAAGACAGTAGAAAAATTAATTCGTTTAACATTTTGATATAACGCCAAGTCAAAGTATTAATTGAAATTTCTGAAACTATTTCAAGTTGTTCTTTTAGTCCGTTTTTTCTTAGGTTAAATAAGAAACTAACAAGAACACGAATTTTCTTGATATAGCTAGCTCCTTTGGGAAATTTTAACCTACTAGGCTTTTTACCTTTTGAGTAGCACATAACTGAAAATCCATGTTATGAATACCAACATACCATAATACATCGTTTTTGCACACTTTTTATGATTAAGTCATTTTGGTCTGGAAAAGTGTGCCCATTCGATAGCAAATTAAGTGTAAGTGTGCGATAGCTTTTCATGGGTTTATCCAGCCCTAACATGTGCGCATCATTCTAATTGCGCCGTATTTGTAGATGGATGATCCGCATTTAGACTCCTCACAGCGTCTTTTATTTTTCATGTAGAAATTTATCATCATCCTTTGCAGGTAGCATTAAAACTACGAAGTCATATTAAAAATAGGAAAAGGAAACCTTCATTGTTGAGACTAACTCTTTCATCCTAACTACCATATTCTGACGCGCAGATTTACAAGAACGGTTTAAAGGATCGAAGAATCGATCTATTGTTTGCCGAAATCTCCCTACGAATGAAAATTTAAAGTTCTGAAAGAAGTGTGAATGGAAAGAAAGAAAGAGAAAAAACGAACATAATTGTACATGGTGCAAACAGAGGCATATAGCTAGGAAACATCTAAGATACTTTTAGGTTTTTAATGCATGCCGAACTATAATACCCTGCATCAGTATGAAGTCAGCACAAGCGAGAATAGCCTTTACATATGGGTCTATAGCTTCATACACATCAATCGGATTTTCTCTCACCAGTCCACAAATGTCCAATTTCAATGTTCGTCTCCTAAGGAGTATAGTTGTTAGTGAGACTCGGGCGACTACCTCATACAACTATAATAGCTAACGAACATTTGACAGATTTGTTTAAGACTTTTTTGGTTGAAGATAGTTTCATTTTATCGTTGCTTGCTTGGCAGCAACAACTATACAAAATAAATTTCACTGGTTATGTGAATGTTAAGTCATTCAGTGCCCACTATGGTAGAAGTAGCTGAAGAATACAATTTCGATAATGTACTCAACAATACAATTTCGAGAACTTAGGAAAATCTTAAGTTATCAATTGATTGGTTTATTGATTCCATTCTTCAACGTCTGATAACGTCTATTTTCAGCGCGAATGATATGTCAGACGGAACCTAGTGTTTAAAGTAGAATCTGAACTACTACTCAGGTTTTGTATCCGACACAGCACCCTCACGGGAAATCAAACTCGGGAGGAGGATTTTAGGATTTACATTTCTGGGCTTTCCGCATCTATGGCCATGTTAGTCCGTCACGTTTGAGGGATGACGTCCCTCGGTGAGCATACTATCCGGGGAAAGGAAAGGAAGAAAGGACTGGAGAAGGAAGGAAGCGTCCTGGAACCTATATGTTAGATACGACCCCAGCATTTGCCTGGTGTGAATGAGGAAAACCCAGTGACTGGCCTTAAAAAGCTTTTTACACTTTTTTGGCCGAGTTTCCCCCCACCGGGAATCGAATCCGGGACCATTCACACCGAAGGCGAGAGCGTTAGCGACTACACTACGTGGGGCCACAAATCGAACCCGGACTTACGCACATTGGCAATTCGGCCATGAAAGTGTACAGTTATCAATTTCAACTCACGCACCTACCCGTAGTAAGTAAGCCCATCACGGAATTGAGAATCGAGTGAAACATCCTGATTATTCACATTGATAAGAATACCTGTGGAACTATCTGTACATAACATTGAGTGGAACCATCAACTTGGAGCAGTAGCATATCCGTAGCTACCAACCGATATTCGAACTATTCAACCGATTTAGTATGAGTTTTAATATGTAGAAGAGAGGAAAAGCAATTTTACAATCCGTTTACCTCGGGATGGTACTCCAACAGTTATGCTTAACAATGTACATGCACACTAAAGAGAAACAACAATTAAAAATAGAAATTTAATAAGCTGACAAGAAAGCATTTAAAATTGTCAAAAGACATGGGCACCTACGTAAAAACGTGAAAAGAACATTTTCCTTTCCTTTCATGCAAGTGTAAACGTACATTACAATAAAGGGAACATACATGAATACTGTACTACAAAATAAAGGAATAAATAATAAAAAAAATAAAAAAAAAAAAAATGGGCAAGTTTGTGTTCCACAAATATTGAAGTTAAAATATTCCGTGTCAATAACACCATACAAATACATTTAGTGCATAGAATATACTAAGTACACACAATTTTCGTTCTACCTGCCATATTTGTAGCTCCGTAATGCTCACCATAGCTTGAAATTACTAGCGTGAAACCACTGCCACACTTCGACGAGCACGACTTATATGTATTGTAAGTACTCGTGCTGCTGTTCTGCAACTGATAAATACATGGATGTGCAATTTCAGCTTGCATCACATTGAAAATAGTTTATAAGTATAAATACGACGGAAAGAAGGGTTATGTGCAAGATTTACCTTCAACTTAAATCAGTTTGCCATGATAAAATTTACAGCAATTTTATCGTAAACAAAATTACACAGCATTTTGGCTGCATTATATTACCTACCAGAACTGAAGTTTTGGAACCAACGTTAACATAAATGCTTCTCGTTGTTAAATTGTTATTTTTTTAGTTTTAAAACGAGAGATCCGGATCCGATCACATATGGGAGTATATGTGGCTCGAACCCCACGTTAAATTAAAAATAAAGCTCTTCATGCATAAAGCTGCAGAGCTAGTAACACTTCACATTGGAGGAAAGTGAAGAATCTGTCGATGCTAAACAAGAATACATAATAGTGACTAGGGTTGTTACTACCAGTAATTGGTTTAAAAACTCACGAAACTGGTATAAAAACCTGTTTAAGGTAATGTATACAGGGTGTAACATAAATGCATGACCAAAAGTGACGAGGTGATTTCAGACATCTAAATAAGTAAAAATGTTCCTATAAACATGGGCCGATGTCGCCTCGTTTAAGAGATACAGAATGTTCAAAAGTCTAGTCTCTTCAATAGCTCACTATGGAAATGTGAATGAAAATGTTCAATATTACAGGAATAATACAATCAAGTGGAATTACGACTGTGCAAATACATTTACACTAACAGAGAATAAAACTAATCAACAATTGAAAAGATGAAATGAAATCTTTAAGTTCTACGTCCCACGGTTATGCCGGTTAGGCTAAAGGAGACGGTGATGAGAGATGAGTGAAATGGTGGAATGAAGAAAGTGGGAGGAAACGGGAGAACCCCGAGAAACCCCACGAGCACGGTGTTTGTTCACCACAAAGTCCACTCGGCGCGAGCTGGGAAATCAACATTTGAGGTTATTGTGTTGTCAGTATTGCCAACCTGGTACAAAGTGTTAAGTTTTCAAATAACACTAGACGTCCATACGTTAACATATGAATGCTGACATCAAAACGTTCATAAACATGGAGCAGATTCCGCTTCGTTTTCGAAATACAAGGCGTCCAAGTGGGAAGTCAATTAACGGTACACAATAGGAAACAACGGTTCATGGATCACAACTCTTCCATGATTGCGATCTCTCATGTGTAATTGTGTCGTTACAAACGAATGCACATGAGAATAACTTATGTATGAAGCCACAAAGTAATTAAATGTTAAAATCCACAAATTAATATTACTGGGTAACAATGTTGTCCACTTTATATAAAAGCCAGAGTATTTGCCAGGTTGGCAACACTGACAACCCAATAACCTCAAATGTTGATTAGTTTCATTCTCTATGTTAGTGTAAATGTATTTGCACAGACATAATTCCATTTGATTGTATTATTCCTGTAATATTGAACATTTCCATTCACTTTCCCATGGTGATTGGAGGAACTCTATATGTGAACACCCTGTATCTCGGAAACGAAGCAGCATCGGACCCATGTTTATAGAACATTTTTACTTATTTGGATGTTCGCAATCACCTCGTCACTTTTGGCCATGCATTTATGTTACATCCTGTATACTGATGGAATCTCAAATTTCTAACTAGTGAATGACCAAGTCGCAGTTCACTAAATACTGATATTTAGTATTTTTGTACTAAATAAGTAGATCTTGTACGAGAAATTTTTTAAAATGTCTGCGGAGGCACTTATTCGTAAAGAACGGAAGTACGAACTTTATTGCTTTCTCCATAATACTATGTAATACTCAATACAGAATACATTTATTGAATCATTCAAAATATATGATTGACACACATTTTAGATATGCTAATACGAATAACTGTTGAACTGGTTTAAAATCAGAGTCCTGAAACTTGTTACGAATGAATTTTCCATCCTTGTCAAACTAATAAAAGACATTAAGAGAAAAAGACTGCTTCTTATGCTGAGAATATTCTAGGTTACTTTGGCCATAACACTTTTTTCTGAAGTAATACGTAGTGGAAAGTAATATCTTTGTCGTGTGCAACAGAATTATCAATGGATTACAAAATTTGCCTCATTTTTGAAGATATTTCTTGTACATTTGGTTTCAGAATTCTTAATTTTCTTACTACACATCTAAGTTAATGGGTTATCCGTACATAAATATATCAATATTTTCTCTACTGGAGTTGGAAATGCTATGAAAGTTTCATGAATGTAGCTGTAGCTTTAGATCACGATATGTCACATCAAGGTACAACAGAACTTTATGCAAACTAAGAATTCTCAAGAACACAAATTTTCAAGTTATATATGCATGAGAGTCTTTACTTACCTGAAGCCATCGAAGTTATATTCATCAATGTACCACCTCAGATTAGAAAGCAAAAATCTCAAGACCTCGTACCTAAAAGAGACATATTGTTACAATGCTTGAGCATCATATCTACAAGCAGTATTAAAATTAAATTATGTACACTAGTATTTTTTATCTTCACAAAATTTGAGTTAAATAGCCAACAATGTTATACAGAAAATAGTTTAATATACAACTAGTAGCACTAGTACTATTACACTGACAAGCTGTGATACTTTGATTGAAATTAGGTTAGTGAATTGGTATAAACCTGTATGCAATATTGCGGGAAGTGTTTGTAGCGACTTAGTTGTGCAAAACTTACACAGCACGAATGTCCTTTGTCGACAAATTCATAATATGTATTTTCACTGAATTTCTAGTTGGTCGAATTAAATTTAATGTTTAAAAAAATAAACATTTACATGAATTTTAAGGAAAACGACAGGTCTAACATTATTTCGGCAGACGTGCACGAAATAGAAGTTGTAAGCTTTGTCATTTACGGACATTAGAAAAACGAAGCAGAAAGAAAATGTTGAATAAATAAGTAATCTCCGGCAACGGACAAGCTTGATTCTAATAAATCCGATAATGAATACTCAGACACACATGCACTTAGATTACCGTAAAAACTATTTGATTCTTGAAACTAATAGGTCTAGAAATCTGTACTCGCGTGTGTTCTGTGTCAGAGGGTTCTCTCATGGATTGTCTTTATCTACTGGGCAACACATCGCTAGTCCTTTTTACTTTCACTGGTACTCACTTTTAAATTGATTGTTTAATATAGCTGTTCACTATGATGATGCGTGGACAACACAATGTTTAGGTCAGTCCACAGAAAGCGGTGAAACACAGTCTTAGTGCGTCCATGCTCTTCGCGTTTCTCTACCTTAACTTGTTTTACGGTAGAAAATACTTATGTTCGGTATTAACGATACACTTTTTAAAGAATCTACTTCAACCAAACACACACTTCTCCAGATTGGGCGTAAGCGTGCCTTTATAGAATTTGAAAGCGGCTGTCTTGACGTCGATTCTCATGCTCTGACACTTATCCCTGTGATAGTGATGAGGCTGTCGTTTCCAGTGATCATTTTCTTGAAGTGGTCACACGAACTTGAAGTACCTTACTCATAGCTATTGAATACTGAGATAGGATCGGATTTATTCAGAATGAGCATATATCGCCATGCTCTTTCTGGTATGAAAAGCTGGAATAGGTTGGGAGCAATCGCAAAAACTCTTTCAAAGCTAACGAAGAGAGAATTTCAAACCTGTTGTATAGTCTGTCGGTTTATTTTAATTGAAGGCATGAAGAAATAACACTTTTTACAGAAATACAGTACCTTAAAAGTAGACATTTTTTTCCTTGAAATTGTCTCTGAATAGGTTTAATATCTTCCATATCTACAAAGCACTTGTATGATTTCTATAATAATATTCATTTCATGTAATCAATGTAAGCAAAAAGAGGAAAATGTGAAGTAACATCATAAAGTCCCTATCTCCGTTTCTGTGTGTGTGTCCATGGTAAACTATTTTCATTTTCCATGGGAGATACAATGATGCAATGTTAACAACAATGCATGATTCTAGTAGAAGAGTAATCTAATAATACTGCCGCTGTTTGCTGGTAATTATGGAGCTAAAGGTTTTGTCATCTTAGTTGATATGACCAATAAATACAGTTATTCAATCAGAATTTCATCCTTTGCAAGGAACGACTGCATCATTATGCTACAGCCTACATCACTACTGTTAAATTTTTAGAACTATTATTCTACCAATATTGATTCTGTATGTGCCAATCACCTCAATGTGGTCATTTTAATCTTCATAATAATCCAGCATACGATTACAGGTATATATTATCAAACCACGGATCACGAAGATTTCCATAGTTCTTTACACGTTACATTATATTATACTACTTAGAATCGACTACATAAAGTCAGTTATCAACCAGACACACACACACACACACAAAGGATGGAATCAGTAAACAATACAAAATACTTCCTGCACTCTTATACGATAAACAGAAGACAACATTTTTTCTCACATCATATCCTGTATGATGAATCCCGCGTTCAGTTCAGTCCCATATTTTCCACTCAATTTAATTCCTATTTTTAGACATGTCATTTCTATAAACAATTCAGGCCGAAGATGTTTTTTCCTTCCCTCTAATTCTATCTAGTTTTTGTAACTAGATGAACTTTGCCATTCAAATAGTGCACAATGTGGAAAAAGTGTGACCCCACAGGCACAGCAACAGCGTAAGTAAGAATTGGTCGTATAAATTCGGAAATTTTAATATACGTAAACAAAGTTTATACTTACTCGGAATAATTAAAAAGTCTGCTATCCCAAAGGGAATGCTCTCCTCGAGGTCCATCGTGAAAGAAACAACTGTTAGTACCATCAAACTGGTTTAACCCATCCAGTACATTTTTTGAAGCATGAGAATGAACCACATCAAGCAATACGTACAGACCATTTGCATGTGCGACGTCGATCATTTCTTTCAGTTCATCAGGAGTTCCATAGCGACTGAAACACACAAAGAGGGCAAAGTATGTATGAATACATTTGAAAACCGTGAAACTATATTCTCAAAAACATACTCGCTACTTTCGGACAATAACTATTACCCACGGGAATTGTTTCCTTAGAAAAGTGCAATAATAAATTCTGGCGACTGAAGGAACATAAAATTACATATACAACATAGCATTGGAATTTATGGAAGGCTTCTACGTCAGATGCAGCTGTTGTGATGTAATGTTCAAAAATCACGCTACCAGTTGTTTCTAAAAGAGCATATCACCACTGCACGTAAGATGTTTTAGCTAGAAAGAAACCTTTCATTTGAAAAAAAGAAAAAAAAAAACTCTCCATCTATTGGTAAGAATATAGGGATTTTCAAAGAGTAACGGGTGGTCACGTTTATTTGAACAGAATTGCATATTAGTATGGCAAAAGAGGAACATACCTATCATAATAGCCCAGGAAACTTCGACGAAAAGGCGAAACTTCGAGAAAAAAAATCCAATCGAGCTGGATTTTTGTAGTGACCTTTATTTTGCTATCTTTAGCATATCCTGTAAAGTACTCTTGATTTGAGCCGTGGGAGTTTATTTCCCAGGGGTGTGAGAGGGAGGAATCCTACTTTTTGCAATTGACTCGAAAACTATCAACTTTTCGTTGAAAATAGTAAAGTGGAAAATTGTATCTTACAAAATTTGCACAAAAAGGTCCTTTATATATATAATTTCGTAGTATCAATTGTTTCAAAGATATTGACTGAATAGAAATACAGTGAGAGGTTTTCAACTCGAGACTGCAAACTATCTGGAAAAGTACGTATCGCACGGGAAAATGAAAGATATAAAAAGTTAATATTTTGAAACAGGAAATTCACTTCTGATAAAATTAGCCCACTCTATCCCTATCCCCTGCGAGTGAGGTGGAGGACAACTGAAAATTCAAATGGAGACCGCATTTTTTATTGTAGATTTGAATTCTACGAGGAAAAAATTTTATTCGACACATTTTTCTCGATTCGAGACAAATGAAGATGCCATCAGTGAAAACTAGTTTATCTACGGTTTTTTCAATTGGAAGCCTTCTAGATCGGGAAAACTTAAAGAAAAGTACAATTGAAAAAAAAAATCCCTGTGAAAAAAAAAAAAAAAACAACAACGACGAAGTGTTGCTCCTGTCAATTCCTGGGTCAGCTGGCATGTACTTCTTGAATACACTTGGGCTTAAATGTCAACAGAACTTTTACCAATCAGCTTAAAGACTCCGAACAGTACGGACTCGGCACTAACCTAATTCATTTTGGACATTTTACTTTTCATCCTTTGGTCTTAAACGGACGTGTCACTAGTCACCTCAGTGACCCGAAAAACTATGAATTCGGCATTAATACACATTTTTCTCGATTATTTTCACCTCTCATCCTTCTCACTCCTCTCAAAAACATAAGGTCAGTGCTAGGGGTGTCTTAACCTTCATATATATATATATATAAAATATTTGCTTTGTAGCAGAATTTTCCTAGTTTCACTTGCTTTTCCATGTTATTTATCTTCCTTTTGCTTTTTAGTTAATTTTTATTTACTGCTATCGAAGATGACCACAGGTAAGCAAATGAAAATTGTAGTTTTAATATAGGCTACCAACGGTGCGAATTATGAAAGGAACATAGTTTATCAGCACTCATTTATCAAAATCTCTTTCGATCTGTTAGTAATTCATTATTAAATCCTGAAATAAGGAAATTTATACCAACCTTGAAGCAGCATAAAAGCTTGTAACTTGATAACCGAAACTGGCATAATATGCGTGTTCCATGATTGCCATAACTTGGATTGCATTGTAACCTGCAAAAACAATTTCCTTGGAAATTCAATTATACAATACCAGCCCTATGTACTACATACAAAATAAATTAGACAAGTGAGATACACAGTTGCAAATAGTCGTCCTTTATTCGATTTTCATTATTTATTTATTATTTGAAATGCCCGTTCTTCGCACGGGGATATACAACGATACGTGTATTTTTACACGTATTTCAACATCTTTGGGCAGAATGTACTTTCAATTGATACACAAGCTATTTAAGAAAAGGAAGAAGAAATATATAAAAACGATATATATAAAAAAATTGTAATTGCTTTGCTGTTGATATACTTTGCTGTTTTGTGTTAAAATAGAGATTCGTTGTCATAGCAACAAAGTATCAATATATATATAATTCCGGAACCATCTTATAAAAAGCTGCAAGCATAATCTTTGAGGTGTGTATTTTAGTAATTATGTGCCATAATAAAAAAGAAAATATTAAATGCAATATAAAATGTGTTACGGTGGTTTTAGTAGCCTAGTTTAGAAATAAATATAACTGAGGACCTTTATATAAGTGTCGTCTTAGATAATATGTTTATGGGAAATATTTGAATCTCCTTCCTCCTTACAATACTTATTTCAATGGAAGTGTAATGATAAAAATACAGAAGATATCCTACATTTATGTCCACAGAATACGGTTTTGGTCAAATTGATACGATTTAAAAAACAGATTGAGGTGGATATTATTTATCTTCCAAAAGTTATTTTAAACGGGTCAGCCCTTTTTCCGACCCCGAAAACTATTAATTCGACGAAAGCTTCAAGTCATTTTTGACATTTTTCACCTCCCACCACCCTCTGCCAATGGGGATGAGTTTTCACTAATACGGTATTGGGAGCAATTTCATAATTTATTCAATTTGTTATTGCAATTTATTTATAATTTATTCATATTTGTACGGTGCAAAATGTCAGCGTTTTATGATCATTAGTTTAAGAGTTACATCGGGGTATCAAGATAAATGATCCACCATGTAAATATAATTACAAATGCAGTAAATCTTTCTGGCAATATACTATAATACGGGTACAAATAAAGCATTTTCTGCACAAATAAAAAATAAATACATAAATAAAGCAAAATAAAAAAATAAAAAGAAAGTACTTCATAATTTTTCTACCATTTCCTGTATATATTAGTAATTGGTTAAAAAATATTGCTACAACAATGATTTTCATTTCATTGCAATATTGTTTCTTACTCTTATATTACAAACTTTACAGTTTTACCATACTTCCAAAAAGGAATTGATTGTGTGATCCACAGAGTAGCATTATCAAATTATCGTGCTTTTATATCGTACATTTTTTCCCGAGGGTGAGTAAAATGTACTTCAATAGGTGAGTATATTGCAATTTAGACTGGTAATATAAATGCTCATTTACATGAAGATAATACATAAAACGATACAGCTCCCTTCATGTGCTTATACGTAGTGCATTATTACGGATTTTATGAACTGCAAAACTTAGACGAGTAGGTATGTTCTTCGCATTGACTGTGATGTACCGGTAAGGAAAGTAACACAAATTAGGTATGAATGATTTATTAAATTCAATACATTGACTTCAATATTGTGTGAAGTTCAGTAAATACATGTTAGATAGTTTGTTGTATAACCTTGTAATGTTAGTTAATGCTATGAAATAAAAAAAGAGAAAAAGCTCTAGGTCCTGCTACCTTTTTTTTTTTTTTTTTATATATATATATATTCTTCGTTTTGTAAGCAACATCGTACACACTTGGAAAACATGAAACACAACTTTGTCTAAGCTTTTCCCCACAAATAACAGACATTTTCCCCTATAACAACGTACACCTTGCTGTACCAACCGATAATGTATGACCATAGCGGTCATTCCTTTAAGCGAACGAGTAACACTCCGAAATTCAATTGCGAATTTCGATTAGTTAGAATCAACACACCAGTGAAATGAAGTGTTTTCGTAATGAGCTACTTTTGAAATATTTTACAACATAAAAAAGTAGGAATGTCCATTGAATGATTTTTTAAAAATTTATTTATTCTTTAAGAGGTGCAGGAAATGTCCACCTTTAGCACCCATGGATGTAAGCTCTTTTCACATGTTGGACGATAACTTACGTAGTACTACTTATTGAAACAATTTCTTTTGCAATGCTCTTTTTAAGCCTTTGTAAAGAGCATGGTTTATCCTAATATAGGAGACACATTTTACATACTCTACGAAAAAGAGATCTACAGGCAATAGGTGCGGTACCTTTGGGGACTACACGTCTTTAGAAATCAGATTAAAATAAATAAAATTAAAAAAAAAAAAAAGTCATTATGGCATAAGCCGTGTTACACACGATACCGCCTTCTGAAAAATACTGGTCAGGGAAGACCGCTAACACGGGAAGCTTTCCTTATTCCTTTATCTTTAGCATTGTCTGTTTCACGGAAGTATTTACTGATCTTCGTAATTATTGGGTTGCTAGAAACATGCACGCCCAGATAATTATGACTGAATTCTTTAATCAATTGAACATAAATGTGCCTTTCAATACATCTCAACAGTAAGAATGGTATGTTCCAGTGGACACTGACATACTTAATTTGCATCACTCACACTTAACAAAACAACGGAATAATGCGATCTTGACATCAGTAAGTATACAGACATGCCACTCATTTGACAAGGATTGTTCTGGCAGGTTGAAGTATTACGAGTGAAATCAGTTAAAAATACTCATGTGTGCGATTAGAGCACCTGTAAGCAGCATATAGTCCGAAGTATTATGAAATTTCTAATAAAATACAATAATAATTCAACACGCGATGTGTTTCAAGGTTAACTCAACATAGTGGTTTCTAACAGCAATTCATAGTTTCTTATTCCAAGTAATAGTGTACTACCAATTAATTCCTCGTATTCTGTCCAGGGATTACCTTAATACCAACAGAACTTCGAAACAGAAGGAAGGTTAGTTCATAAACGACAGAATGAATACTGAGAATGAATCAAACTATTCCTCCTTACTCTACACTGCATGCAGAAGAAATATTAAATATCATTGGACCTACCCAACTTCACTATGCGTGGAATTGTATCTCGGGCAAATTCTTTATATTGTCCAACTTTGGGCTGTTCTGTGGCAATGCCAACATGACATTCATATATCCTCATACTCAATGGTTTATTTGGCTTCTTGTGCTTGAAATGATACTTCTGCAACGAAATATGAAATGTAATTAAAGTTTAACAAATAATATTGAGTAAATACCAATAAAAGTAAATATTACACGGTGGATAAAAAAGAATGACAAAACTCAGCAGTCCGTGCAATTACGACGGGAAATTCACGTGGTTAGAGCTAGTGCCCAAACGACACTTATTTATTAAATTAATTTCTCGATTAAGTCAAATCTATTGTAGAAAAAAGTCGCACTTTAATTCACTCTTATGTACATTTTGTCGAAGTTTACAAGACAAAAGAACATGACACACATTATCTTACGAAGATACGAGGTTGGTTGGAATTTTAGAACCCATTTTCAAGAGACCACGTAAGACGTGGATCTAGAGTTTAAAGTGGAATCCGATCCGTTCAAATTCCAAAGTTCTCCCCACCGGGAATCGAACCAAAGACCCGTACTCCAAAGACACGCACGCTACCCGCTAGGCCAGCGGAAAGGGCTAAGAAATGCAAGATGTTTACAAAATGACTCCAATTTCGTGCGAGTAATCCTTCCCTTTCAAAATGTCATACTATTATCCTTCCCTACTACATTTTTTCCACACGACCAAAGATGCGTATATAATTTTTCTGTTAGTTGTTGTCTTTGTGAAAAAGTAATTTTTATATATATGGACGGCTGACTGACTTTTTGTCGTACGCCAGATCTCCGAAATTATAAGGTATTATAGAGTGGACCACTTAAAGTGATCTCTCCGTATAACTTTTAAACTAATTGCCAGAAAAGAGTCAATTTGGAACCAAGCAAATATCAATAGGGGGAAGTAGTTTGACATACTTGGCAATACAACCAGATTATGTTGGGTAGGCAGCACTGCTAAAGTTGTATTTTATCAAGTGGCACTGCGTCAAGTTATTACATATTTCAAATCTACATGCAAGATGAAAACTTACAATACCATATTTAATATTCAGTATCGCCAACTAAAGATATTACGGTATTACAAAATTGCAGGTTTTGGAAAGCTCTACAGCAATATTAAAACAACTGACCTGGCCAGGACGATGCATATCCAAACCAGCTTATTGTCGGATACTATGACCATGAAATGATACATGAATACCACGTCTAAGATGACAGAGATTAGTGTAGAATCTTTAGTTTTGGGGGTTGGTAAGCTGTTAGGTGCCAGTTTTGATGACATCTGAACCTAAGTTTAGACGAACGATCATGTCAGCTGGCTTGGGAATTTACAAGGGGCAACGCCAAAGGCATATTATATATATATATATATATATATATATATATATATATATATATATATATATATATATATATATATATATATGTATACAGGGTGTCTCAAGAATCCCCTGACAGAGGGCAACTTTTATTATCAGAGTTACAACAAAATGTAAGAGGGGAAACCGTTTCAAAGTGTTTTTAATCTAAAGTGAATGAATGTTTTAAATCGGACGAGCCGTTTGCCGTTTGGGCTGTACACTCTTTATGCGCCCAATATTGTTAAATGAAAATGCAACGTTGCCTTTTACCTGGACCCACAACGTAAATGAATGAAGTTCCTTTCTTTTACGCTAACGTGTCGATGGCCAGCCCTTATTTTAAACAGTAACTTCATTCACTTATGTTGTGGGTCCAGACTAATGGCAACGTTGCATTAGATTGAAAATATATTTGAGACGGTTTCCTCCCTTACATTTTGTTGTAATTCTGATAGTATCTGAGTTACCATATGTCTGCTAAATATATATATACAAGGTGTGAATGAACTATACCGACAAACTGTAAGAGGTGACTCCTCACATCAAAATAAGAGAAAAAGTTCGTATGGCGAAAAGTGCAGTTTCAGAGTTAGGGCTGTCCAAAATCGCGAAAAAGCTAAATTTCAATAGGCCCTATTTCGAATTCCAGAAACTGTGGATGGTGGTTATCAGCATAAAGGAAGCCAGGCATACACAATCTAGAAGTGCATATTTCATCAATTCTCAATAGGTGTAAAGCGTATTCCCTACAGGGTGTAATTCTCACTGTCAGATATGTTTTCAATGGAGTTTTCAGATATATTCCAATTTCAAGAAGGGTCGAAAATAGGCAGGAGCTAAACCTTGACAACAATGGACATCCAGTGCTTCGGAGGGAAGGTGGAAGTGTTAGGAACCGGCAGCTCCATGTTTTTGTGCTCGCAATAACGTGTGATGATATGTATTTCGTCACGGCATAATTCATGTTTTCTTCACTTATAAGCGTGAAGAACATCGCACCATGGGTTGTCCCGAGTATGAGAGATCATGCTGCTGATAATCCTTAACACTTCCGACATCGCGCCAAAGGATTCCGTGTTCATTGCTATCAAGGCTTATCGTTTGCTACTTTGGACCAATCAAAGTCAGAGCATATCTCAAAATTCGGTTGATGGTATGTCTGGGAATTTCACCCTGCAAGGAATAATCTGTACACCCATTGAACATTAATGAAATATGTATTTTTGGATTGCGTATGCGTGACTTCCTTTACTCTGATAAGGACAACTATCCACAGTCTCTCGAATTCAAATAGGGCCTCTAGAAATTTGGCTTTTTCGCGATTTTGGACAGCACTAGTTCTGAAACAATGCACTTTTCGCCATAGGCCCATATGAACTTTTTCTCTTATTTTGATGTGAGAAATCATCTCTTACAGTTTGTCGGTATAGTTCATTAACACCTTGTGTATATATATATGTATGTATGTATGTATGTATGTATGTATGTATGTGGGTGTGTGTGTGTGTGTAGTGTGGGCCATATATTTTGATGCTCTTTAGCTTAACTTTTAATGTAATACATAAAAAACGATGAAATTTTGTACTAACCATATGACGAGTTGAGTTGATTTTAGTTTAGCGTCCCCTTCAGCAGCGAGGCTATATGAGACGTGCACCTACTGATTAACGTTGAATCCGAACCACATGAGCTCCCGCCGGGAATCTAACCCGGGTCTCCCACGCCAAAGGCGCGTACGCTAACCGTAACCATATGACGAGTATGCAGGGTGCGAATTACCGCGGGGATTTTCCCCCTCAATAATATTTTGTTCCCCCCAAAGAAATCAACTGAAGTATCCCCACCGGGGATGCTCGCTTTCCCCCACTCAAACTATGCTAAGTATAACGCTAAATTTCAATGATTTTTGTCATTTCAAAGTATGCCATGTACGGAACTAGACCCAACCCAGAGTTGCCAGGTTCTCGCTAGTAAAAAAGTCAAATATTCCTTATATCGGAAAAAATATCCCTACACTTAGTATGGACATATATTACAAATCATCCAGGGGGGGGGGAGGGATGGGAAGCACCGTGTCTGGACCGTCCACACCAATAGTTCCTAACTCATTTTGAACGATATTTTGAGTTTTGTTTGCAGCAGGCTGCATTCATGTGGCTCGAGTGGGTCTGGACCATTTCCAGTCTCTTGACTGGACCCCTCCAAGAAAAATTTGGTGCGCAGCTGGTTGTATGTTACCATATGCAACAACATATTTATTGGCATGCAAAAACTGAAGGATTAAATGTTATCTTTTTTAATTATACTCCACGGTCATGCCGTGTAAGATAAAAATAATGCAAACAATGAGAGAGTAAATCATGAACCAGGCTCTGAACAGGACTCAATCCCATAACCAGCTCATATTTTACTCGCCCGTCTAACCTCTCATATTTCTCAACAATTTGCTTAAAAGGAAAAATATAGGACATGACTTCAGCGATCAGTTCTGACGAAAAAATACATTAATATTAATAGTGAAATTTTCCAACAATTTCATAACAGACTTTTGTGTTTTAGCACAAATAAAAAATGTCGTATAATACACAATGCAGTTTTGTCTTTTGTCGCTTCACCTAAAGAATCAAATTCTAAGCGTGTGATAGCATTGCAAGTAAAAATTTTGGAAGTTATACTAAACTAATAAACAATAGGAATATTGGTTAAGGCAACAAGCATATTATTTGAAGTGCGGAGATTCAATAGGACCCAGCCCTCCCACGGATCGCCGGGTCAACAGGTTTCCGAAGTCTGAATTTGTTGATCATTAGCTTATTACATCATGTAACCCCCACGTTTGTAATGACGTCATGTCTAGAAGACTTAGACCCTGAAGAACGTTGAAGAAGACTTGCGAGAACGTTGAGTGGGGGCTTAAATTCCGCTCAAGTTGTTTTTCTCAGCAGCAGATAGATGTGGGATGGTACCTTTATAGCAGGCCAAACGGTTGTTTCTAATTACTTAACTGCATTGTGTTAAACGTAAGAAATGCAGACTTGGGATAGTATATTTAGGGTGGAGAGTGTTACGCAAATAAGAACAGATAAATAATTGACAAAAGGGAAAGTGACTTATGCTACAAATTATCTTAGAAATTATTGTAGATAAAGCATAAATTCAATCACATATGTACTACGTATTAAAATACAGATGAAAACGACGTCACTTTTAAATTATCCTTACAGAGGAACATGGCATTAATTTGAGCTTCACTACAAACATATCAATAAATATCACTACTTATCAAGACTCCTGATAAGAGATCTTCCTCTGCTTTTTTAGTTGAAATATAGGAAACACAGAAGTTGAATAGCTGACCACAAAAGTAGAAAAATAAGCAGCTTAATTGTTTAATGGCTATAATGTAGTGAGAGAAAAGTTTAAAATGATTGCAATTTCACTTTGATTTCATAATTGATTTTAATAGTTTGCAATGTGAACTTTTTTGGGAGTGTTAATACTCCTTCCTATTCCTTTATATAACTGGCTTGAACAGCATAAATAACGCCGAGATAAAAGGATGAAATGAAATGAAATCTTTAAGTTTTACGTTCCACGCTTACGCCGCTTGGCTAAAGGAAAGGGTGATGATGAGAAATGGATGAAATGGTTGAATGGAGAAGGTGAGAGCAAACGGAAGAACACCCAGGAAACCTACGCAAGCGGTGTTTGTCCACCACAAAATTCACTTGGTGGGAGCTGGGATCGAACCAGGAACCTCATACATCAGAGGTAAACGCTCTACAACTGATCCACCGCGGTCCCTAACATCGCCCTAAGATAGAAGAATTATACGATATTTTTTCTCTTTCTTGCCTTTTTCTTTCTAGAATCCTTTTCGGTATTATTTGTTCAGAAACTTCATTAAGTCTGTAATTACAAAAAGGACCCTTTTTATAATATAATATATTAGTTAAAAATTATGAGATCAAAGAGGTTACTTACATTTTATCAAAAATCGGGATGTTGAATGTCTTCCATGTCGTCCTCATCCTCTTCCACTGCTAGAAGACTCGCAATCTGTGTATTTTCCGGATTCTTCTTATACATGTTTTCGTTGAATAATTGGAGCACTTCTTTTGTAATAGGGTAGTCAAAGCAAGATTTATTCATATTCTTCATGTCTGATTTGATGCGTACAAGAGCAGCTGTAGTGCGCGCATTCAACTTATTTCTCTTCTTGGTCTTAATGTCCGCAACCATAGGGAAAATACGCTCGACTGAAGCATTGGAATGAGGTAATGTCAAACAAATTCTTGCAAGTTTTCCAAGATTTTGAAAGGGACGTTCACCGTTAAATTTTTCTTTCAGAATTCAACAATGGTGAATTTCAAATATTCTGACTTTTCTTCATGAGGAAAATAATGAGGCAGAATATTCTATTCATTTAAAACTTTGTCCGGATCAACTTTGTTCTTAAACTGTTGAAGAAGCTGTGACAATTGAATGTTAGACCTTGACACAAATGCATTATCTCCCAACGCATTTGAAGGCTCCAAAAAGACCAAACCACGAATAAAATCCTTCTCTAATGGAACGGACACTCTCTTAACTGTTTCCTCAAAAGCTACCTGATAGAATTGTAAACATCTTAGTCGAAACAACTCAATGTATTTTGTAATCTCCCGCCCACTACAGTTCCTAAATTCTTCCAAGCATTTCCTCGATTTCTGCTCCAACTTTGACTTCAGTTAATGGAAGTAGGTTAGCAGGATGTTTTTGGTTGCATTTGAAAATAAGGTGACCAGCTGTCGATTCTGGCTTAAAACTGCTGGCCAACAATCGTAAAAATCGCTCAATTTCGTTTGCAAGACAACTATTAAGAATTTTGTTGTATTTAAAAAAAAATGTTCAGGGTATTGAATATTGGCAAAACGAATTTTAGAAACTCAAGATATGCTTTTGTAAATGGATTATTTAAATCCGCAAATATTATTTCTGCTATAGGACTTTTGTCTTCTATTTTTGCCTCTGCAAATAGGCTATACAGCACAGACCACTGGTTCAAAATTCTCAAAACAATTTCTAAGAGCCAGCCATCGTGTCTTCGAAGGATTTATCATCTTCAATTAAGAATAACGCATGAATGTCTGAAGTTCTTCGAATATAATTTGACGCTTCGGACTTCGCAAGAAATACGAATATATTAAAATGTAGTAACGACTCAAGATTTTTTGAAAGAGCTTCTGAAGCTGCACTAGCTACAATATTTAATGAATGGCAAATGCAACCGACAACTACAATACTACCTGTTTCCTGAAGCAAACGAGACACACATGAATTGTGTTCACCCATCATTACATTGGCATTGTCACTACAGTACCCTACAATATTGCCCAATGATAATCCTGCTTTATTTAGTGAATGCTTGAAAACAGCAAACAAATATTCCGCTGTGGCGTCTTTTACTCTTACATAATCTAATAAATATGTATCAATACCGCTACTATCTTTACTAACACTTCTGGTAAAGATACATAAGTTTTTCTGGTTTCCGATGTCTACTTTCGTCCACCATAATTGAAAAAAAGTCCTTGCAATTTGCTCTCGTACTTTTTTTGGACTGCTTTAATGACATTCGTCACAAGACTGCTCACTTTTCTTCTCTTTAGGCTAGTGTTACGAACAATATGCTCCATAGAATGAAAACTTCTGTCGTGTTCAATGATATCGAATACCATTTTAAGTTCGGCAATTTTCACTTCATCTTTTGTTTCCGCTGATTTAGAAAAAAAAAAAAAAAATGAACTAACACTAGGAACATTTTTCACCTTTAGTGCATTCTTCTTATGAGTTGGAATTTCACTGTCTCTCTCCAATTCACTTTTCCCGGCCACCAACCCTTTATGGCAACACAAACATTTGGCTTTATATTTATCACTTATTTTACACAACCAACCTTTAAATTTTGGATCTTGTAGCCATTCCTCAACAAACATTTTTCTTCTCCATGACTTTTCTTCCTTGCTGAGTTCATTCCGTATTGCACGTATTTTCTTTGGTGTCGAAGGACATTCGTCGCTCGATTTCGACCGGCACGAAAAAATATATTCACAACTGACCAGCCGGCAACACACTCACGACACGATGTGATGGTACTTGACTCATCTAACAAACTAAGCTAAGATTAACAATTGTCACTGTCGCCGTTGCCCCCACATTGCCTCCCGTTATTCTAACCGTAAGATGAACAGTGGAAACGGAGCTTTATTCCGTTGAAACGAACTTCAATAGATTCACTGTTTTCAACTACACACTGCCCCCACAATTTCAGAAGGTCCACAGAAGAAAGTTTTCCATCCCTACCTCCACCCCACCCCCGTTTATAGATTCATGCATCCTCTTCCAGTATGAGAGTGCCTACGTGATTGTTATCAAGCTTTCAGAACAAGTGTCCGATTGTTTCACCCCTACAGTAAGAGGTCGGAAATGCTAAACCCAAAATATTCCAAGTGGGTCACTAAATAGATGGAAAAACTCTTCAGAAAACTGCTAGTACTATTTACTTCATTGGCTTCCAAGTTTACAGTATTATTTTGTTATGGGGAGTATATTCAGAAACGCCGAACTTGATCGATTAAATACTTTGAAAAAGTAAATAGTAGCACGGTAATCAAGCCTGGTATGGTATCAGTTGCTGCTATGAAATCTGTATATTGTTTGTTTACTTCAACATCTAACTTCTCCACAGGTTAAGTGAAAAAAAATCACTTTCGATCCTGGAGTCTGGAGCCGATTCCCGCTGGTAGCATCGTACACTACATGTTAGCCTCCAGGACCAAGACACATACAAACTCATGACGCAAGAGTTTAAATCTCAATCAAACAAAAGAAAGAATATATAATATCTGATATGGATAATTTTATGAATGGCAAAAGTGGATATCCATTTGACCAGTTAAAACACAAATACAGACCGTAGAGAGAATTAAGTTTCTTACGAAAAAAATAAAGAATATTCGATTTTTTTTTTCAGAGCTGCTTCGTGCTAATGCCTGTAGATTATTATGTTCTGTCTTTCGGCAGGTCCTGGAACCCGTTTTTTTAGATTTAGACCTGGAAATGTTTCTTCCACGTTTTTCAATCTTCAGCTTCCTCTTTCAACTCCCAATATTTTCTTTTTTCTTTTTTTTTTCAAATTAATAATCACTTGTGTTCTTCCTTTTCCTCGCTTTCCTCCCACATTTCCTTCTATGGTGGTATGAAGAAGACAATTTCTTCGCAAGGTATGTCCAATCCAATTGGCCTTCCTACGAAGGATGCCCCATGCTGACATTTGGAGAGTTTTTCTTGCTGCTCATAAATGGAAGTAACAAGTAAATACTCCAGCATATTTGATATATATTGCTTCTACATTCTGATGACTTCAATTTATTATGCACTCCTTTCGAAAAATTTACTTTTATTTATAAATAGGGTGATCCAAATACCAAGTGACAATCCTTTGCATATGACTTTACTCGGTTGCAGAATAACGTCGTATCTGTCTTGCAATATTGTACTCCTCCCAACTTTCGACACCTTACATAAAAATGTCTGGGTGCACGCCTGGTTACAGTTTATACTTGAAGAATGTAACCACAAACTTCAGTTCATTAATAATAATAATAATAATAATAATAATAATAATAATAATAATAATAATAATAATAATAATAATAATAATAATAATAATAATAATAAGGTAAAGCAACAAGCGATATTGAATAGTGACTTATGAATAGGTATTATATGCATGTATGTAGAAGGCAACAATCGCTTGAGTTTAGCAGTTCAAGAATTCGGCTTCTTTCTTTCTTTTCTGTTTTACTGTACCTTAATAATTTGCTCTGAAAATCTTAACTATTCAAATATTACTATGCTATAAATAAAATAATAACAAGACTGGTTTATCATACATATATAAACAAGAACAAACTTACTACGTGAATAATATGAATTACTTGAAACAATACAAATTAATTTACCTTAATGAAGCTATCAAATAATAAAAAAAAATGCATATAGCCTGCCTACTATCACATTGGTCCAGGGATTTTACTATATCCAGGCACCAGACCATATTTTTTTCCAAAGAAAAATTGATGGGCGGAGGAGTATAGTCACTTATTAAATATGTCAAATGCAAGCGTCACTAAAATTGTTATGCGAACATTAAGGTAAATAAATAACATTATTTTTGTCCAGTAGAAAAATTCTGGAGAGGCCAGATTGGCTTCTGGGGGGGGGGGAGGGGTTGCCCTCCTTTAGTTCCGCATATGGTTGTTACTATCAATATTTTGTAGTCTGACGAAGCCATGAACTCAGTTCTTATGGTGGAAAATACGTAAATAAAAATTTTCTAGCTTTACATCCCATGATTATGCCCTGTAGACTAAAGGGAACGAATGAATGAATGAAGAGTTGTTGGGATGAGCATGTGGGAACGCTTCAAGTAAACCCATGAACACGGTGTTATCCGCCACAAATTCACATGGCCTGGGATCGAACCAAGGTCCTTTCGAACGAGAGGTGAGCGCTCTACCACAGAAATATCTTATCCTCTAACTCAGAAATCAATATGAATAATATGATATGTGAGGTATTGATAAGCACCGAGGAGATGTTTACACCACTTACGCAAAACTAATCATGGATACGATATTCATAATAAACATGGAAGGAAGTGAAAACATTTTTAAGAGTAACAAGAAAATTAGTCGTTCTGAGGGGAATTGGCAGGCCTACTTGTCCCGCCAAAACAGCTGAATCCATACGTTATTTCCTTTTTCCTTTGCATTGGCCTCATATACATCTATTTATTTATATTTCTGTTTGAATCATTCTAACGGAAGTTGTGGAAGGGAAGACAGGTGAGGTTTTCCTCAATGAAGAGTGGGAACGGTCGAGTCGAAGGCAAGGTCAATGGTCTTTGGGAATGCTGGTTTATTACACATACCCAGCGCCCGCTTCTTTTATAGCGAGGAGGAGAAGAAGTGATTCTGGGGTGCGGTGTACATGTCTCACAAACGACCACGGAAAGGAAATAGTGAAAACTCATATTTGCTGAGAAACTAAACCAAAAGCAAATATTAAAAAAAATCGATTTCGAGTTTTTGAAGTAAAATACACGCATCAAGCATACGATAGCCAGAGAATTCCTACATTTCAGACGCTTTACTACAAACTTCTCACAATCCCTCAAGACATCAAAAATCCCTACGTCCTGGGATTTATCCCTCAACATGGCAACACTGGCCCGACCCGACTAAATGTAGTTTCTTTTACAATGGAAACTCACAATTGTCCAATGTTTAGATTCATATTTAGAAAAAGAGTTCTTCGTCAGGTAACGAAGTATACCATTTATGAAAGGCTATGATTAACTAGCAGTTTGCATAATATCCAATAAATAGAACAAGTGGACATAATAGAACATAAGTAAACTTTTATTGCCTGGAGATGACTGCCTTTTACAGTTTACGGAAATGGACTTGAAACTGTACTCAAAGTCTGAATTATGTATTCTTTCGTGGCTGTATATTAACGTACACGCTAAGGATGTCCATAGTGAGCACACATTAGTGAAGGTAAGCGCATAATTGAAGATTTGTTTCAGCATTTACTAATACGACTGGCTCTCCGTATCATTTGTGTGTCCGTATAAGCACTTCAACTGGAGCGGCTCTTAAAAGTTAATCCTTCATTTCTCCATCTTTCTTTTTGCTGTACAGTTTGCTGTCCACGCCAATAATGCTGTCTGGAAAACTTCAATGTAATGTTTATACTTCATTTGATAACGTAGCACACAGTGAATCAACTCAGCCATAATCTAACAGTAAAGTATTAATACTTGTAAGTGTTGACTTCCTGTGCTCAGTCAAGGAATCGAATTTGAAAAGCGCGGAGAGCACAGCATTAGCGGGAGTAGAAGCACAAGCTCGAAATTTGAATTCAGAGTTTTTACTTATTTGGTCTTCAATTTAACCTTGATGACAGAAATCGGGACCAGCAACAATCCATTTCTCTTATGATAAGCTAATACGGTTTTTTTTTTTTTTTTTTTTAATAATGTAAGTCCGATTTAAGTGATAATTTAGTGGTTTTCATAATACTGAAGTAGGTTTTCTTTTGCAAGTCTGTGTGTAATAACGCAAAGTGGAAGATTTCAATATCAGCGGAAAAATTAACATTGTATGCTTGAGATCATGGCTATCGCTCGGGCTGAAATATTAAGTAAATAAACCTACGCTATTAGAGAGCTACGGGCACAAGAGTGAGTACAACATATTAACACTTTAAGAAAGGTTAGGTGTGGTGTGTGCTTGTCAGACAATATATATGTAGTTATTGTCGGTAGATTTATTGAATTAAATCTCTCATTTATTACATATTTTATATCATATTTATATGTATGAGAGAGAGAGAGAGAGAGAGAGAGAGAGAGAGAGAGAGAGAGTGAGTGAGTGAGTGAGTGAGAGTGTGTGTGTGTGTGTGTGTGTGTGTGTGTGTGTGTGAGTGAGTGAGTGAGTGTGTGTGTGTGTGTGTGTGTAAGGCATTACTGTCTCATTTTGAATTATTGCACCTTCAGACTACGTGCTATTGGCCTAATTTTATCGCCCCCAATATAAATTGTCTAATTCGCACACTGGGAGAGTGTGTGTTTTGTAGAGTCGTTGTGATCTGCTATTGGTTATTAAGCTGTTATTGGTTGAACGACTTGACGGAAGGAGTGGTGTGAGTGCTTTTCTGCTTTGCTTTATGGGATGGTCAGAACATAAGAGTACTAAAAGTCACTGCATGGTTTGTTATAATATTGTTGAAGTGATTGTTGCAATTTGAGTGGCAAATGGAAACAAACAAGAAAAAAAAAAAAGCACCACATAAGATAATGCATTCCAATATTAGGACTACATAAAGTGTTGAAACTTTGTACCAAAAGAAAAAAAAGTATACTCATACTGAATTTAATAAAAGCAATTCATGTGGGGTAGACAAAAGTGAGAATTGATACTAAAATTAGTATATTTTGTTCAACCATACCATTGAAAGTATATGCATAAATCCACACTAAACCAGTGGCGTATACGCTTAAGCCTACCCTCTCTTAGTAATATCAATAATTGATTCCACTAATATGCAGTATATTCTATTTGTGATCCCGATAATACGACTTTCCTTATAACTTATCACAAATATTATACAGTCATGTTAAAACTTACTTCCAAGAAGCTCCCTTTTAACCCTACATAAGATTCCAACAAATTGGTTATATACTGAATTATTATTCTTTTGGCAGGAGAGAAACTCTTGTCAGCATAAGCATCAAAATGTATCGTCTACGGGAGCAAGTAAGAGCATAAAAAAATAGTTTTCTCAAGTTTTATTTTATTGACCTACTTATCCGAATTATAAGACACGTGACTTCGTAGTGCATGGTCCCTTGGTGGCTCAGTGGTTGAGCGCTCCCCTCTGGTGCGTGGGAGTCCCTAGTTTGATCCTAGCTCGCACTAAGTGAGCATTGTAGTGGACGACCACAATCGCGTTTTTTTTGTGTTGTTGTTCTGTTTCCTTGCAGTTTCTTCATTTCCCCTCATTTCGTTCATGATTATTAACTCCTTTAGTCTTCAAGGCATAATCGTGGGTAGCACAACAGATTTCATTTCATTTTTTCATTATCATGATACAATTGGGGAACTACGTGAAATAAGAAGTAGCGAACTCTGGTCCAGAAAGTCAGAAATAATGATACTTGAGAGCTGATGCACTGATCATGCATCACTACGCTGAACGTGCTACATCTGGCTAGCCATAGCTTTTCATGGATTGTAACGGCAGTGAGTTGAGTACTTCTTTCTATCTGTTAACTAATTTCATTAGTATTTCAAACCTGTAGGACTATAAACAAAACTAAAAAGAATGAGACTTGTTTGTTATACCTTCCGTGTAATTCGGCTTACTTCTGAAATAAAATACTTAACGTTATGACGCAAGAGTACATGAAAATCTGTCGTTCATGCAAACGTTTCAGCCTTTGACGCATGGTCTGTGCATCGGCTTATGTGTATATAATAGTGTGCTTCTTCAATATTGCAGTCTCCGCCACTGCTGTAGACGTAATAAATTAATGTTCTTTACACTATTTAATATTCTTTAAGTTCTATTTTCGTATGGGAAAATTAAGTTTGCAGCATACTTTAGTGTTTGATCCGCTGTTAAATAATTTTACGTATTTAGCGCACAACGACTTAAAGTATGTACTCGATTGCTTCCAATTACATTTGATTCCGTTCAGCACATCCTTTTGATTTTCTTCAAAAACTGCACCTGAAAGGAATCTTAAGGGAAACCAGTACCTTTTGCAACCCTGCAGTGGAGCTGACGTTACTCGTAAACAAGGAAATTATTTCGCAACTTTGCCGCACACATAGATAAATCAAACGAGATATACCACACATATCGAAAGGATGAAATTGTCTAACATTGCGTGATATTACCAGATTAACATTATTGGCAACTCAACATATATTTTTTTCATTTAGCATTATGGAAGGTTATTGCATATTTCAGATATGCATGTTAAAACTTATACGATTTGTTATTCAGTGTTGCAAACTAAGGACACTACAGGATCATAAACATCCAAACTTTGATGGCCTTTATATCAATGATGATACACGTTCAGATGGACGGGGCAATGCATATCCAATATACCGATACTTTAGTGTCTAATACTATGGTCACGACATGAAGACTTTCAAATGAATAGGAACAAAGGTACAAGTGATTGAAAATTTGAGTTTTTCAAGTGTATTTCGAGAATTGCCTAGGTAAGTATCTCATTCAATTGCATACATGGTTTTCTATAGATGTAAATATCACAATACCGTTAACAGCAATTTGATATCTCAAACTGTTCTGGAGATATGGTAAATATTGGCAAAGTTTGCAACACTGCTTAACATTATGTAATTCTGAGAACTTATTGTAATCACACCTACCAAAAAAGTATTACATTATTATGGAAGTAAAGTAAATCAAAAATTATTTTAAACCTTCCCTATAAATACATCAGTCAAAGCAATATCATATTTTATCACTTTTTCATATCTTCGGAATAGTTTGAGATATCAAATTGCTTTAAACACCTGTAATTTTTATGTCTATTGAAAACCATCTACGTAATTCGATGTGATACTTATTAACACATTTTCGAAATAAAGTCCTTTGAAGAAAACAATTTTTCAATTCCTTGTAACTTTCTTTCTACCTGTTCGAAATAAGTCATATGATAACCGTGGGATTCGACACTAAGGTACTTTGGATGTGCGTCGCCCCGTTTGTTTCATTTGCGTTATTACAGTTGTAGAATCCTTCGAAATTTGGTTGTTTTTCGAAGTTTGTGATACTGTAGCGTCCTTAGTGTATAACACTGCATAAGTGTGCAATTGTAAGCTATTGTTTTACATGTTGATTTAAAATGTGTAATAACCTTTCGTAGTGAGATTAGAATAAAATACAACTTTATGTTAGGCTGGCATCACTGTTAATCTAGTTGTATTGGAGAGTATGTAAATTTCTCCCTGTCAATATTTGCATGGTACGAAACTTCAATGTTCTGCATCAATTAGTTAAAAAGTTACAAGGGCGTATCAAGATAAATGGTCCAACTTGTATATAGTATAGTTACAAATGTAAAATAAAATGTCTCAAATGACAAATTAGTCTCAAATCTATAGTTTGGGTTTATCAAGCTATTAGGTTACAACTGCGATTATATTTACTCTCAAATTTAGGCATAAACGAGCATGTCAGCTGGATTGGGAATGTATAGAGGCAACGCCGAAGACGTTGTTCGCACATATATCTATATAATATTTGGATGTATGTGTATGATTATATATTCCAGCGTAATTCCGAAACGTCTGGAGCAATTTTAACATAACTTGGTAAATATATGACTTTCAATCTGGATAAAGTATTGTAGTAGTAAAGCACTCCAAGCGGGTGGGAGTTGGAAGGAGTGTAATATAAAAATAATGCAAAACGACTGATAGTGCGCAATCCACAGTTTTCGGGGATGCTGAAATGAATAGTAACGTTCTCAATACCGTTTAAATCCAGGTCCTCATTTGCATTGACAAGGTTCTGAAATTAGAAAAATGATTCAACTGTTTTCAATAAGCCTCATTCTTCCCGTGCGAAAAACAGGCACTCTGCTAGTAAGACTAGTAAGACAATCTTACTTTCTATGGTACTGAACTGTTTGCACTCAACACTAGAATGAACATATAAAATTCAAAGCTAGAGATAATAGGATTCAAGAGGTAAATTCTAATTTAGTCATGCAATTCCTATTTCTGATTATCAACAATCTGTGCTTACTACAAAAGTTAAATCTTTGTTTAAAAGTAAGCCGAGGTGAACCGAACTCAAAGGCTCCCGGCTTGCGAAGCTATGGAACACAGCCTCTCTTGTCGAGCTGAGCCTGTCTTTGGCCGAGCCTGGTTACCAAATATAGTAATATATTTTTATTATTATTATTATTTCCTGGAGTATGGGCTATTTGGCCATCAAATTTGGCTTAGATACAACCAGTAGTTACTGAGAAAGTATCGCATACGAGACATGCTGAATAGAGCCTAGCCTAGTCTAGTCTAGCATAGCCTATCCTTGGCCGACATCAGATATAGAAATCATTATGTCATAGGTGATGGGCTATTTACACATCGAATTTTCTATAAATCCGGCTAGTAGTTACAGAGATAAAGCATCACACACAAAGCAAGTTGAGTCGAGTTGAGCCGACTAGCCGGCTATATTAACTAGACCAGGGAAAACAGTGATGTGAGGGTAAAGATTCCCTGGTACACCTATTGGTGAGTGGGAGAGAATGACGTATAAAAATGGCAGATTTTAGCGTCTAATTCATAATTTTCGGTATCGCTGAGATGAATCGTGACATTCCAGATGCCGTTTAAGTCCGATTTCAGTCCCCATCAACACCCGGGGGAGGGAGGGAGGTGAAATACTGGCATGTAAAAATAATCGAAAACTACCTGTTAGTGTTTTCAAGCGTCGCTAAGATAGTTGCAAGCAGTCCCGATGCAGGTTAAGTCAAAGTCAGCCCCATTAGCACTAGTGGGTCTTCTTATGTATTCCCGTGGGCACATTAGTGATACAGTATTGGGGCTAGTGTCACTGAAAAGGTTAGGGTACAGGTATTAGGAAAAGTGATGGTGGACATCTGGGATGTGCGACTGGGGCTGAGGTGTTTCAATATGGCTGCCGTAGCGGCTATTTTTCACACAGATTGGATCATATTTCAGGAAGTTTTGCACCGATTTCAATGAAATTTAATAGGTTTTTATTGTCAAAAAGAACAAAATCTGCCATAAGAACTGTGTATGGCAGTATCCAGTCATCGTTTAATAGCCGCACACATTTTTTTACAATATATATTCATTGCTGTATTGTCCGCCAGGATATTGGATTATTGGATAAATTGTTGAAATCTTAATTTACACTTCTACAATATCTGTCTATGTCTATATCTCTATATCTATATCCATCTACCTATATACATAACCATTAATAGATGAAATAAAAATAATATTCTTGATTACATCTACAATATTAAAAAATATGCTCAGTGGAAATACAAGCACTAAACACGAAAAATTATGAAAGATAGAAACTGAAATAATAGTAGTAGTAGTACTACTACTACTACTACTAATAATAATAATAATACAAATAATAATCTTATAAGCTTGTTGTTCAGTTTTAATTTTTGGCATTCCCAAAATCTTGATTTTCCTTTTTGTTGTATTTTCACTCGCTATCAGAACTTTCATCGTCTGAAAGTGTATCGTTCAATTTACTATTATTAGGATTATCGCACATATTCTCATCAGCTAAGCAATTGCACATCTCTGTGCACGCCTGTGCTGCACTTACACATTTACATGCAAATTGACAACGGCCACGCAAGCAGAAACAATTAAATCTAGCAGTTCTTCTGGAGCACAAGGCAGGTTACAAAAAAACTGGAATTGGTGCTTTAGTACTTTGATTCCATCCATAATAATAAAGAGGCGGGGGTATAGGGTCAGCTACAACGGCTTGTTTCCACTCGAGGCATTTATAGTGGGCTTGTTGTATGGTAGGACGCAGAGCGGCCTTAGTAGGAGGCAATCCACTGCTGTCTGATTGTGAGTGAAAAACCACCAGCGTAAGTCTTTCAATGAGGTGATGCATATGTTTTTAATTCGGTGCAGATACACAGTGCATACATATCTCTATTTCTTGATACATTTTTTCAGTGATTTTGCATCACCGAGTGAAGCCAATGCTCTTAACATGTCCTCATCTGCCTCCATAAACCGTCTCCAGAATGTAGTTTTTGCCTTTCCATAGAAGGCTCCTGTTGTATCACATTCTGACAAGGCATGAATCCCTAAAAGAGCCGAAGCACGAGATGGCCCAAGAGGACCCAATGGGATTTCCTTTCCTTGAACCAATGACTTCAAAACTGGAGTTCTTTGCTAAGAGTGGATAACTATGGACCGCTAAAACCAGGATATCTGTATCTGGAGAACATATCTTCAGAATTGAAGCACCTCGTAGCGAAGAGTGACGTGCATGAAAAATTAACTTTGTGTCAGCTTCCTCATGAGTGCTTTTGAGATCACCAACATCAAGAAATGTAGATTCTGCATTCGTCCCATAGGAAACTATTACTATTATTATTATTATTATTATTATTATTATTTTATTATTATTATTATTTATTTATTATTATTATTATTATTTTTATTTTTTTTTATTGCATTTGGAAGCCACTTCTATCAAATTTTTACTGAGAAGGGCAGTTAAATATTTCTTATTTCGGACGTGGGAAAGAAGGTTTGGAAGGGGCACGGACTTTATAGACACGTTGGGTGTGATTTTGTATTCTACAGGAGTAAGTCCTCTACTTCGTTGTTTCCTAGTAGCACTTTTTAGCGAGTCTTCTTTGTATGTATCAAACACGATGTGTATTTCTGATGAATTACCATATTTTGACAAGATCATTTGACTATTGAATGGCCAAATCAAGACAAGTATTGGCTTGTTTTAACTTTAATGACTGTAGCTCGGCCATACCATCAACAATTGCTACGGAGAAATCTAGAGTATCTGACGTCACATCTGGATCTGAAGATGAAGTACAAGTTGTCTCTGTGGATGTATCTGTTACCAGGTCTTCCAGATGATGCATTAACTTGCTTTTGTCACTAATATGAAACATTGCACCATCGGGTGCAAAAAGTGCTCTCGGAACCACAGACAATTCGTATGTGCCAATAAATTCCCTGATGTCTGTTTTGGCCTGACCTGCAGAGAAAGATGAGACGTTTGAACAGACGCCCATCTTCCTTCAGTTCGACTACACCAGATTTTGTTGAAATTCTAACTCTTCCGCGTTGTTTTCCACAGTTGTAACTTTGTTTGGTGTATGATATTCCATAGATTGACAGTACCAGTTTCGATTATTTCTTCGACAAATTTATCACGCTGTGCTTCTCCAATGTTACGCATATGACACACATCCTGTTTCACTTTGTCTGGTGCCACAGGTTTAGTTACCAAATGTACTAAGGCGTTATCTTGTTGAAAAGGGTTAGTGAAAGCTCTAAAACTTTCGAGTAAGTTTTTCAGCCACCGATCCTGTCTTCCGGATATTGCTTCACTTATTTCATGATGATGGGTTTTTTCTGCTTCTGTAGTAAATAGCAATCCCTTGCAAGTTGAAGACACCCTTGCCAGCAGAGGGGAAGCTAGAAAGAACTTATTCAAAATCTTGCAATTTCTAGATATACCGACAATACCTCCTAAGAATTTCATCTTTCTGTTTTCCTGGTCGAGAGCTTCATCAGCACCTAAGCTGCAGAAAGGAACGTTACTTTTATTTGGGGTCCATTTGCTAGCTTTCAATTCCTCCTACACACGTGGCTTCTCTTTCTGCAATACGCTCATTTCCCACACATGCCATGTGATAAGCATTGCGTAGTTACGCAAATCAAGAGCAAAAAAGTACTTGATAAAATCATACAAAGAGGCCAATCGCAGTTCCCAAGATCCATTACGGACTGATTGGGTGAACGCCAAGAGTGATCGAACCATATCCATATAGTTCTTTACCATGCAGAAAGTGGGACTATCCTTACTTTTTTCGTTTACATAAGTTTAATTTTTCACGAATCTGTTTTTCATCCATAATATTTTGCAAACGAGAATGAACATTTGTTACACCAGGACCATCTTTAGTACTCCAAGCATGCATAAGATCAACAGCTAATTGTTCACATTGTTGTTTCATGTCTTCATTGTATTTAAAGAACTCCTCCAACAGAAGAACCTGCAAAGCCAGAAATGTGATGACATGAGCACGAAATGATCTTCTAATTGGTTTCCCTACTAGTATTCGCTGTCTGTTGATTCACTGAACAGGCCACTTTCTACCCACATTTCTGGAATTCCACTAGATTCAATGTACACTCCTAATGCTCGTAATTCAGCCATTTCAATGTGTAAATCACCTGGCAAAACAACCCACATCTGCTCTGAACTAAGCATCTGCATGAATTTCAAAGATCTATAGAAATCTAGATCAGCAGATACTACAACCCCCTCACACTGGCTTTGAACATGCTGACTGATTCGTTCGAAGTGTTTCATAGCACTTAAAAGAACTGAACAGTCAGTTGGTGTTGCTGGGATGAGCGGGAGCACGGAAATTTGTGTTTTTGGCTTCGCCGAGGAAATTCGAGAATTATGGGCAGACCATGTGAAGTGTGATGGCAGTTGATTACGTTCACCGTCATGCGCTAAATCGTTATTTACATTTTTGTAACTTTCTGATGTTGCTGCCATGGCCCCAAGCAGGTCTTTCTGGTAGGAATAGTTTAGTAGTTGTCTGTAAAAGTCTGACGGGATGATAGTGACTAATACGGGCTTGCTGGATGTACTTTCTTCGGTAGATTATATGTTACCATTTCATATAGGCTGTCAGGAATATCTTTCTTCCCTTCACTTGTTGGCAAAGTATGCAGTTCGGACGATATGGTGTTCTTTGATGTCTGATATGCTACGACTTCAGTACCATGTAACGCATCTTTCCCGTCTGGCGTATCTTCCTGAAAGTCAATGTTGTCGATAGCAAAGTGGATAAATTTTCCTAGTTCAATGTCTGGTGGGATGTATTGACCATTGAATTCTTCCAATCTTCTCAGCTCTGACTCTGCAATTTGATTTTCGATATCCATGACACGGGAGTAGTGCACAGAAAGACCAAGTTCATGCAAAAGACGTATTACTTGCGCACTCCGCATAGATTGGTGTACCGATAGTCCTACTGCTACTTGAAGTGGTAATTCCCTTGTATGACGAATCGCTGGTGAGGAGTAAGATGCTTGGCGTTGGAAAAGACACTCGAATATCAACGTCTGTGCTAAACGATCAGCACGTTCATCAATTTCATGAACACGCTTTTCACTGGAAGTAACAGTTCCCGTTCTTAACAAACACCACTTGAAAAATAGCAACAGTTCATCAGGCACTACCTCATTCGTTCGCGTTAAAGAGCCAGAGAACTTCCACTTTTCAGCTTTAAATATTTCTTTCCTTAAAACTTTTGCAGCATTAAACAGGACTTCCAAGTTTTCTTCTTTGGATTCTTCTTCGAGAATTGCAACTGCTGCATCTTTTATTCGTTTCAAAGTCACTCTTCCTGATTTATTCTTTTGCTTTGGATTGCAGAAGTCTATGTTTGGTATTTCTTCTGCAACGAACAGTTTCAAATTTTTCCTTGTTTTGAAAATTTCATCTTTCATGCCATTGGAAGAACATATGTTGAGGTAAGTAGTGTCAAGGTCAGCCATACAAGCCACATTGCCAGCTTGAAGAAACTCCTCGATTAGCCAAGTAAATTCAACGTCAGGTGCAACTAATGCTGCACTAGGTGCTTTCGACGCAGCACGTTGGTCACATTTTTCGCCCAGCATTTCGGATGGTATCGCAGATCTATGGCGTGAGCGTCAGTTGGATTTAAACATTCGCTGAGCCTCACCATCCACGTATCATTTCCACTTAGTTCTACAGCCTCCCGAAGATTGGATCCACCAGTGTCATATGAAACATGACGAAGGGGATGTTTTCTAGTTTCTTTGCTATCGCAAAAGAAGCACCGGTATTTGTCATAAGTAGGTATGCGTTGGCGAGTGCATCTTACTGTCTGATCATCCAATGTTTCGGATTCTTTATTTGTCCTTGGCTTTCATCCTGTTCATACTGACTGCCTTACAAAGCGGGCTTCTGCCAATTCCCGTTTCTTCTTGAGAGTTATCGATTTGTAACAAGATAAATGCCAGTGAACATCAAACGATTTCAAGTTCAAAGCAGAAACATAATTCTGGAGAGCTTGAAAAAGACGTAAACCATCGTTATCATTCCAAGACGCAAGGCTGGATATGGATTCAGATAACATTGCATATGTCTGTTCACTTGGATTTTGCACTACTTCCTCTTTCGTTGAACACTCACAAATAAAACAGTCAGGTCGAGCAGTTTTTCTACGCTTACGACTTGCACAAGAGACTGCATTGTCTCTGATACACTCCAACACTCGTATGATGAGTTACTTCGTATGCACCTTACTAATCACGAAAACCTAGAGAAAAAGCACGTTTGCGTCCCTTCTCTTACCTCTGAAGAACTTTCTTCGGCCTTCTCGCTCTATATGGATGGATACCCCTTTTATTACCCCTTTACAATATTAGACAAATTAGTATGCATTGGATCACAATGATTACCCACACATATTCTTTGTTATAAAATCGCAACTGTTGAAATAATTGTGACATCTTCAAGTTTGTAAAACAAAAATTTTACAAAACTGATCTTGCATCTAGTTAAAACAACATTAACAAAAATAATTTATAGCAAATGTGCTTATTGCAGTACCTAGAATCGTTAAATATTATTTTTAAAGTTGTAGAAACACATGGCGCCACCTATTATTCAACTGTTAATATTTATAAAGCATTTCATGAATATAAGCATATTCATCGCCTTGAGCTTAATGAACGCAGGTAGAACTGCAATAATAACAAAGTAATTATAGAGCAAAAGCTCTTGTTTCGGTTATAAAAAAAAAAAAATAAATAAATAAATAAAAAATAAAAAAAACTGTTGACATTATGTGCGGTTATCAAACGGAGATTGGATATGGTTATACATAGTTCTTATGACAAAATATGTTCTTTTCGACCTTGAAAACCTACAGTTTGACCCAAATTTTGTTGAAATCGGATCATTACTTTCTGAAATATGGTATAATTTGTGTGAAAAACTTCCGCTACGGCGGCCATATTGAAACACCCTTTCCCCCCGCCCAAGTCGCACAACCCAGATGTCCACCATCACTTTTATTAATACCTGTACCCAGACGACCTCATTGACACCATCCCGAACACTGTATCACTAATGTGCCCACGGGACTAAATTTCTGTTCATAGTCACAAGCACTACACCTTGCAAGGGTGTGAATATGTGAAATGGTGACACGTAAAAATAATTAAAAACAACAATATTAGTGTCAAATCCATAGTTTTCACGGACCGTAAATTGATTGGTGACAGTTCCGCTGCCCTTTAAGTCCAAGTTTAGCTTCCACTCCTAGGGGAGAGTGCGAGAGGTGCCATAATAATTAAAAATGAAGATTAATTGATCTATAGTTTTCGGGGTCGCTCAGATGAACGTGACACACCTGATGCCGCGTAAGTCCAAGTTCAGCCTCCATCGGCACGCCTACTGGGGAAAAGTGTCATGTAAAATATTTGAAAAAGACTTCGAGGTGTCGAATCAATCGTTATCTGGATTGATGATGATAGACTCGATACCGTTCAAATTAGCTTCCAGTGTGTGTAAGACCTCCTAGCGCCCCTACGGGATATGAGAAGAGGGAGAGTATAAAAATAATGACGAAATTAGTCCAAATTTTATCTCCATCGCTATGGAGAGTGAGAAGAGGTGAAAAATAAAATGCCTAAGATAATCGAGAATACTGTCGAATTCATCGAGGTTCATCGTCAATTACTGTGTTTTCGCGCTTGATTAGCTGTTGTGTGTCAATCCTTTGCTTACTCAAGCCAAAGCTTAGACAAGAACGGGGATGTCAGCTGACCCGAGAATTTACAAGAGCAACGCTGAAAGCGTTGTCTGTCCTTAATTTATTCTACGGGGTACTTTACTTTGTGATTGGGTAATGCCGAAGGCGTTGCTTGTTATTTATACTACTCAGTTCTTTATTTTGTAACAAGGGCTAATGTCAAAGCCTTTGCGTTTCGTTACTTTTTCTACACAGTTCTTTGTCTTCTGTGCTCATGCATCTGTATATACATAACAATCTGTGTGTATGTATGTATGTTCCACCATAACAAACGCGTAAAGTTATTTCAACTACACTGGGTACACGTATGATTTACAATCTGAGAAAAATTGCTGTTGAGTAAGATATTTGTAGCTCTATCAGAGTAGGCGTAGATAGGTGTGACTTAAAAAATATCTGAAAACTACACATATGAATATTGACACACTCGATGCCATTAAGTCCAAGTTGAACCCGCAGTGTGGGTAAGACGCCCCTAACGTTTTACAGAGTTGGAATGGGCTGATATGTAAAAGTAATCGAAGAAAAAAAAAAACAACTATGTTAGTGTTGAATTCATAGTGTTCGGAATTGCTAACATGAATAATGACATCCCCGTTGCTGTTTAATTCCACGTTCAGCCCCATCGTCATGGCAGGTGAGAATAGGTGAAAAAACATTCAAAATAACAGTGTCGAATTCACAGTTTTCCGGTTTGGCAAAACGGAATATTCTATGAGTGTAGGGTATTTCAAAATTTACTCAAAAGTAGAGTATCTTATGGATTATCATTACACTCTCACTGAAATGTGTATCCTAAGGGGGAAGAGGATTCAAATATGTTTCATACACCTATTCTCCTCGTGCTAAAAACGGGTATTTCAGCTCGTTTTAGTTATATAATATTGGCCTATATACACTATTTCAACTGATCAAAAGTCACCTGTGTTCAAACGGTTGTACATACACACTATAAGAACTCTCACTACATGCTTCATCAACTAAGAGTATGAAAAAATAAGGAAAAAGAACAAACTATGAATAGATCAATAGCTTTGAAGCGTCGAGGTGGGGGTCATTTGTAATGAAATGAAATCTTTTGGTTTTACGTCCCACGCTTATGCCGGTTAGGCTAAAGGAGACGGTGGTGATGAGAAATGAATGAAATGGTGGAATGAAGAAAGTGGGAGGAAACGGAAGGACCCCGAGAAAATCCACGAGCACGGTGTTTGGCCACCGCAAAGTCCACATGGCGCGAGCTGGGATTGTATCAGGGACCCCAAGCACCGGAGGTGAACGCTCTACCACTGAGCCACCGCGCCACCTACTTTTTGTAGTAATGTAAGCCACTTGAAGAACAGATTTACAAAGAACTTAAAAATATAACCTTCCTTTCCTGTACCCTGTTACAGATTAGTTAGGAAAAAAAATCTCATCTCATGATAAACATCGAATTTTCGCTGACAGTCGTAAGCATTGTGAAGACACATTGTAAGAAGTTGTAGTGATGATAGTATGTATGGAAATTAATTACACTGGAAATAAAAAACAAAATATTTATACTAGTAATACGAACTTCTTGCGCCTTTACACTGACACTTTTGCGTTTTAAATGCGGCTTGACAATGCTCACAATTGTCAGCAAAAATTCGATGAACACGTTTTGAAATAAATCTATAATAGGATATAGAAAAACTATGTCAGTACCTTTGAATTTACTTACTTTTCTTTGTCTTCTTTCCGATTCGTCCGCCTCCTTATCAGATAATCTTGCGAACACATGCACACACACTTCTCGTGCGTGAGGTCCCTGGCTTGATCCCAGCTTGCGTCAAGTGAGCTTTGATGTGGGCAAACACCATGTGCGTGGGTCCTCCCGTTTGCTCCATCTCACGTCATTATACCATTTTCATTCATTTACCACCACCGTCTCCCTTAGTCTCGGTGCATAATCGTGGGACGTAAAATTAGACATTTCATTGTGTTACACACACATATATACTCAATCACTCTCTCTCTCTCTCACACACACACTATATATATATATAAAAAGGTACACTATACTGCTTTCCGCTAAGTGTGTTTTTATGTTACGACTCTCATAACCTGAGTCAATATAAGATCTAAAATGATTAGGTATTTCCTTACCTGTTCTGGGGATGGATGCCATACTATCTGCTTAAACGTATATCCTTCAGTTTTAGGAGGTTGCACAACATACGGTGCCCATGGAGAAAGGCGGTATACAAGTTCACCAGATTGTGTTCTAATGACAAGCTAAGGAAAGAAAATGATATTACTTAAAATTACACATTACTAACACCAAACTAAAAGCAGGTTCCAGTACTATCCTAGTAAGTAATGAAAGACATTCATTTGTTGATAAAGAGTATTGTGAGAAAAATCTCTCAACCCGAAACGAAACTTTTACTTTCTGTAATCTATCTTGAATTAATTGATTCAACAAACAATATTTCACTAAATAAAATTCACTGTTAGGTTGAGCTGCATGAAACACCAATAAACGAGCAATACTTCAAATATCATGAAATTAATGAAACTTGATCTATAGTTTAGAAAGCCTACCTTAATTTCGGACAAATGCTTGATAGGACATGAACCATCTGGGTTTGGAGGTACAGTAATTTGCCACTTTCCAAATTCAAGCTTCTGAAAAGGATGGCTTTGATTGTTCCAGCCATCTGAAAATTAAAGGCAAGCATTTATATCACTTCTATCTGAAACATTTACACATTTCAAAGGTCAACCATGATTCATAAAGTCTCGAAATTAATGCTTATTCTGTGTTATCCAATACGCAGATACTACCAATCAATTTAATGGAAACAACTGGAGCCGAAAATACGTCAATGTCTGGGTTGGCAACGGTCAGATGGCGACCTCGGTGCCAGGCTGCTGGTAATAGAGAAAACTCGGTAGCATGTGCGAAGCAGTAGGAAAGCCGTGTGCACTGAATTGAGCACAGACTGTAATAGTGTAAAAGGAGCAACCTCTGATAAAGATGACAAATTCTTGGTTCTCGATTGTGTGTGGCGAGAGTGACAAAGGTAGCAATTTTAAACATTTTGTTTTAAACACGTGTATTTTTTAAGACTTGTTTTAAGCATGTTTATTTTATTTTATTTTTGTAAAAAAAATCTGCGAGAGAAAGAAAATGGTTAAAAAGTGCTTCCAAGCCCGTAGCCAGGGAGGGGCTAGAGGGGGCACAACCCCTTCTAAATTATTTTTTGTCCTTTCTAAAAAACACGCTGAAGAAAATTTTCAGACTGACACAAAACCAGTGAAATTCTTGCTATTATAATTACCAAATTAAATTCAACTTTGCGAATTCTACCCATTTATGTGTAAAATTAGGTTCCTCTGCTAGATGCACCAAACATCTTCAACTACCTTTACCCATTTCAAGAATTTGAAACCATGCCGTGTTATTGCAACCACCACAACAAGCATCCAAGAATACCAGGTGCACTTCCGAACAACAGTATCATAGTCCACAACGTTAGTTGTGAATATAAATAAACTGTAATGTCTCATATACATATATAGTAATATTCTCTAAGTTTTTCTATTAATAAATGCAAGTGCTTTGGTCTCAGCGTTTTTTATCTTATCATTCTTAGGAGTTAATACAAACAAAAAGCTGCAATCAAGGTTTACGAGAAATTAGTAATTTGTAAAACAATACTACAAAATAGCCCTTACCGCTCGTCTAGTGAATAGAGCGCGCGTGTTTGAATGTGATCTCGGGGTTCGATACCCGTGGAAATCGAGAGGAATGTGGTGGTTCGTATTCCACTTTAAACTGCAAGCTTCGCGTTTTTTATAGCCTCGGTACTGAAAGAAAAAGACGCTAAATTTTAACAAACAAGTTGGCCTTCTACAAATGAGAATGTGAAGGAATATATATATTTATTTAGATAGAAACACAAATCAATTCTAATGAATATATAATGATACCATTATACAATAAAAGTTAATTGGGCTGTCTTGTTGTGACAAACAAATCTGTCAAAATATTCTGTTTATAATATTTTGTTTTCTGCAAATGGAACAATCCTTATTAATGGGTCATGTGCTCACTCTAACATTCAGTTAATTAGCTTTTGTTTAGTGTAAATGCGATGTACAATGACGTTCCTAATCTACGTTTACCATAGCACTATATTGTCCCAAGCCCCTCAATAGTATTGCATTGCAGTTTTTTTTTTTTTTTTTTAATCTTTGTATGTTAATGATCAATGTTCTTAATCTTGAATTTGTGTACTGTAATATTGTCAATACAGGATATTATGCATAAAAGAAACTATAGATGTTACAGATTTTGTAAATAATAAGTATACAATTTTATGGTGTTGTGTCGTGTCTTAATCATTGCCCCCTCAGTATTCACTTCTGCCCCTCTAAGAAATCAGGCTGGCTACGGGCCTGAGTGCTTCGCATTCAAAAGACTATTTTCTTCCCACGTGAATGTTTTGATTTCTTGTGGCTACAGCAGGTCAATGTGGTGATCTACAATTTATTTTGCCTCTTTTTTCCCCTTGTTTTTAACGTTTCTTGTATTGAAATGAAATGAAATCTTTGAGTTTTACGTCCCACGGTTATGCCGGTTAGGCT
Organism: Thermobia domestica; assembly: GCF_964235325.1. Taxonomy (NCBI): domain Eukaryota; kingdom Metazoa; phylum Arthropoda; class Insecta; order Zygentoma; family Lepismatidae; genus Thermobia; species Thermobia domestica. The sequence goes on along the minus strand of NC_137459.1, from coordinate 195,232,516 downwards.
AAAGGAGACGGTGATGATGAGAGATGAATGAAATGGTGGAGTGAAGCAAGTGGGAGGAAACGGGAGAACCCCGGGAAAACCCACGAGCACGGTGTTTGTCCACCACAAAGTCCACACGGCGCGAGCTGGGATCGAACTAGGGACCCCAAGCACCGGAGGTGAACGCTCTACCACTGAGCCACCGCGGTTGTTGTGCAGTTGTGCTTAACTTAAATATATTTTCTCTCTCTATGGCTTATGGAATCCGAAGGTTCAATGCCGCGTTCACAAAAGCTCTCCTTTTACTTTGCATTCCTATTTCTGCGACATCCATTTTAATATTGTCCTCCCATCTGCGCCTAAGTCTTCCTAATGGACGTTTTCCGTTTGGATTTCCAGTTAAAACTTTGAAAGCGTTCCTACCTTCTTCCATTCTGGCTGCATGACCTGCCCACCTGAGTCTCCTAGATTTGATGACCGTAACGATGTTTGGTAAACCGTATAAATTATGCAGTTCTTCGTTACGAAGTTTCCCCTCATCCCGTTCCTCTTGGGTACGAATATTCGTCTCAGGATTTTATTTTCAAATACTTTCAGTCTGCGTGCTTCCCTAAAGCGACCATGTTTCACAGCCATAAAACACAACAGGCATGATTATCGTTTTATATATTTTAAGCTTTAAATTCCTCGACAGAATTCGAGACGACAAAATACTTTGAACTGAATAATAACACGAATTTCCTGATTTCAGTAGACATTTAATTTCTTTGTTGATATGATTTTAGTCTGGTGATATTGATCCCAGATATTTGAAAGTATCCACTTTGTCGAAAGTATTATTTGATATTTTAACGCATCCATAATTTGCCATATTACGATCCCGGTGAACTTCCGTGTATTTAGTTTTCTCTACATTTACTTCTAAACCCATGTCCCTGCGAGCATTTAATAAGACCTCACTTCTTTCTATTGTTCTCCTATCATTCCCTATTAAATTTACATTATCAGCATACGCCGTAACCTGGTGAATACAATTCAGCTCTAGGGCTTGGTTGCTATCTTTAATTTTCCTTATAGCATACTCCGGAACAAAGCTGAACAATAATGGCCATAACGCATCCTCTTGTTTCAGGTCATTCTCGACGTGAAAGCTCATGGACAAGAATTTTTCTGCTCGGACTTTACTTTGGGATTCATTTATAAACACATTTTAATTAATCTAACTAGCTTTTTCTGTATTCCGAATTTTGTAAGAATGTTGTAGGGTGGAGTGAAAAGAGGCCAAAAAAAATTTTTTTTCGAAATTCGATTTTGGATAGGGGGCAAAAGTTGCATCATATCGTCGTACTTTACCATGCAAAATTTCAATTCTTTAAAATAATTTTTAGCCGGGGCGCAATGGGCCTTAAGTTTGATCGAGTTTATAAATGAGTGAAAAGAGCCCAAATTTTTATTTTTTTAAAATTCGAATTCGGATATAGGGCAAAAGTTGCATCATATTGTAGCACTTTACCACCGGAAATTTCAATTCTCTAAAATATTCTTTAGCAGGAGTGCAATGGGCTTTAAGTTTGATAGGTTTTGTAAATAAATACACGTTTATTGTTCATTTGTATAATTATTAGGCAGCTCTTCGCTTGAAGGAGACTAATTTGAAGGTATTATGATTTGTTGTGTCCAAATGTATTTCTAAAGCTATCGAAGTTCATATTCTATGTTACAGGCTACATCAACCCAGAACTCACCACATGGAGGTGCCTACCGTCGAGTTCCATCCCACTTACCACCAGTATTAGATTGAGTGTTTCATAAATTTCATTCACGTCTTCAAGCAAAATACTGCGACTTTATCTGAAAAGTAGTCATGTATTTTCTTAAATCAAATTTGGAACGAATAAAGAAATCTCTCCTGGCTCACACTGACGAACCTTCACTAAGTATTTTCACTAATCTTCCCACTGCTTGAATATAACATGGAAACTCAGGGATATCAATATTTGTACTTTCTCAAGAACAAATTCTCGCAATTTGTCATCTGTGATATGAGTCAGTATTGGCGGTTCTGTTGTTACACCCATTTTAGTTTATCATTGCTGTGTAATTACTAGCCTCGAAGTTTAACACTGGCACTTGGAAGGAACGAGCTTCACGTTTACATTGTTTTCTGGATAGGCGGATTTTATCGGTAGCAAGGATTCGCGTAGCTGATCTGAGGCTAGTCACCAATCATGGCAATAAGAATATTTTCAGAATTCGCATAGAATGCATTTCTGGAAATTACTTTATTGACAAAAGTCTTGTATGGTTCTTGTAAACATCTCGAAAGTCTTATGGTCAAGAACAAACGTTTAGCTCCGTATTTGGCAAGAGGTTTCAGTTTTATGCTGAACCACACTGGTACATAAAGACCTAATTTTACTACGAATTTAACGAGAGTTTAGAGCTTCTCTGAAGAATTTGGCATTGATATATATAGACGCGAAAGTCTACAAGCCATTGTTAACCAGCGAATATGCGCAAATTTCCTGTGTAGGTTTTTATCACAGCCTTCTCTTACGACAGATTGACATATTTCATACAAATATCTTTGATCATAACTGAGATGACGCACGTTTAGGTATGTAGGGAGTTCTGAAGAAATCTTTCCGAAGGTGCACACTGGATTCGTTTCACAATTCACCAAGGATCTACCAATAGGACCAGACAAAGTACCAGTAGTCACATCATCGATTTCTTTCAGTAAATGATGAAGTAGTAGTTCAATGATGTGCAATAAATGGCTAAATGGTTTTCGAGCACTCTTTTCGATCATCATCCTTTTGACCCAACATTAGTATTAGTACCATCGCAGCCGATAGCTACCATATCTCATAGGTCCACATTATTTTCTTGTAATTCCCGACAGATGGAATTAGCCGTATTCTTTGCTAATGCTGAAACGGTCAAAGAAGCATGGCTGAGAAATGTATTTCTTCACGGACACAATAACAATCTCTCCTCTTCATATCTCTATGACTTCCGGAGCCGGACATTGCGAGTGTTTGGTCTTTCTTCCCATCAAAATAGATGGTACAAGGTTTCTCTTTATTAACAGTCACTTCAGTTCTTACACTTTTACGATTTTTGGCAATCTCTCTTTGTATTTTGCTTCTATCAATTATGTTTTGCAGCTGCTCTGGACTTATAATATTAAAATCTTCCAAAACTTCAGTAGCAATTGCTGCAATTTTTCTTCCAGTCACGCCGGCTTTCTCCTTCACTTTTGCTAATGTTGGGAGGAATTTTCTCATTTCTATGCATCTAATCTGTGATTGCGTTCTTGTCTTTAAAGGATACTTCCAACTAAAATCAGGATCTCCTCCAGCTTTAGCGTGTTCTTTATTGCCTTCGTTTTTTGTTTCCAAAGATGACGAGGAGTCTAAAGATTCAATAATGTAACTGGTACTGTTCTGGTTAAAAGTTTGACCGCTAGTTGATTTTTGGCTTTCCTTTCTTCTCTTTTCTTTGTCCAAGTAACATCAATACCACCGATTACCATTTTTCTACTCATCCTTTGGTCTGATAAAACACTCTCCGATTCAGGCATTTTGAGTGTCCTGTGCAACGACACACCGTGAAATCTAAACACTTGCAAGCTGCTATATCAAATGGCTTATTGCCCTGCTTCTTCAATTCTTGTAATTTATTTCTTCTTTTATGCTCCCTCTTACTGCCAATTTTAAAAATATTTTCAGTTTCCTGTGGTAACTGTTGATCACTATTGATACATGGCCAAGCGAAACAACAGGAATTGAAACACGTTACCAAATGTCTTCCAACCTTTCTGCTACCTTCGAGGAAACCAAATTCTCTGCTGGTCCCGCCCCCTTCAGCTGCTGACGCGTAAATAAATAACATGCCATAACGTCTTCGTAAGTTGGAAGCGTTCTCCAGTCGCGACCTTTGGCACTACGAAACATCTCTTGTGCTCTTGAGATATTCTACCTGGTTTATTTTGCCATCTTTCTTCTTTATAGCACGAAACAAAACACCAGATGTTAGGCTATAATACAGTGGTAGACAATAAAGCCATCAGTAACTACAAAAGCGCAAAACTAATCAAATCACTAACGTAGCAACACGGCCCCTAACCAGACACGTGCCCCGAGCACAAGTACAACACACTAATAACAATCCTCAAGCTGCCAAACAGTTGCACAAGACTTTAGCACCTGCACGAGCGCGCGCCCTGATTTTGTTCTGTACCCTCTTATCTCCACCCACCAAACTATTATACTAATGACTTAGTACTGCCAACAAGTTCATTATACCAGAAAAAGACTGTTACTAAATAGCAAAAAAACTTCTTTACGGCAAACTAGCAAATTGCTTATAGTTGATCACTTTTCGTCTAATTATTCCCGAATTCCAGGGCCATTGCGCCCCGGCTAAAAATAATTTTAGTGAATTAAAAGTTATTGTTATCTACTGATACAGGATGCATCTTTTGCACCCTATCTACACTAAAACTTACAGTCTGCTTCCAGCGAAGATCTGCCAAATAAGTACATAGTAAATGGAAATTTATTTACAAAATCGCAAACTTAAGGCCCCTTGCGCCCCGGCTAAAAATTATTTCAGAGAGCTGAAATTTTCTATGGTAAAGTATTATGATATGATGCAACTTTTGCCCCCTATCCAAATTCGCATTTCGAAAAAAAAATTTTTTCGCTCCACCCTATATGTACAATGTTTCCTTCCTATTCGAGTCGTAAGCCTTTTTAAAACCAATAAACAGCTGGGTAATATATGCTCATTTCTTTTCAAGTATTTATCGAGTAGTAAATATCTGGTCGATAGTTGATCGATTTCCCTAAATCCGCACTGTTAATCTCCAATAATTTCATCTGCGTATGGAATCAATCTTGTTAATAGAATGTAAAGAGAAATGTCTCGATAATTATTACAATAAGTTTTGTCGCCTTTCTTGTGAGTTAGAACAGTGATTGATTCTTTCCACTCTTCTTAAATCTATTCCATAGTTTTCCTCTCTTAAAAAAACGTAATGATATGTTGAATTCCTATCGTTAAAAATTCAGAAATCTTCAGGACTGGGTAAACCGTGATGGTCGTTATAAGTCTAGGAAACCGCACGATCAGGTGAACAGTCTATTACGCATATGATCCATTAACAGAAAATTTGGTACTTTCCCGATTCTGAACAAGCTTAAGAAACAATCAGTGCATTGTAAAATTCGGAATTTTACCGATTTTGCAGATTTCAAGCACTGATAGGTGGTAACATTATTACGTATGTGATCAATGAATGAAAAATTTTTCGAAATATTCATACAATGTATGTGAAAGTTAAAACTTAAAAATTTGAATGTATAGAACCACCCGAAACCAAGCTCTTGATGTGCAGCTTTTAAGATCATCATATAAATGTATTTCTCTTATGCTTTATTTTTTGTTTCAAAAAGAGGGTATTTTGAAGTAAAAATACTACATACAATTTTGCTAGTTATTTATGTATCTTTTTTTTTAAAAAAGTACTTATTTTTGTGTATAAGAAGTTAAAAAATTATATACAGTATATATATATTCTTTAATCCTTTGGAATTCATAATGTAAATGTTAAGAACTTTAAAAAACTCTTTTCGAAATTCATGTTTTATTTTAGAGGTTCTATATTATTATCTACATCAACCACTACTCAAATGAGTTCTTGTTCTGTAGAGAAGCGAAACAAAGTCTGCTTTCTCAATTTAAAGCAAAATTTTGGAAAAAGCCGAAAATTTCCCAAGCACAAAAAGCGAAGCAGAAAAAAGTTTTTTTTTTTTTTTTTTTTTTAAAGCAGTTTTTCCGAGCCCTTGCATCTCTAGATGCAGTAGACGGCAATATCCTTGTTTTGAGTGAGTGGGTTCTCGTCTGACAAGTTCATTCAAGGAATGTTCAGTACCTCATGTAAACAAATACACGTGGTGATTGTTTGATTTTATTGATTACAGAGCCTTAGAACACAAATGCGGCAGAAGAAAATAGTCCTTGCTTATAAGGCTCATTACCAGAATTCCTTAGAATTAGACAACACTTTATCTAAGAACTAAATTGAATTAATGCAATAAAAGAGAATACGCATGCATTGAAAGTGGTTTTGAGCCAACTTTAGCGCGAATCACAGTTAACAATATGGTCACATGCGGGCAATAAGTAAAACATCGACAGGGTACAAGCACGTGCTTCTCGAAAGAAGCGCTGACCGATAGCCAATCATCCGGTGAGTGGCGGAGTAATACAGTTCTGCAATGTTTACATCAGGATCAGAAGGTTCATTGAATGAACTTTAGTACCGATGGATCTGCTTACCTCGCTAATCAGAACGAATGGTGCCTCGTCAATGAACAGTGTATTTTGCAAAACTGTGAATTAACATGGTACTGTTCTAGGGCTCATTGACGGAACTCGAATTACGTACTGGGATAGTCATTCGTTATATTTTCTTGTAATTGCAACTTTTAGGGGTACCACTGGTCGCACTGAATAGTCTGGCTCGCAACACCACTGATACGTGCTACATACCAGGTGCTGCATGTCGAACTTTTGACAAATACTGCCAAGAAAGTAGTTGATGTTCCCTTACCCGTAGTGTCCTCAGACGTCCACCGCATGGCTTGTATACGGAACCTGTTTTCACTCTTTTTGGTCAGAATCTAACGGTACTGTGTGATATGGATGGAAATTCTGGATGCAGTGTATTGAATTCGGCAGCAATCAATCGGGTATTGGGCCCGACATTCATTGACACAATGTCAATGCAAAAGTTGAAAGATTAGTGCCATTCTGATTCACTTACAACGATAAAATGGCGAAGTCGTTAACACTGATCTCTCACATTGATAATGTGAATCATTCTTATACGAATAAAGTTAGTAAAAACAATCAGATTCGTGTTTTTGAAGAATTTCTGACTTATGACTCCCCTTTCCATTTTTTCTTCTTTTTTTACAGTTATATTCAAGATGGTCAGCATAAGAGCACTATGTCCCGTTAAGTACAGCTTCATCCTCAATAGTAATTACGCAGATTTTGTTTCAATCCCTACAGTCAGTTTCAACTTACAAGTTGTCAAGACTTCTGAATCACCATGCATATTATATAATGCACCTACCACGGAATAGCGAAAACAGAATAACACTAAAAAGCAAACTGCTAACGCTTTCGCTAGGCCATCTCATCAGAAAGAGAGGGAAATAAGGTAAAAAATGAAAAATAGGGAAGAGAGAATATGCTGAGAAATAATGTTTCCATATTGGAATGGCGAATCACGTGATAGTGTTACCAGCCTAGTAACAATAACGTGACAGCCCACTTGGATGATTCTCAGTCTTTTCTCCCTATTTGTTTCCCTCTCCATCTGATAAAGCACAAAGCTCTGTATAGTTTCTTAGTTTGTGATTATGTTCTGTTTTTTAGTAAGTTACTCATTATACATGAAAACCTAGTGAAATTATTAGTAAAACTGCGAAGTAGAGGACGTAAGATTATGAGTGTGTTTCAAGGAAATCCATGAACATAGGACCAACGTATAAAGCAATCTGCTTCAGGTGAGCGCTTCACGGATTTCAGCTTTTTTTCCATTTCTAGTACACTAGAGAAATTACTACGGTACACAGGACTTCGCAACCACAGGTGCTGGTCAATATCTGAGGAAGAAGGGCATAACAATGAAGAGATTCTGCACCACGCTAATGGTCCATCATACATTGCTTTGTCCGTGAAGCAGCCTCTGGCAGTTACAAAAATCCTACTGCTGGAACTATTTTTCATTCACCGGATTTAGCCGCCATGAGATTCCTTTCCTTCAATAATCAAATGTAAAATCCGCATCGAAGGGAACTCTTTCCGACTATGGAAGATGGTGTTCTTTCAGACTAAAGGACAAAATGGTGGCGGTGCTTAAGGAAGTGAAACTTGAAAAAGTTCCATCATTACTTCACCAAACAATGGAAAATGAGTATACTAAGGTTTATTGATAAAGAAGAGTAGTATGTTGGTTGAAGGGAACAGTTAATTTGTAAGCTAGCGGCAATTAACCACACATCTCCACTACTCCTCTCTGTCCCTCTTTTTGGATCAAAAGAGCCAATATAATTCAGAGAAAACTTTTCTTGTAGGCCTTATATCTGGACAACTACATATAGTGTAGTCAAACCCAAACTATCACTTCACGTGCTTATGTGTGCTTCACGTGTAAAAAAATACGGACCGTTCAAAAATTTTGTGGCCCCTGATACAAAAACTAATTATTGGCCAAGATCGCAATCTTTTGCTCCATTTTTTGGAGCATTCCTAAAATTCTTATTTTCCTGTTGACTTACTGATCTGAAACTTTTTTCAAACTATGCAGTAAGTTACGTCTGAAATATACAGTCACCAATAATGATTTATTCTAAATGGTCACTTGAAACACACGCAGTCTATTTCATAACTGGGTGATTCCACGAAAAAGGGAAATTTTCACTTGGAAAATTTTTGTTCCGTTGATGGTCGCCTATTTCAATAAAAATATCACATGCACTTACTACTACTAAGTACATGTTAATTAGGTGTTCAGCAGAGCTGAATCGTTATTGGTGTAGTAAATAAAAAATAATAAACTTTTCAGCACCCACGGAGTTGAGACCATAGGTCACGGAGTTGAGATAAGTTAACACGGAGTTGAAAATTGCTGTGGAGTTGAGAAACGTGATACATCTGGGTGATAAGTTTTGGTTTATAAGTGATTAAGCTTATAATTTACATAAAAATTTAAATAATTTTCCAATAGTTTTTGTAAGTTAGAATTATTCTCCTTATGTTGAATAAGATTCTAAGAAACTAGACACGTAATTTGTTATACAAAAATACTCCAGAAAATACTGCAAGCATATGAAAATATATCTAATGAAGGTTCCAAAATTGAGTGTATATTATATATATATATATATGTGTGTGTGTGTGTGTGTGTGTGACGTAAATAAGAAAAAAGAAATACACATACACTTATCGAATATTGAAAAATTATTGCGCTTTCAATATGTTGACTATCATATGGAGAGGACAAACTTTTTACATAAGCTTACGAAACAGACGAAGTAGTCACTAAACCTGTCTATTGTCTACTTCATTTGTTTTCTGAGCTTATGTAAACCGTTTGTCTTCTCTGTGTGATCAAGTCCACACGTCGAAAGTGCAATACTTTTTCAACATTTGGTAAGTGTATTTGTATCGTATATTTGGTATATATACAAGGTGTTTCAAAACAATACACACATCGTTTGGGAGCTGATTTCTGACACCAAGATAAGACGAAAATTATAGACAACTGGGTGCACAAATGTTCCTTTCGGAGTTATAGGCTGCCGAAAACATGAAAAAAAAATGAACTTTAAAGGTCCATAGCTCCAAAACTATGAGATCTGCCGTAGTCGGGTCACGACTTCACTTAGGAACTAATATGTGCACTATCCAAAAATATGTTTCAAAATCCTGAGGTACTCACGAAGCAATTTTTATAGAGGGAGTTTGGTTACGGGCGTATAATCTGAAGTACTCACCAACTACTTCTATAAAAGTTGTTGTGGAAGTACCGCAAGATTCTGAAACATGGATATTTGGATAGCGCACATACTAATTCCTAAGTGAAGTCTGACCCGACTACGGTAGGTCCCATAGTTTTATGCGATGGACCTTTACCTTCAAAGTTAATTTTTTTTTTTCATGTTTTCGGCAGCCTATAACTGCGAAAGGAAGCATTTGTGCACCCAGATTGGTCTATACTTTTTATCTTATCTTGGTGTTAGAAATCACCTCCCAAACGTTGTCGGTATTGTTTGAAACGCCCTGTATAATGCACACTAAATGACAGTGTAAGGCACTCATCATTTCTGTTTTCTTTGGATAATTCGATGTTCTTTGTTAAGTAGCCCTCATTTTCCACTCCAATGAAGGAAATGTCTTGAGGAAACAGGGAAGGGCTGTTCTAGTCTACACAGAATGACAACTGCCAACGTTTTTTAAACGTCAGGTTTAGTAGGCCAGGAGAAATTCCTCCCGATCCGCGTCATAAAATTGACTGTCCGCATATTGCCCTCAGACTCTTCGACAATCTCTGAAAAGAAAACAATTAGTTGATCATAAGATTCAGACGTCAATAGCTTAAAAACAGATACCATCCATCTTGACTTGACTGAAGTTTTACTTCCGGCTACCTGACAGCCCCAAATCTGAACTTCCGCGAAACACTCCTTAAATGGGCTAGGACCCTCCAGCCGTCTTTGAGTGTGAATGACACGTGGTCAGCGTGTCGTCTCCTACGACCGTTGCGATGGTCTGCGCGATCAGGTTTCAGTACATCTCTACTCAAATGAGTTTTTTAATTGCCTTACTGTGCGAAGTAAACACCATTAATTTTTGAGCTTCCACCGGGAAACAAACCCAGAACCACGCACGAAAGGCGAGCATACCAGTCACTAGACCATAAACGAGCTTTATTTCTATCAATATATTGAAAGAACAAATATTTGGAAGAGCATGAGCATAACAAACACTACAGGATTATCAACTCCGTGACTTGTCTCAACACCGTGGATTCCTTAGTTTTCAGATGGACATGGAGTTGAGAACCATGGAGTTGAGAAAATCGAATATAATTTATTTTTACCGGCCCACTTTTTAACCAGTACATGTGAGTAATTGTGTACGAATTTTCTACGTTAAGGCGTAGGTTCCTCAAGGGAAAGAAGGTATATACCATACAAATACATTCAGTAATAAATACCATGGTGTTGAGAATCAATTAATATACGCACCTGCATTCCACACACAAAAATATTTTTCCTATAGCTTTTAACACATGCACACAACTTTTTCTGTTCTTCAGTCAAACATGTCTGCCTTGTCTTCTTGTGGGTGTTGCCAATGTGGACGACCATGCTATCTGTTGAGAGCAATGATCTTTTTTTCTATTGCCATGGAGTTGAGACGAAATAGAGGTGACAGAAACGGAGCATAGTCAAGCTTTCCAAAATAATCGTTATAAAGATTTACTTTCCACAAAACCGAAACATTGAAGTGTTCTCTTCCATTTAATTACCATTAAATGATGTTTGATTTGCGACTTCAGTTGTAATTTATTGATTAAAATCAGTCAACTGTAGTCTGTGACAGCCCACGGTGTTGAGAAATTGGGTAATAATTAATTTTTTACGTATGTTTCGTGTTATATTTGCAAACTGTTATACATGGCATACCTACTTTGTGACGGTTACTACCAAACAAAATAAAAATGAGGTGATTCTTTCTAGTAGTAGTTTGAAGAAATGCCCGTGACAGAAAATTTCCCTTTTTCGTGGAATCACCCAACTACTATTAAACTTATAGTAACACAAAAATGGGTGTAAAATGGCTTGACTGTTCGCCAATGGTAACTTCGTACTTCATCTAGAACTACAAACGTAAATTGCTCCTCAAAATCGACCAGTATTATCTACTTGTAAGGAATGCTTCCCAATTATAAAATGGGTTTCAGCATACCTAAAAGATTTACTTCTCATTCACCCGACGAAGGTGTTATTTTCATACGTTGTAGCTGTTAATGGCCATAAACAATGAAAAGTTATGGTGTAATGAAGATTTGAGGAACGTGCATCTAGATAATTGTAAAATTTTAAGGAAAATTCAAATCATCTTCGAATGTTGTTCAGCAATCTACGGGAAATTTGATAACATTGTACACTTGTCCAAAATATAATTGCGCACCTGAATTTTGCAAGTCCCTTAAAATTGTGAGTTTGGCAACAACGCACTAGAAGTAACAACAGGAGGGGAAATCATAAGAGAGAGGAGTGAAGCCTTTTGAACACACCTTGTTTGCTGTTTCAAATATTTAGATCCTATTCCATTACTTAATGCAATGCTAGTTTCGGAGCAAAATAATACTTGGCAAATGCAGAAACCGTGGTTTAGTAAAGAACACACACGCTTTTGAACCGAAAGAAAATCGAACAGGAAATATCTTTCTTAAACCTCCATTCAAATCGGAAATTTCAGATAAAAATAACTTTCGGGTTTAACTTTGATTGCCATAGAATAGAACTCTTAATAGCAAAAAGCGATTTACTGTGCAAGAAAATTGATAACTTCCGGTTTTAGCGGTGACTGCTATAGAGTAAAGGCGGTCATAAGTAGGTAGAAGCTGTTTCCTGCAATCAATGAAATGTCCAAAGACCACATTCAGTCTTCACTCCCATCTCTACTACAGCCGGAAGTAGTAGAAACCTACTGCCACTTCCGGTTTCAATATTGAGAAAATATCGCGCCATACAAAACACTTCTGTACGTGGTGTACACGTGTCACTATAGATCTTAAGTGCATGTTTGCCCGTCAAACTCAGTACAATCATACATTGTAAAGTACTAATTACACATGCACCATGCATTAGGTAGACCAATGCTCGGACTTTCGCACAGTGATAAAATCTTTATGCATTTACCAAGAATGCCGGTATTCTTGATACACTAAGGATTTTGCAGAAATATCTAATATATTAAAAAATAACCCTAGTTGATTTCTAGGTCGGCACCAAACGAAATCGTTTGCGGTCCTTGACGGATCTCTTTTAGAAGAGCTTGTGGCAAATATTGAATTAGTTTCATCTGTAGAGAATGTTTTACAGGCCCTGGAAGATTGTAATTTGACGGCACAGACGTCGTGTGGGTGAAAAAAGGGAAACATTTGTCCCAGACCCCACGCCATGTAAGTCCGACGCCATAGGAAGAGAGATTCTTTAAGAAAAATAATTCACTCTTTCTGATTCATCCTTGGAAATAAAACTAATTAGGTGATAAACCACCATTTTTACAAGTGTTACTCTAATGTCGCGAAACGTACTCAAACTTAACATAGGCTACGTTAAAGAATTGATACATATCCAATTTAAATTTCAACACTGCAAAAGTTTGTTAGAAAATTCATGTGTACTAGATAAGAATTTGTAGATTACTGAACCCTTAATCTGCTGTCCTATATTCAGTGAAATAGAACACTGCGTATATGATGGTTTCAAGGAGTGAATTCACCGATAACTTATTATGTTACGTTAAGACTGGAGCGACCAGCCCAATCATTGTCACACTGAATGCTACGTCTCTGGTTACTGATCTTTTATGACTCTTATCCCAATATATAGCAGTAGCCTATCGCATTCTTCTCACCTCCCCAACTGCACCTGGGGAACGCAGGTTTCAAAGCGAATAATCAATATATATAATAAAAGTAAGTGAGGTTTGTCCATGCGTGCCACAAAGGCTCCGAAACCAAGACCCGGAGCTCCATGGGAGATATATGGTATTAAAACCCTATACCTCCCATCCATGAAGGTTTCGGTTTGGACCAGCAGGGATCCTAGAGGGAGAAAACGGACTAGCAACGGTGTTACTGTGCTAAAAGATGGGTTAAATTTTAACGACAATGCGTGCAATTCTTTATTTTCAATTTCAATGTTGCTTTTCTTTCTACACAAATCATTAGTGATCGAATATTCCAGAATGTTCTAGAATTATCAACAATCTTGGAAAATGTTACAGACTGCTATAGAAGTTTCGCAAAGGTTCGAGAATGTTCTAGAATTTTCAGGATGCTCTAGAACTTTTTAGAATGATCCAGGAAGTTATAGACTGTTCCAGAATGTTCGAAATTGTTGTAGAATGTTATATTATTTTCCTATAGGTTCGAAAATGTTCTAGAATGTGCACCACTAGGAAGGTACACATTAAGATTACGGGGTCATTTTCTTTTATTAAAGTTTACAGGTATCATTATCATTATGCTCAGGTTCTTCTTAACCTATTTAATGTTTTGAAAGGAAAATGGTGGGGTTATGTCTACATCATGGGAGCCAAACAACAGAATCTACCTTAACCTAACCTAACCTAACCGAATCCGAACTACTACTACTATTTGTACTACTACTAGCACTACTTACTACTGCAACCACTACTACTGTTCGTATTACTACTACCACTACTACTGTTTGTACTACTACTACTACAATTTGTTCTACTATTACTACTGCTACCACTATTACCACCAACTACTACTATTACTATTTGTACTACTACTACTACTACTACTACTACTACTAAAGGCTCCTCCCATATCTAAACAATTATCTCTATGGTGCCCCTGAAGTTTACCTGTTCCTGGTTGAGTATCGCCATATGTCAACTCAAGAAGAGTCTACATAGAGTAGCGACACTATTTTCACAAAGAAACGTGTTTCACAGTTGCGGTAAGAATTACTTAGTCAGAAGCATAATTAACTAAAATTATAGATTACTGAGAAAACTTTTCTGGGAGGTACATTGACAAACAGCTGAATACATGTCAGTTTCATCTTCAAATTACTTAATGCTCTTTGGCATCACTATGCTCAAATAGCACCAAAGAAAATTAACAGGCAACGATGGAACGGAGTCTGAGCCATTACATTTAATTACAAGTTTGTTTAAAAGAAGAAGATATAATGTCTATTGCCAGACATCGTTGAAAATAAATGATGGTTTCAGAATTCTCAAAGTACCTAAAATGCCCGTTCTTCACATAAGGAAAATACGTTTATAGGAAATGAATTACTCTCTATAAATTGGAAATTAAATATATGCCAGGGAAACTTTTAAAATATAAGATCGGATCAAGGAAAAGTGAAATTGCCAGACAGTTAATTGTATGCCAGTGATATGTTTAAAACGTAACAAGTGAAAGTAAATTGGTAAAACTTAGTGAACAGTATATTAAATGGAATTATTCCGGAGTTTCTGCAGTTATGTAATGAACGAATTCTGGGGGAGGCATTTCCAACGGTGTTAGTCGATTTTTTCCATTCTTGCAACATATTCCTGGTGATTCTCTACTGAATTTCTTGGCACAACAGAAAATACAGACTTGATCCGTTTTACCAATGATAACGTGTTTGTGTTTGTTATACTCTTTAGTGGGATCATAACGGAATGCCTCACCTGACAAACTATATCTCTACTTTTTCTGCTTCGCATGTCTGGTATAGAAATAAATGAAAATGTAAATCAATTTATATGGCTCAAACTCTGGGCAAGAGGACGGCTGAATCACTCTCACTCCACTCTCATTGAAATATGTATCCTAGAGGGGAAGGAGAGTTGAAATATATTCCATGAACCCATTCTTCCCGTACGGAGAACGGACATTTCAGCTAGTAATAAATAATTAAGAGCATATATAAAGCAACAATGCTTGAATGGACCGAATGATTTCTATCCAAAGTGAAACAAAGAAATCCACAAATATGAATTGGTGTAGGATTCATTTAAAAAGACTACGGCGAGAAGTTTCTTTCTTTTCGAGTTAGGCCCTCTTGGGTCAAACAGTAGTGTTGTTATAAAAGCGGTAATAGTGACAATGGAAATAATCGATCTGTTAGAGATCCGTTATACGTGTAAAATTAAATATTTACAAGTCTTGTTAGTACTATTAAACTGACAATTTAAATTATTATTCAATTACATTTTTGTTTTTTTCTTTTAATGCAAAAGTGGACTGTGTTGCGTATTGTGAAGCAACGTAGATTTGGAAACTATGGGTTCTAATATTAAAACCGAAAGTGGTAGATCTATAGCTTAATGGTGCAATAGAGGGAAGGAGCTTAATGGTGCAAGGTCGAAGATTGAACCTGTTCTTCACACACTGAATCCGTACGAAAGAATTTTCTCGATCTATTACAGCTAACCCAAGAGATCAAAATTGAAATGGAAAGTTACATAAATTTCTAAAGTTTCCAGTTTTTCTATAAAAATAAGGACGAAAATAGAACCTATTCCTACGATATTGCGTCCATATTATATATATATATATATATATATATATATATATATATGTCTCAATTTAATTTGAATTGATCTGATGCCATGTAAAAGGTAGTCAATGCTGTTTAACATACACCAAGTACCATACTGTAATGTTATGGACTGAATATTATTATTATTATTGTCTTTGTGTAAACTATTTAGCAAAATGACACTGTAGTTTATATGGATAGTTCAAACACACAAATTTTTCATGATAGATACAGAATTCTCACCTACATCATTGGCTCTACAATTTACTTATGCCTCAAGCCCCTCAAATCCACAGAATGGCCGTATGAATAGACATGACCAAGGAACAGCGGGCGAAAAACAGAACTGTTACTTGGTACCCCTACAAGAAAGATATGACCCCAAAAATCCATCTTGATATGTGTCAATCGACGAGGAACTGTGCAACTTCTAATGCTAGTGTGAGAAACTGAGCTGCAAATTTCCAAAAGTGTCAGACGTTCATTGACGAATTTCGCCCCGGTGCACCTTCAACAATACTGACCCAGAAAACATTGATGTCATCCATGACATGGTATTGCAGAATCTAAGACTTTTGGTGTGTTATAGAAACTATTGGCGTTTCATATAAGAGCTTGTAACACAATCTGACGAATGCTGAACATACATATCCGTGGCGGAGCATGAGGAAAGTATTGACGAGACAGATTCTGACATCTGAATGCTGAACGATTGTCGGCAGCGAGTTCAGTGTTCTTTCCAGGTATACTTCTTTCCCTCTCCCCTCGGAGTTGAAACATTGCCCTGTGCCGGAGCTAAGACATATCAAACAGTGTCCAAGTGTATCCAAACTCATTTTGATTTCTCCCCGGAAAAACTTTTCTTACGAAAACATGAGCGAATGCTCGCTTGTACGCATATTATTTACCTTTATAAACAGGATACAAACAGGTTTTAGCAATATTCGTAATTCAGGAAATTACTCACATCCACCACTTTGACCCTGAGATAAAACATCTTTCAAAGCAGTAGAAAATACACCTCATCTCCACTCCCAAAATACTCATGTGAGATGGTTCGGTGTAAGGTGATGGCCAATGCTTTATGGAACTCTGAGGGCATTCTTACGATAGGCTCTCTAGCAAACTGTGATACGTGACTGGTGTATACTATTGAGAACTATTAAGGCGTTCAAAGTAAAAAGGTAAAATTGCCGTGAAACTTGTCTAAAATTGTTCTGATACACCAAGACAATATAACGTTCATAGCTGTAACACCGAACTGCGAAGAAATAAGATTCTAACCACATTTAGTACATTTAAATCTTTCTTCTGCTCACCACCACCACCAACGACTACTACTAATACTACTACAACGACGACGACGTTCTAGTACTGATAGAGTTATTAGGGCTGATAGCGAATTCTTGAACACCAGAAATCCGGATCGATGTAAGAAGTGACTTACACTAAAGGGGAATCACATTGGGATAAATACAGAAAAGGTTTTACACCTATGAGACTTATTTTTGGATAGGTTAATACGTATACTATAAAAGTGTACGGCAACAATAACTGAAAAGTTACAAAATAAATCACTCAGTGGGATTCGAACCAGGTTCAAAGTATTGAATCTCCACAGAAAGAAACAACTTGACACGCATGACTAACGAAACAGATACGAAGTTTTCCTTCAGTTGTATTGATAGATAACAAACATCTTAACTTCCTAGTTTTCTTACCAAATTTTGTGGTCTAAAAGCGTGTGTACTTTATACCTACAACCAAGATTTCTGTATTTGCAAGGTACTATTTTGTTCTAAAAGTACAATTACATTAAAAAAAAAAAAAAAAAAAAAAAAAAAAAAAAAAAAAAAAAATTGGAAGGTGAGTATTTCAGGCCACGAACTGTAAGCTGTGTTCGGAAGTCTTGCTATTTTTCTCCTATGACTTCTTCTCGTACTTCGAATACGTTGTTGCCAAACCGATAATTCTAAGGGACTTATAAACATTCAGATGTGAAATTACGTTTTGGAGAAGTGTACATATCATACAGGCTATTCAGAATTATTACCAATGACATTAGTAATTCAAAGTTGTTAACTCTCAGAAACGGTTTTCTTCAAATGACACTAAGTTATTATACGTACATATACAGGATAAGTGGATAACAGTGAACAATAATACTGTATATATTTTATACGTAACAACGTTTCAAACTTTAAGAGTAATTTGGTAAGACAGAGTGCTCCAACCTTTATTCATAGTTGTACAACACACTAGATATATATATATATATATATATATACATACAGGGTGTTAATGAACTATACCGTCAAACTAAGAGGTGATTCCTCACATCAAAATAAGAGAAAAAGTTCATATGGACCTATGGCGAAAAGTGCATAGTTTCAGAGCTAGTGCTGTTCAAAATCGCGAAAAAGCCAAATTTTAAGGGGCCCTACTTCGAATTCGAGACTGTGGATGGTGGTCCTTATCAACGTAAAGGAAGTCATGCATACGCAATCCAAAAATGCATGTTTCATGAATGTTCAATGGGTGTACGGATTGTTCCCTGCAGGGTGAAATTCCCAGACATGCCATCAACCGAATTTTGAGATGTTCTGACTTTATGATTGGTCCAAGTTAAGCAAACGATAAGCCTTGATAGCAATGAACACTGAATCCTTCAGCAGTTCGGAAGTGTTAAGGATCGTTAGCAGCACAGTCTCTCGTACTCGGGAAAACGCATGGTGCGATGTTTTCTTTCACGCTTATAAGTGAAGAAAACGTGAAATATACCGTGACGAAATACATATCATCACACGTTATTCCGAACACAAAGATACATGGAGCTACCTCTTCCTAACACTTCTGACTCCTCTCCGAAGCATTGGATGTCCATTATTGTCAAGGTGTACGTAATGCCTACTTTGGACCCTTCTTCAAATCAAGGTATATCTGAAAACTCTATTGAAAACAATCTGAGAATTACACCCTCTAGGGAATAACCTTTACACCTATTGACAATCGATGAAATATGTACTTTTGGATTGTGTATACTTGGCTTTCTTTACGCTGGTAAGGACCACCATCCACAGCCTCTCGAATTTGAAATAGCGCCTCTTAAAATTTGGCTTTTTCGCGACTTTGGACAGCCCTAGCTCTGAAACTATGCACTTTTCGCCATAGGTTCATATGAACTTTTTCTCTTATCTTGATGTGAGGAATCACCTCTTAAAGTTTGTCGGTATAGTTCATTAACACTCTGTATATGTGGTGTTTGATTAGAGAATTATCAAACTTCAAGCATAAAAATATGTGACTAAATATAGTGTTGTTACATTTTAAAATTGTGTTTCAGTAATCTCCCAAAGAATATTATGAACTGAGAGATAGGAAACAAAACCTATCAAAATTCTTCAATATACAAAATCCTTGAGGATTCCAATGCCACCATACAGATGTGTGTTTTAAGTGTACATCAAATATATCCTGAAGCGAATTATCGACTATTATCATTGAAGAAATTCCGTATCAAATTTATCACGGAGAAGATTTCGTTACGCTGTTTCTTTGGTTTAAAACCAATTATCTTCTGTTCTTCAGACATTTACTAAACATGCTTCCCACAAACCCAGACTTGACATTACTGAACTGAACTGTTTCACTATTTGGTATCTACAGAGTAGTACTTGACGTTTCTGGGTCTGGAAATATCATTCGGACGCACTGCTTTTACAGTAAGCTATTCCGTTTTGAAAGTCTGTACTAAAGTCCGATGCATGAAGCGTTTAGTTATATAAGGAGAAAGCAAGTTTTACTTTTACATTACCTATTTTATGTTAATATTTGACGATGTCTTGCACGTGTATAACGTCTTATATGTTTTTTTTTTTTTTTCCTTGAACGTCATCAAAATGTAAGCTGACGCATGAAGTTCGGCATACCAACTCCACTTGATCATGACAAAAACTGGTGAACGGAACTGATAGTGGTTCTTACATCACTCATTTCTTCTAGTCTAATTCTTTCACGGTTACTTTGTTTAATCCACTTTGATATTCTGCATAAGTTTGATATACCTTTTATGTGAGAAATGTGTTCTATTACCTTTGAATATTCGTTATATTACGAAAAGAATTTTATATTCTGAAAAAATAATTTTATATTTGAGTTAAGGATAGGATCCTTCGAAATATTTATAATCAGAAACCGTATGTTTTTAATTGTGTATTTTTCAATCTACGGGCCAAGGTAGACGCAGTGTGTTTTCCTCAAATTACTTAAGTTTATAGCACTTCTACGTACTTGATTGTTATTTAGTTTTCCTGTATATATATATATATAACAATTTGACTTAGTGCCATTTGAAAATAAATTTCGTACGAGTTAGAAAAACTTATTATTATGGTACTGATATGGTAACGCTTATGAACAGCTTATCTAGTATGTACAACTTTGTAAATATTCCCTAGCTTTTGAAGCTTTTGGTTACGTAACTTTTCCGTTGCTATAAAAGTCCTCAGTAACTAATACGCGCTTTTAAGAAGAGTACAAAATAAATTATACTCTTTAATCTGAAGAATCCCTTTACGAACTTACTTCAATATGTTTTGGGACATAGGTGTAAACCTTGATCTTACAGATTATTATACAGTTGAAATATAATCACCTAATAAAGTTCAGTAACTTCAGTACACTACGTAAGTGCTGTGAAACTCTTATTTATAATACAAAATGATGTCAAGACTGAGTAACGCTTATTTTTAATAGAACACAGTCACACTAATAGGTGTCGCTACCTGCCTACCTGAGCTAATAGACGTCGCTACTGTGCAAGTAATTTGCCGATTTAAAGGTATAGTGACCATTTAATTGCAAGTTGAAAACGGCATTGTTTAAATTTACTTCAAAATAGAACAGAAGTCTTAACTGTATTTGGATTTGAGCTTCAATACTTGTGTATTTCTACAGTAATATATCGCTAAATAAAAGTATCACTGGGAAAGGTATTGAAGAGCAGGCGAAAAGAATTTAAGTTGTATTTCATGATTAGATTTATGTTATAATATTACTTTCATTTGAAACAAACTAACAAAAAGCTGATTTGCAGAGAATTTTTCCTGTGCGTCTATTCTGAAGGTATTGATTTCTTAAACATGAAACGGAATGCTATTGCTTATTTGTAGACATCAACATGAAATCTATCTCAACAAAGATTACAACGTCGGTACTAATACTAAAATACCCATTTCTGGACACTACATTCTTTTTCTGTCTTGTAAATAAAATACATGATGCACTAAAAAGACTAAATCCACTTATTTTCCTTTCTGGAGTGCTACAAGCTTAGGATACGCAAGAGGACGGGGTTCTTTCGTTGAACAATCACGAAGAAAGACAACTCACTGACCAAGTTCCTCTGAAGAACCACAGGATTATTTGGATATCTTCAGGGACCACTGTGAGAGTTTCTACTCAAACTTATTCCAGTGAGAAAACTTGAATAGCCAACTTACTCCACAAGAACTACATTGCTTAAGTTGTGTTTTCGTGCAGGGTGAAGAACCACAATAAATACATGTTCTATGTTAGGTAAGCTCATTTTGAGACTTCACAAATAAGCAATACTTAACATGAACGAATTGATTCAATGCAACGTCTTAATTTACCTTCATTCTAGCAAAATAGATGTTAACCAACGTCACACAGCATTGTCGGCTTTTCCTTAGTTCTGGCGTTTTATTTTAAATACAACGACATGTTTGTTATTCATGCACCCAATTTCTGAATCACACATTGGTATTTCCCGTAAGTCATTGCGCTCTCTTCTGACAGAGGGAATGTATGGTTTCAGTTCAATTATCTGAAAATGGGCATTCACAATACTGAGCATTGAACGCGCTTTGCTGCTTATTATTACGACAAGTAAAGAATTGTTGTGTTTAACCACCATTTTAATTATATACAGAAAGTCAAAAGCTTGAGTACAACGACTAGTAATAATAAAATAAATTAACTTACTGAAATCTCCTGTGAGGTATACTTCAACTGCTCCTGGGGCCCATTCTCTACAAGTCACTGAATTATCATCATTGAAGTGAATCCCGTAATATTTGTATCCCTGAGTGAAGTTATCTAATCCTCCCTCATAATCTTTTACTTTTTCAACGTAGTCCTTAAAAACTGCATATCTATAAAGAAAGAAGATCAATACACAACTTATTGTACATGAATTGTCCAAATTAGACACGAAATGACAGCACTTAAACTGGTATATTCAAAGGCCAAAAGCTAAATACCAGTTACTTAATCAACAATACTTCATCAACCACTTTACCATGGTCCCGAACAAAGCATGGCATTAAAGGACTTGTTCGTTACGGTTCCAGTATGCTAATTTATACTCGAATATCAATATTTGACTAATACTGCCGTTATGTATTATATCCACTATCACACAGTATTCAGAACTACGTTCCTCTGTGTGTATTTTTAAACGAGTCCACACTATGTCAAATTGGACAATTGAAAGCCATACTTAAAAAGCTTGTGCAAATGAAAGAAAAAAATAGTTCTGTTCCTACCTAGGTCTCTCATGGCTCAAACCTTTGTCTTAATGATACATGTCACTATTTTCGTGTTATTGTTTTAATCATAAACCTTCTCCGAAGAGTCTTTCGTTTGTTACTCTTGTAGAGCCTTTAGTAACTACAGAAATTGGTCAGTTTATATCCGACCAATTTGGCAACGCTGTTGTCGCCTGCATAGTTCTACCAGAAACATAAATCCAGCGTTTTTATTAATGTGGTGTCTCCACTTGCAAGTGCCGGCGTGTCGTGTTGGTGCTAGTGAACAGTTATTGAGAAGGATTTATCAAGGATTTCCAGGCACAATTTTGTACAACCTAGTAGTGAAGCAGTATCAAGAAAATGGTTTAACCTCGGAGTGATTACAGTTAATATCGTGGCCAGGGGAAACAAATATGGGGCCCATGCAGCAAGTTTAGACCACAAAAAGGTATCGTTCAAAGTTATCAGTGAAAGGGTCCCTTCGGGTTCTTGGTGAGAGATTACAGTTAAAAATATCGTGGCCAGGGGAAACAAATATGGGGCCCATGCAGAAAGTTTAGATCACAAAAAGGTATCGTTCAAAGTTAACAGTGAAAGGGTCCCTTCGGGTTCTTGGTGGACTTTCTCAACTAGTAATCTAAGATAATCCATCACCTCAATGTGACATGTCTCAGAGATTAAATCTGGCGAAGTCTGTCAGCCATGTCATTCCTTGCCTGTGACGAGTACATAAGATCAGGCTTCATAACTTCCTCCCGCTCCACTTCCTGAATGTAAGACATTTATGAAAGAAAATTGGTCGGGGTCAAAATGGAAGATGCTTGTTACATTAGCTGAAGCCTACATTTGTCTCAAGTAATGGTCACAGTCTGGCAATTACGTACACTAACATCTCTGGCATGGGACGTACCGAATTTTACCATCAATGTCGAAAAAATTTCCCCACAGGGAATAATGTTTGTCCCCGAATACGATTACAAGGTGAAGTTGGTGGTACGTAAGGCGGACAAAAGGGATGGTAAATGCTACCTATTTTCAGGAATCCATCATAACCCTAATTTGTCCCTCATTTGATCGTAGCCAGCAAAATGAAATCTTTGAGTTTTACGTCCCACGGTTATGCCGGTTAGGCTAGAGGAGACGGTGATGATGAGGAATGAGTGAAATGGTGGAATGAAGAAAGTAAGAGAACCCCGAGGAAACCCACGCACACAGCGTTTGTCCACCACAAAGTTCACTTGGCGTGAGCTGGATCGAACCACGGACCCCAAGCATCAGAGCTGAACGCTCTACCACTGAGCCACCGCGGCCCCGTAGACAGCAAAAGTAAAACATGAAATGAAATCTTTACGCTTTACGTCCCACATCTATGCCAGCTGGGCTAAAAGGAGACGGCGATAATGAGAAATGAATGAAATGGTGGAATGAAGAAAGTGGGAAGAAACGCGAGAACCCTGGAAACTTCACGCACACGGTTTGTCCACCACAAAGTTCACTTGGAGCAAGCTGGGCCAGCAAAAGTTAAGTATGATATGCATGGACAAAGTAGGAAATCGGGATCCATGTTTCCTTTTCATTATCTTTTAAAAAAGCCTTGATGACAGTTCAATGGATTGCTGCTGATTTGGACTGTTAAAATAACGTCCACAATATAGGGCTACCCTCACTGGCTTATACAAAATCCGAAAAGACGAAAGGAATGAAATTCTCATGTGTATTTTTCGAAGTAAATCGTTGCACTGGAAATTGCAATGTCGGCCGATAATTCATAATGGTGGTGGTTCGATAGAATATAACCAGTGACGGCGATACGACTTTTTATAGAGTAAGTTCACTTTAAAAATAGCTCATGTAAGTCTATCAAGCTTCTGTATAATAATATTTACTTTCATGGAAAAAATATCCTAATTTGGAGGTATGTTCTTTGTAACTTATGCGGAAGATTTTTATACCTGCAAACAACGAAAACAATACAAATTGTAAACCTCTATATAAAATCCAAATGGAAGATTACGTACGAGTGAACCCATTAAATTGCAGTACATTACTATACGTGTTGTCAGATCCAAGCTTCCACTACGAATGAGGAATGACTAAGAAGATAACTATTGCAACTAATATTTCTCTTTAAATTATTGATATTATTGAAAACAGAGGCAAATACTTTTGAGGTAGGCTTATTGAGTTGATTCTCATTTCCCTTTAATCTATGAGACTTTTTATTATATAGTTGTATTTAAAAATCCTGCAATGCTGAATGTCTTAAAAGTGGTAGAAAGCCAGAGTCTTTGTAAAATCACATAATTCAGTTCATATTTCTTCTTTCTGTATGTTTTTCTCCAAATACATAAATCCCGGCCTGTGTTGAACCGTTCACTGAAATTAGTAAATAGAAACAAAGTGAGAATGTATCGTTGATGTACGTATACTTTCTAATTGAGAATTATATTCAGCAACGAGGCTAAATGAAACGGGACCTAGTGATTAACGTGGAATCCGAAGAACATGTACTCCTGCCGGGAATCGAACTCTGTTCTCCCACGCAAACGGCGCAGTCTTGCCGCTTAGCCACAAGGGTATATATGTGTCTGTGTGTACCAGATAACTCTGAAACGCCAGGAATAACTTTAACCAAACTCGGTACATACGTTACTTGCTGTCCGGAAAAAGAGTACTGATGGATTAAGACCTCCCTAGCACACTTAGGGGAAGTAGAAGGGGTGACATAAATTATCGAAAATTGCCGATATTAGTGTCGAATAAATACTTCTCAGGGTCTCCGAGATGAACAGTGACACCTCCAATGCCGTCAAAATTCAAACTCAGCACCCATTAGTACTCAAAGAACGGAGTGGGGAAATGGTGACATGTGAAAATAATTGAAAATGACTGATATTAGTGCTAGATTCAGAGTTTTCGAGGTTGGTTAGATAAATGACACTCACGACGCCGTTCAAGTCCGATTCAAGCTCTCATTAGCACGGGGTAGCGGGTGAAATAGTGACACGTAAAACTATCGAAAACGAAAACGTTGCTCCGCACACACACACACACACACATATATACATATATATATATATATATATATATATATATATATATATATATATATATATATATATATATATATATATATATATATATATATATATATATATATACACTATCGATGGAACAATTTTAACCAAAATTGGAAGATATACGACTTTCAATCTGGAGAAACTACTGTGGAAGTAAGACCCCCAAAGGTGTAGAGTTGGCAGAAATGACATGTAAAAATAATATAAAAAGACTGATATTAGTATGCAATCTACAGTTTTCGGGGTCCCTGAAATAAATATTGATGCACCCAATGCTATTCAAGTCCATCTCAATCGGCAGAGGGTGGAGTGGGGAAGGTGAAAAATAAAATGTCAACAATGACTGAGATGTGTCGAATGATGTGTAGTTTTTTGGGATCGGGAAAACATCTAACCCGTTTGAAATGACTTTTGGAAGAATATCAAGTTGAGTTTTAACCCTCATCAATTTGATTAAAGGCATATTCTGCAGGTGTAGCATGTTTATTTATGCCAAGTTAGAGTATATTTTGTATTTTATAATTACCCTTACACTGAAATAAGTATTTTATGGGGTAAGGAGATACAAGTATTTCCCATAAATCTATCCTCTCTGTCATGTGGTTCGGATTCCACGTTAATCAGTAGGTCCACGTCTCATATAGCTTCGCTGCTGAACGGGACGTTAAAGTTCAATTCATTATCATCATCATCTATTCTCTCTGTACGAAGAAGGGGCATTTCAGCTAGTAAGTAAATAAAGTAAAAGCTAATTAAATTTAAGTTACATTGCTTAGTTCAGATTCCTACAAAACCTAACACATTGGTCTGCCTTACAGCCTTGATATGACACATGAACCCAGTGGCGGCGGTTGGACGTTAAAAGTGGGGGGGGGGGGCAGGACATGATCTGAACAATTGTATATCAATATTACATTTCCTGATTGTTTTTAACACTGTTTGATGAAAGGTTGTATAACTAATAGGATACTATCTTTTTTCACTTAAAATACCGCATATCGTATTTTTATTTTATCAAGTAAATTCATAAGGGCAATACAGGTAGGTATTAATCCTTTATAATCTTGAACAACGAAAGTGTAAGAAGAGATTTGAGTTTTTGCCCATGAACATCTTACAATTCTGTCTAGAAAATTGTGTGATTAGATTATTTAATAAATTTGCAAAACAAATAAATAGAAGGGATAATATTAATCATAGTAATGAATAATGACGCTTGTTTTGCAGAAGTTATATTGAAACTAGGAATTAATGAAAAACTTATACTTTTAATTCCCCGCATGCCATTAAATGAATGTTTTATAGAAAATGAAATACAGAAGTACTGCAAGCATAACATTTAAAGAAATATGCAATTGGAATATTAATTGCTTTGAATTGCAATTAAAACGCAATTCCTGTAGTTTTCTTAACTCCACGCGAAGACAAATAACCAATACGTACTCACGCAACGGCAAATATATGGCGCCATTTTTTCTATGAAACAGTAATACATACAAAACCTTTACCAGGGTGTCCACATTCTGGAAAATAAGTGAAAGTCAGGCAAAGGTCAGAAAGTAAAAATGTATTAGGTGAAGTCAGGAAAATGGCAGATTGGCCAGAGAAAAATCGATTTAGGTCCATTGTTCAATTACTGAATTTATGAAATAGGGTTGATTTCTTTACTGTTAATGGATGCAAAATCTCGTGTTCTCAATGATTATATTGAGGGAGCCAGTGTTCTCTGATATAGTTGTTGAAACTAATTTTCTGCGAGAAACACATCTAACTGCATCCTTGCATATTTACTCAAAAGGGTAGAAGCTATTTTAGAAGAATTGCATGGTGCCAAGAGGATATCTGGACAAGTGGCTGAGAACGCGAAGAAATAGTATCTCCAGCTCACAGTGAAAGCTCAGACTGAAGAATTTAAAAAAACACTTGAATGAATTCATAACCAATGACAGAGATTGTATTGGACTTGATGAGTTTTTTACTTAGTCGTAGGAAATGAGAAGTTCTTCGTTGACTTATGGTCAGTTATGAAATTGTCTTTTATCTTCTTTCACGGAAACGCATTTTTTGAAAGTGGATTCACAATAAATAAAATTCTCATTGTTGGGAACTTACGAGAAGAATCTCTGGTAGCTCAACGGATCATATATGATTCTGTGATGAGAATAGGTGGACCATCAAGATTAATAATTAGAAGAGGTATGACAAATTCAGTGAGAAGTTCAATGAGACAATATCAGGTGTATTTGGAAAAGAGAAATAAATGCTGGAGACGAGAAGAGGAGGGAGAAACGGAAGATTCAGCAACAACTAAAGGTACTAAAGGTGTTGGAGGAAGAAAAGAAAATTAAACTGCGGAGACGAGAAGGATATTCAGATCAATGAGAAGAAAACTATGCTAGAAAGGATGAAAACAAATTTCTAAATGGGTTGCATTTAACAACTGCACTAGCAAAAGTATGTGTTACATAATGTGGGTGTGTTTTTTTAATAATCAGTAAAATCATGTATGAACTGTTTATTACTATAGGCAATATTATAATGTGTATTTTTTCCATATCTTAAGTACTCTGTACACTGCACACTTTCGTTTGTAACTTTACAATTTGTGTAATATGTAGGCCTAATCAATATCGACCTAATGCACATGTTTGTAAATTTACATTCGTTTGGAAAGAAAATTGAAAAAAGAAAGAAACAGAAGCGAAAGAGAACAAGGCCAAATATTGGGAGTGTAGAGGCTGGGGTTTCTGTCTTTTTTCTATATTTAAGTTATTCAGGGGTCAGGGAAATCTGGAACTTTCGTTATGGAAAGTCAGGGAAAAGTCATTTTTTTTCTCCAAATTGTGTCAGCACCCTGTTTACATTTCCAAATAAAACTATATAAATTAGTGCGTCACTTCAAAAAAGTGGGGGGGGGGGGCAACAGCCCCCTCTTGCCCCCCTAATCGCCGCCCATGCATGAACCCACAGTCCAACGCACGACACGAGAAACACCATCCCACCGGTGACCGAAGCAAGATCATCCTATTACAAGGCAACAACGTAGACATTTAACTACACAAGAGGACATCTGAAATTAAGTCAACATTGTGTGCACGACTGACAAAAATTTTACCCTTCATACTGCATTACAAACATTACATTTTACGGATTTATTTTAGACTGCACAGCTTTTTAATGAATTAAAAAAAATAAACATACGATGTGTTCTTCGTGTTACTTTAGTACGACAGATTTTTCTCGAATATTAAGCGCTCCAGCCCTTTTCCCCTGACACACGCCAATGCTTGCCCTGCCATGCATATCGGTTCCATTTCTAATATAATCCCGTCCTGTTATCACGTGTTTCGTGACCTTCACAAACACAAAACGCGGTATGACAAGGACATCAACATTTTAGATATACTCTATACAACTGCGACAAAATATGTTAATTTCCATAAAAGTGAACATTAGCATTGAAATCATAAAATAATGAAAACTATTCTTAATACTTGAATATATAAGTTATTAGAATATTTATTACGACGAATTACGAAAATTATTTATATATTTGTAAATAATGTGTTTTATAAGTTAACCTTAAAGTGGCAAATGACAAAGAAAAAAATTACTTGCAACATGCTCATGCATAAAATGCATAACGAGAACGAAACACACATAAACATATACGAATTGTTATGAATTGAAATCAAAACTTTGTATTTTAAAAAGAGCCGGAATCATATTTATCGTTTTCCTTACCTTCTGCGAAATTCTCGTTCGTATGGTTTGAGATATGGATCTCTTTCAAGCAATGCATGAAGTTCTGGAACTTCAACTTGCATAGGATCCAACGATGAATATTTTCCTCCCATAACGAAATTTTAAATCGCTCTTCTACACAGTACTGTATTACGTCGTCTGCTTCAGCAGACCAGAACCACTCAGACACAAGTGCCAAACAGGGTTGCCAATGAACAATCAACATTTAGTACTAGATTAGAGGGTGGAAAATCACTAAAAATCACTAAATGTTAACACCATATTATATATATATATATATATATATATATATATATATATATATATATATATATATATATATATATATATATATATATATGGAGAAGAAGAGAATGTGAATTACTTTTGTCAAACTATAATGGCTAGATACTATTCCTACTCCCTAGTGTCCCGGAAAATTTCCCGTATCCAGAACAGGACAGTGCGGGGGGGGGGGAGGGTCGAAAAGATTTCGGGAGAATAATTCAGTGGCGGCTATGAGAGGAGTCACATTGGTAACAATTATAATTTTACTGCTACAAGCTAAGAAAAGAAAGTTTATCCCATGCGCTAATTCCTTATAATGCATACAAGAATAAATACATTATGTATTTCTTCCCTTGCTTAGCGATAAAACTTAAACATTTACCCTGTGACCTTCCTCAAGAGCCGCTTCTGAATTACCTGAGTTAACTTTACATCTGTAGCTCTTAGTACAGAAATACTGTTATTATATACTACATAGAAGCAGATCACTTGGAATACATTAGCAGATCATTAGCACAAATGTGACTTTTAATAACTTCTCAAAATTAAGAACTGATTGCAAAATGAATACGCAAGTCTCTGAAGTGAATATAAAGCCTGCCTACCTGCAGAAGGCAAATTCATTTTTTTTCTTTGAAAGAAAAAAGAAAACTGAAAGTTCTGGGAAATCACTATGGATATTATGAACAACGAGAACAACCTACGAGGGATTCGCACGCCACAAGATACCGAACGAAATTGCTAACTAAACTAATATAAGACTTCAACGAACTGTTTTGAAAATGTACGTATATGTATTGTTTATCTTACTTTGTGAAAATGTACCAAACAGCGGCGGTTAGCATTATTGACCTTCCTGTTTATTGATGTCTTTCCTAGAAACCTAAATTAGTTTACTCATTAGCGCAAGAAGAAAGTACAAGTGTCCAGACTTCAAATCCCATGTGCCAAAAATTTTCTCGTGAGAAATTAGTGAGGTTAAAAATTGTACGGGTAATACGAAAAGATAGGACAAGTTTAGATTGCTTGTACGTGACAATATCAAAAGATTTATGCTCAACACGTGTGTCACAGATGAAACTTTCATCGGTACTGTACATATTTGCTGGTACATTTTATTAATACGTATATTAGTATGGTTTCCTCCTCCTTTAAAATTATTGGGAACAAGCAAAGTGAATGATACTGCCAGCGCCTCCGTACGTGACAAAGCGTAGAAGCAGAGAATTATTATTTCTCTACTTACTTCAGAAAACTACCTGCTCACGATAAGTAACTCACAATCTCATCCCATATCGGCGAACATAAAGAGGCAGATGGCCAAAGATACTCTCTGTTTACCCGTGGTCATTTCACGGCAGGGTTTGTTCTCAGAGTGGAACAAAAAAATTCTGAACTGAAACACATTTTTCCTTGTTATTTCAAAATTCATTTCCTTGTCATTTCATTCCTGCATGAGAAATAAAACGCCAAAAAACACTAGATTGTGCTGATTTACGCGAAGTACGTACTAGATCACTAGTTCAATGATAAAATCACTAAATCTAGTACGAAATCACTAAAAGTGGCATCCCTGGTGCCAAATTCAATGTAGCATTATAGATGTCACTAGGAGTAAGGATTGCAGTGGTGCCAGCCCTATTACTAAATTTGCACTATGAATCAAGGGTATGACACTTGGGTAATTTTGTCTCCTGAAATTTTGTCACGGTAATTTCTTCACCAAAATTTTAGCATGTAGGTAATGTTGTCACCCGGAAATGACCAGTGTCTTTTAGAACATAATACAATGAATGAACTCGAAGAAGATTTTAAATTTGCTTACCTTAATCTTCAACTCAAGCAAAAGGATATTGCATAATCGAATATATATATATATATATATATATATATATATATATATATATATATATATATAAATTATTAAATAAACAGTTACATATTTTAGATATTATATTTGAGATAAGAGAAAAAGTTTCCAGTAATTCTATTACAGAAATACAGGAAATTTTGTCACGATTAGTTTTTCACCTTTATTGAACTAAGTGGAAAAAAAATGAAAATTTTGAGTTTTACGTCGCACAGTTATGCCGGTTAGGCCAAAGGAGACGGTGATGATAAGTAATGAATGAAATGGTGGAATGAAGAAAGTGGGAAGAAACGGTAGAACCCCGAGAAAACCCACGCACACGGTGTTTGTCCACCATAAGGTTCACTTGTCGGGAGCAGGGTTTGAACCCGAGACCCCTAGCACCAGAGGTGAACGCTCTACCACTGAGCCACCGCATTTTGCCTGTGCTTTTAACATTTGCAGAAGATGGCATTTTGTTCTTCTACTGGTGTTCGTTCTTGAGTCGAGTATCCGAAATTTCGATTTTACAGAGTCCAAAACTAAATGACTTGTTTTCCAAGTTTAAGCTGCTTTGGTCGTTTGCTTTGTCTACTTAGTTCAACAAAGGAAAAAAAATCGTGACAAGATTTCCTATATGCTAATATTTTTATTATAGAGTCACCTTCTCTTCTCTCAAATATATCTAAAATATGTAACTCTTTATTTAATTATATATAGAGTAAGGAGAAACGCGGGAGAACGCCGTCCCCCACCTCCAAAAATTTGTACGGCGTCCCCAGTTCCTAAAACTTACAATGGGCGAAGATAGGCAGGAGGACTGCGTGACGTCACGCCGCTATCTACCGTCCCCCCCTTTTCAGATCCACTTTTACCCCCCCCCCCCTCTCTCTCTCTCTCTCTCTCTCTCTCTCTCTCTCTCTCTCTCTCTCTCTCTCTTATATATATATATATATATATATATATATATATATATATATATATATATATCTATATATATAAAAGAGAACGCACAAATCCTTTGTGAACTCATCACGCTAATACGGCTGAACCAATTTCTTTCATTTTTGGGGGGTTATTAGGATTTGGACCCTAGATGGTTTTTATCATATCACTTTAATTTTTAATTACCAGTGTCTTGAGATAATTGACCATTCAAGTGTCCATACGTACAAATCCTTTGTTATTAGTTCATCATAGGTAAAAATAAACGTATTTATATGCAACCCGCATGGCCATGTGACTCGGCGGGTTAACATAAATGACAGGCGCTATAATTTTAACATTTACTGCAATTTGAAAGCGAAAAAGTAAAAATTATCTAAGTAACAAAGTTTATTGCGTTCCGGGGTGACCGCAGCGAAGCGGGGCGGGTTAACATAAATGACAGGCGATATAATGTTAACATTTACTGCAATCTTCTATGGTTTTTATCATATCACTTGAAAGCGAAAAAGTAAAAATTATCTAAGTAACAAAGTTTATTGCGTTCCGGGGTGACCGCAGCGAAGCGGGGTGAACGCTGCTAGTATATATATATATTGATTATACTGTATCGTTTTCATTCAATTGAAGATTAAGGAAAGCAATTTTAAAACTTTTTCGAGTTCATTCATTCTATTATATTCTCAAAGACACTGGTAATTTCCAGTGACAGAATTGCATACATGCTAATATTTTGGTGACAATATTGCTGGCGACGTAATTACCTACGTGTTAATATTTTGTGACAAAATTTCCGTGACAAAATTATCGCAGCCGCACTTATGCACCAAGCGCTCTGACCAGAATGTGATGTGGGATGTGTTATAAACTATGGCAGAACTTTACTTTATCATCTTGAGGAGGTTAACAAGCTGTCGATACAAAGAAGCTGATACAAATATAGCCAGGTAATATTTCTGAGGTAATAATCATGATTTTTTTTTTTTTTTTTTTTTGCAGAATAATACTTGTTTTATTTACACATTTGCATTTGTTGCATCCATCCTTCTACAGTTTTACAATATATTTTCACGACAATAATAGCTATAAATTACTTACATCTTAAAAAAAAATACAAGTGTTTTCTTGTTTTCGTATTAACGTTTATTTTACTTACAACATTACATTTATCCAACAATAATCAGCGAGAGAAGGCATATGAACAGTGAATATTTTAGGGTGCCAAAAAATCAGGGGAGGAAGTCTCGAATGGATGCATGTCGGACAATGTTGATTGTAGAAGGCACAGTGGGACGTATATTTTCTGCTTGAATTAAGGAACAGAATAAAAAGCTCTTTCAGTATATCTTGACGACGAAGGGAATTCATTTTAACAATATATTTCAGATACTCCATGTTTCACATATTCAGTCTATTTTCATGTTGATTTCATTTATTCATTCACTTCATAAAAAAAAAAGAAATCCTCTCCAAAGATACCGACAAAAGTACGGAGAAAACCCCCTTGTCGCTAAATGATTAGTGCATACTCCTTTAGCGTGGGTGACCCGGGTTCAATCTTCGATGGAAGCTATGTGGTTTGTATCCCAAATTAAACCTTAGGACCACGTCTTATATAGCCTCGGTCCTGAACGAGATGCTAAATTTCAAATCAAGCAACCACAAATATAATGACGGTCAGACACTCTTAAACTTAGGTGATTTGCTGTGCAACTTGAGTGAAGTTGGTCAGTGGGTTAATGCTATGCCAATAGTAAATCATTACGAATTTCAACGTGTATCAAAGATAGAAAATCACTTCAACAACATAAAGGGAAAAATCCGCAGCCAAAGAAAAATAAAGGATAAAAGAAAGAAATTCCAATACATTTGGTTTTGATTTTAGTTTAGTGTCACTTTCAGCAGCGAGGCTACATAAGTTGTGGACCTACTACTACTACATTTCTTCAGTAGTACGACTTTCTATTGGCATCACTTGTAAGCATAACATATAGCCCTCCTACACTGCACAGGTAAATTGTTCGTGTAAATTAATATAATGCACAGTGGCCCAGGCAGAATTCCATAAAGGAGATTCAAGTACTCAATTTCAATTTATTTTAGGACAAGCGTGATTTGTATATTACTATTATATTATCATTACTACTATTGTTACTATTATTTCTATATTACCATTATTAAAGTAAATGTTTATTTTCTAATTATATCTTGCTCAGTAGGTATTATACTTTGAAGCCTCCTTTGTATACGCCACTGGTAATACATATATATCTATTATAGGGGTGCGCCCGAGACAGGATTTTCCTGATAGAATTCGAGTCGAGACACGCCTCTTGCAATAGAGAAATATACATTTTTCGAGTCGAGACATCACTTTTACAGCACATTTTCGAGACGAGACAGCCACAAATCTTGTCTCGTGCGCATCCCTACTATTTTATTTGAAGTCATTACTTTTAGCATTAAAATTACCCATACTACTTTTTGTTAATAGCTGGTCAATCTGCACCTGACCACCTGCCTACGGAAATAATTGTAAACAAGGGAAATAATTATTAACATGGAAATGCAAGGAAAAATAGTTGAAACACGTGCATTTGATTTAATATATTTTAACAAGCGGAAAAGAAACTACATTAATTGCAGGGAAATAATATTCTGAGGATGTGATAAAACATATTGTTAAGATAAAAAGGCAGAATTATAGGCAACGGAATATAAGAGCTCTCAGAATCCTTCATTTTCCAAATATTGTCATTACGTGCTCATCTTCCCAATTTTCAATTTTCAAGATGGCCACCAGTGTGTAGGAGTGCGTAACAATTCTCCCACTTTTGTGCTCTTTATGAAGCGATTTTTATGAAGATAGTGCTGAATGTATGTATTTGTTCATAAACCATTAAGCTTACTTTTAAAGTAATATATATATTGTTTTTTCTGTGTGTTAATAGTGAAATATGCCGAAGAATACACGAAGCGAGAACACCGGCACTCTAAATGCACGGTCGTCCCAAAATGTAAAAGATGAGCTTGTGAAACAGATTTGTAGTGAAGTGAAATCGGCCGTTCAGTCTTCAGAGGGAATGAAGGTCATAGTAGATTCTATTATTGAAACTGTAATAAAGGTGGTGATTGAACGTTTGGAGGAAACTATGAAATTTAACTGTGATGAGGTTAGCGATTTGAAAACAAATATGCACAACATAAAGAGTGAACTAAAAAAAAAAAAAAAAAAAAAACGTTACAAAACATTTGCCGATTTAAGTGACAAAATTGTAGAACTAGAGCAGTACGAACGGAGGAATTTACAAATTACAGGATCAGATCATTGGTATTTAGAACCAAAAGGAAGTTAAAGAATTCAGGTATCACAATCAGAAAAGATCTTTGTAAGGCACGGCTTCAACTATTCAAAAACGCGACACAGAAGTTTGGTACAATTGATGTTTTTACTCAAGATGGTAAAATAGTTGTTGTGAAAGGGAAACAAAAGCACTTCATAACCACTGCAAGTGAGCTAGAAGCCATTTAAACTCATCGTAGTGTACTCTGTCAACCACAAATGTGGGCTGAGTTTCGTCTGTTGTGTAACTGTAGATAGATTTTCTTTTAATATTTGTGTTATGTTGATTAGTCTACTGAACACTTCTCTTAGTGACTGCTTCATTATGCTTTGTACAATACAGTCTTACGATATTTTTGTTAGTGTCCATTGTGTTTTTGTATATGTCAATATTCAGGGGTGTGCTTGTAGTGAAATTTCTGGTCTTGCAACAAGTAGGTTACTTATTCTCTATGGAGGTGATGGATCATATTTATATTACTGTTTTTCAAAGCCTGAGAAAAAGGTGGGTACCAGTCTAGCTTTAAAGGGTTTACTAGTTGGTACATTATTGCTATATTGTAGTTGTATTGTAAGAAAATTGTTTAACAATAGTTATGAGTAACGTAGACATAGTACAAGGGAGCATTCACGACCACTTGCATGGTACAAGGGAACATTTAAATACTAGTATCAACAAAACTTTTCAGGAAAAATTTGAGTGTACGACAGGACAACAGTCATCCGATCACTGGGTGACACATGCTATCCTGAACATTAAAAAAACGCCAAGAAAGTCATTTGATATTATTCGTTATCGCAACTTTAATATATTTAATCACGACGCATTTCTACAAAATGCTGAAACCTTGAACTGGAAACAAATTGAATCTCAGAAATCTATAAATGCTAAAGGTAATTTTCTTCAGACTTCTTTAAAACATCTGTTTGATCAGCACGCACCAATGAAAACAGCTAGTTTCGAATAACAAATTGCCTTATGTGTCTAGTAATACGAAGCTGCTAATGAAAATACGCGATCGTGCGCTCCGGAGTTTCAAACGCACTAAGTTGCAGCAACACTGGGATGAGTACAAAGAGCTTCACTACTGCAGTTATTCGACAAGAAAAGATTGTGTATTTTTCCTTTCGTATAAATAACGCTAAAAACAATAAAGACACTTGGCGGACGTTACATAATTTGGGAATAGGTGGAAAAAGTTCATCGTTGAACCTCCCTGAAGAACTAAATTGTCCTGATGTCATAAATCGTCATTTTGCTAAGGTTTCCGAAATCTCAGTAACAAGTG
Source organism: Thermobia domestica (assembly GCF_964235325.1). Taxonomy (NCBI): domain Eukaryota; kingdom Metazoa; phylum Arthropoda; class Insecta; order Zygentoma; family Lepismatidae; genus Thermobia; species Thermobia domestica. The sequence goes on along the minus strand of NC_137459.1, from coordinate 195,195,552 downwards.
GCGACACATTTGATAAACAAATAAATCGGTACAGTTCACTGAAACACACTACTTGTGGAACTCCTTTCATGTTAAGACCTGTTCATGAACATGAAGTTAGAAGAGCAATTGTTAACATTAAATCCAATGCAGCGGGCTTTGATGAAATAACACCGCATATGCTTAAAATAGCTTTACCTGTTATCACATCTCCCTTAACTAATATTGTGAACTACTCTTTCCGTGATCCTTGGAAACTAGTTACAATTCTACCATGACCTTTGCCCAATAAGTATATTGACAGTTCTTTCAAAGGTAATTGAAAAGTTAGTGCTTCAGTAAATGATTTCATATATTGATAGCTCTGGCATACTTCCATGTGAATAATCTGGGTTTCGTAAATTTCACAGCACTTCTACTGATTTCTTAGGTATTAAAGACAATGTGCTTCATGCACTAAATGACAAATATGTGGTCATACTAATCTTATTAGACATCTCAAAGGCATTCTACCTTGTACAGCATAGTTTTCTCTTAGCAAAAGTGAAATACTATAACTTTTCAGTAAATACCATAAAATGGCTCTAATCCTATTTACATAAGAGAAAACAGCAAGTTATTTTACGTAGTTCCTCTCATTATAAAATTTCTGAAGCTGCTGTTCTTGATAGAGGGGTTCCACAAGGCTCATTTTTAGGACCAGTTTTGTTTACCTTATACACTGCAGATCTGGTGTCTGTTGTACAGCATTCAAAGATCTACTGTTACGCAGACGACACTCAATTGTTTATAAAAACCTTGCTTCAGGACTTACCACAAGTTGTTCGACTCTTTAACCAAGATCTTAAGGCCATCAATAACTAGTGTATTGATAACGGTCTTGTTATTAATCCCTTAAAATGTACTTATACTGTTCTAGGTTCCACTAATCAACTCAATAAAATTGTTCCTGACAAATTAGAATTACAAATAAGGGACTCAAACATTAGCTATTCACCTTGTGTAAAAAGTCTTGGAGTACAAATTGATGATACAATTTCTATGAATAATCACGTCTCTACTCAGTGTTCAAAAGCTCTAAGAATACTAAGAAACTTCTACAAATTACGAGACTGTCTGTCCAAAGATACCAAGCTACTCCTGACACAAACGCTGATAATATCTTTGTTTGATTATTGTGATGTTGTGTATGGCCCGCTTCGAACAAAAAAATGCCATCCTGATCCAAAAGGTACAAAATTCATGCATCCGCTTCTGTTACAACATACGAAAATTCGATCATATTTTGCCTATTCTGAACAGCAATAGTATGCTGACAATGTCCAGAAGACGACATTTGCATTATTGCTCTCTCGTTTATAAAATTCTTAAAACAACACGTCCCGCGTATACAAGAAATTCACTGCTAGGTCAACTATTCACACTCACTTAACACGCAAAAGAAATACGTTTGATGTTCCACAGCATAGACTCAAGCAAACCACTGCGGCATTTTCAGTATTAGCATCAACGTCATGGAATGCTCTGCCAAATGTACTAAAAAATCTAAAACATTTAATTCTTTCAAGAAAATGTTAAAAATTTATTTACTCAGCCAACAAAATTTAAGTTCAGGTACCCATGATTTGTATTTTATCACTTGAACCACGTAAATGAAATCAGACTTTACTTGGTACATATTCTTCATTAAATAATCGTGCATTGTAGAACTATTTCAACACCCTCCCCCTGCATTGTGAATCACAAGCATAACTCATTTTGTCTCTATGTTATTGATTGGTTTGTGTTTGTTTTCATGTTTATATTTGTATGTTTTTTTCTTCACTTGTAGTAGTTGTGAGTGTGAGTGTGTTTTGTTAAAAGTACCACTTTTTTCTTTTCTTTTTTTATCATCTTAATGTATACCTGTATTTTTGTTGTATATAACCGTATCTTTTGACTCAATTGATTGTATGTTTTTTTGTATAACTCAATGTACTTCCTTGGCAAGGGTTAGGTGGTAGAGCAGCAATGTGCTGAACCTCGCCCGCTTGAATAAAGCCTTTTGCAATTCAATTCAATTCAGGGGGGCGCGGTGGCTCAGTGGTAGAGCGTTCACCTCTGGTGCTTGGGGTCCCGGGTTCGATCCCAGCCTCCGCCAAGTGAACTTTGTGGTGGACAAACACCGTGCTCGTGGGTTTTCTCGGGGTTCTCCCGTTTCCTCCCACTTTCTTCATTCCACCATTTCACTCCTCTCTCATAATCACCGTCTCCTTTAGCCTAACCGGCATAACCGTGGGACGTAAAACTTAAAGATTTCATTTTATTTTCAATTCAATTCCCAATGTTCCTGTGCCCTTTCCGTGTCTTTATATCTACAATACATTTTACTGCCTGAAAAAAACAGAGGAAGAAAATAAAAGAAACTGGCTACTATCCGTGAAATTGAAAATGTTTACATTTGGAGAAATTAAAGGAAACTACTACAAAATAAATTTCTACAGTAACTGATCACCAGCAGCCAACCTGATTTCTTTAGGGGGCGAAATGGATACTGAGGGTGCAATGACAAGGACATCAAGGAACACAACAAAAGTGTAACCTCCAGTCACAGTTGATGTGGTATAATTTTTTTGGAGGGGTCCGAATAATTTTTGACCGCACTGTGTGTTATTAGGTTTTAATGTATAATTTTCAGTTTACGTACTAAATCCGTTTTGTTTTTGTCCAAATAAAATTAATCCAAAAGTTTCAGAATAATTAAGAAAATAATATTTTCAGGAAATAATTTCTTTTATTTACATATTATTTTTCTTTCGTAAATTTTTGAGTATGGACATTTCATTTGGATGATTATAAAAAATTTACATTCTTATTTCGATGTAATTCATAGGTTAACAATTGGGAAGAATTTTCTGAATTTTTCCACCAATCCAATATTTGGTAGGATAGTTTAGATCCCCATTCGTCCCGATGAGATATCCATATTCTGCTAAAATCCGGTTTGATCCAGTTTTCACTATTTTTCATTCGTTTTATATTTTCCGCCGCAGAATTTTCTGCGCCGTGATTGGGAACTATATCCCACCTCAGTGTTCTGGCGTTTCTTTAGTTCGTTTTTGTCTTGTGTCGCCCGTCGGATCAACATCGCCGTTCACATCACTGAAGTTAAATTCAATAAATGGACAAGAAATTCATTGAATAAGCAGGTAAAATTAGATAAAATAGCCATATAAACAGTTTGGAAGCTTGTGGAGTCCTGAAATTTTAAGAATCTGCCAGTGAAATTAGTCAAGAAAATATAAATATGGAATTACTTGCTAGGATCGCCATATTAGACAGTACCAACATCCCAGGACAGGAGTGAAGTGATAATGCATTGGTTTTCCGGCTTTGTGAGCTCTACAAACTAAGATATGGAGGTTCATATTTTATTCAAAATACCTCCTTCACCCTCAAATTTCAGTTAGGTTGCGGTAACCTGTCTTGGACATACTTTATGTGTAGTATTTTTGTAATTTAAGGGATAGCATGGCGGTGTACTTTGATTTGATATTAGTGAACCTAAACATTAAAATGTCAGAGTAAGCATTTGTTGGGACCCCTATTTACTCTTAATTTGACCTAGCTTCCTACGCGGTATGGGCTGAATAAGTTCGTGAAGGTTCCTTTCTCTCCAAGAAGGGGATCTTCCTTAATCTTCTTTGACATGTCCCTCCGGGGTCATTAACAATAATATTATAATTGAGAAAATGTGTTAGTTTTGGTGCAAGGGCCACCTGGCCCTAGTTATCCCTCTCCTTTTTAGCATCAGAGCCGCTTCAAAATGTAGTGATATTTAGTGACTTGTTTAGTGTAGATAGGTGATAGATGATTTCGTGTAGTAATATGTGTTATATGTGTAGTTTTATATATATGTGTGTAGTATAGTGGTATATGTGTTATGGGGTGTCATGTATGTCTGAAAGTGTTATTAACTTATTTAAGGACAATGTATTGTTGATATATTAAGTATTCATTTCTTTCGGTCGAAGCTGATCGTTAACTCATCCCTAAATTAAAGCCACACATTTGTCTCGTGATATGGAATAGATAGTTTGTTGTAAATAGTGCACAAACGATTTTTCAGTACAAAGTTTATTGCTACCTTACAGCGCCCCCTAATAGCTAGTGAACAATCGCGCAACGCCAGTCGTTTCTTTATCAACATAGTTAAGAAGATCCGTAAAGTTAAAATTGCCTATTTTTCGTTAATATTTGGAATTATATGATAGCCACAGTCCATATGAGTAACTAAATCAATCAAGTACATTACTGACAGTGGCGTAGCAGCTGCCCCCGCAACCCCCGCAGTGCGGGGGGGGGCCCCGATGTATAAGGGCCCCGAAGTCTTGCGATGAATAAAGTTTTAAAGAAGTAGAACTTCCACCTTACTTGTGTCGGCTTTACAAGTGGGGCCCCTTCTCTATACTTTGCGGGGGGGCCCGCAAAAGTGTGCTACGCCACTGATTACTGATTACTTATCCTGAAAAGTATTATCGGTTCTGTAGTGAAATAATTAAATAGTAAACGAAACTGAACTTTACATTCGCGTTTAACTACAAGCCATTATATAGAACGCTACTCGATCGTTAGAATCTAGCTTTAAAATTTTCCTTTATTTGCTTTCTGTAAATAATCCCATTGTTGATTTCAGAATACAAGTACATTTGTAAATAAGTACAGTACAGAATTACGTCTGATTTTACACAGCAATTTGCATGTGGGAAATGTAAATAAAGTAAATAATACAGAATTTTACTTGCGTATATGCGATCATTAGGCTGAGAAGTGTAAATATATAATGTTGCTTATATTGAAAGAGGTGAGTCTTGTTTCATGCGAGTTTTCGTGTATTGGTCAGTGCTTGAGAATTTTATTTGGCGTATTGATTTTAATGTATAGAAAGTGACTGCTTTAGATAGTTTTGGGCGTATTTAAAGAATCGGGTGTCTTAAAATGAATCTACGATATGAAATGTGAATAAATATAAGTGAGTAATAATAATATATATAGATAGTAGTGAGCGTAATTAAATGATAGGACCTTAATATATATATATATATATATATATATATATATATATATATATATGTGTGTGTGTGTGTGTGTGTGTGCCCAGTTTATTATTTTGCCAAAAGTTAAGGTAGTGACTGTTTATGCATGATAATAAATGCTCGAGCAGTGACCCCCTACATCAAATATTCGTATGGAAAGGAGTGTTGTGTACAAATGACTGACTATGTTTCTACTTGGTAATCTATTGGTTGGTAATTATTTAAATTGAGCCGAAGAAGTGTTTTAAAGGAATTTAGTACTAGAACGATTAATATTTCGTAAATTTTATATAATTTTCCTTCGTTTACACTTTTTAGTAATTGAAGTGAACGTGATTTCAATATTTGTGTGTATTAACTTCCTACCCGATCTGACGATGTGAATAGTATTTGTGCAGTAAATATTTCAGTACAGTACAAGAGCCACTACAGAACAGTATAACTGACTCGCAATTGGTAGTTCAAGTATACTTGTCCAACCTCCAACTCATGATAGTATTTGGTTGCTTTCCGAGATCTTTTTCGTCACTTTACTAAATTGAAAATGAAATGAAATCTTTGAGTTTTACGTCCCACGATTATGCCGGATAGGCTAAAGGAGACGGTGATGATGAGAGATGAGTGAAATGGTGGAATGAAGAATGTGGGAGGAAACGGGAGAACCCCGAGAAAACCCACGAGCACGGTGTTTGTCCACCACAAAGTTCACCTGGCGGGGGCCGGGATTTAACCCGGGACCCCAAGCACCAGAGGTGAACGCTCTACCACTGAGCCACCGCGCCCCCTTTACTAAATTGAGTTCGTCATTGTTCATAGAGGTGATGCGATGAATAAGACTGAATAGTACCCCGTACCAGAGCGTCACGAATCCTAACGTCCATGAATCTTCACTGCCTTTATTTCTAAAGATATTTTGTCTTAAATTAGTTGACGTTTGAAGATCTCGCGATTCTTGCGAACTGGGAGCGACTGCCAAAATTTGACTTATATTAACTTGCCAGTACAAAATTATTTTATTTAATTTTCTTTTAAATTTTGGCTACCCGCGTTTAGGATTTTCTTTCTTATAGCTTTCTCCACTATTTTCTCCATACTTTAACCTGAACTCTTCTCAGTTTCCTGTGGAGTCGGATATTTTTTATTATTTTAGAAATTTCAAAATTTAGGGCAATGTCACCTTACACCTGCTCCCTTTGTTTCCTTGTTGGTTTGAGACGAAGATGGTTACTAAATAAAAGTTTTACAAGAAATGCTGTGTGAAGTTTTTATTTATAAGGCACAGACTTGCTTCTTGGCAACAAGACTTCCCCATTTGACTACGCATTTAGTAGGCAAGCTGTTTAAACATATTAAAATTAATATTTGGCTCTGAAATCGAGGATTGTTGCATATTTTTTTAAAAATTTCGACCGCTTTTATTTGTAGTATCTAGTATTCTATCTTACCTTCTTTTCCTGTTCACTTCTGTCTTTTCTAACTGTCTTCTGTTTTCTTCTCTAAGATTTTTACCAACCTTCACCCCACTGTTTTAACTTGTCAGTTCTTCTAACCATTTAGCATATTTGATTTGAACTTGAATATTCGATTGAGATGTTGCAAAATATAATTCATAGTGTTAGTTACTTTCGTTATATATCAAGGGACCATTTCCATCGATAGTTGAGCCGCTGTCGCTGTGAGCGATCGCCCGGTAGACAATTTAATTTTGCTTCCGTTTCCTCCACCATTCCTGACTAAAAGCTTCGAGCTTCACTTTTGTAGTACTCATCGTCTCCATTCTTGTTTCAATGCAGCGCCATAGAGATGAGTTTTCTGTGTAAATATATAGGCCCTTGAATGATTGTTAATTTTTTTAATTTTTCATCATTTGTATTGCACACTACGAAAATTTTTAATATTATAGATCAGTTTACGTACCTGCCTGACACTTTTAATGTCTATTATTTCGAAATATGTAAGCATTTAAACATGTTTATAGTATCGCGCGGTTACCCATCGTATGGTCGAGTTTATTTCGTGTTACATGATGTAGTGGTGCAACCTTAGAATTTTATTAATCGGGGTAATTAATTTGAAATTTTAAGAAAATGATTAAATATATGTATATTGAATTATAAATTAGTAATGAATATAAGTGTGATACTGAAGAGAATCGTATATTGTTGAAATACTTTGACTAATGTAAGTATTCTTCCAACTATCATAACAAACCCCTACGAATTCGTGAAATTTTCTTTTCTCTCAATTATACAAATGTGACTGCCATGTGAGACTCAAGTGATATCGATTTGACGAAATAACAAATTAAATAATGAGATTAATGATTCATTCGAATTGAGTCGAATGACAGGAATTTAAGCTTATTTCTTATTTTACGAACGGATATAAATATATAGATAATTATATAGACCAATATATGAACAATTCTATAGACTAAATATGTGTTAGTCACGAATAAATAAGTATCACGTCATGTGTATACTCAAATAAAGATGAAGTAGGTGCATGGACGCTAAATAGGTGAAATATAGACACGTGAAATAAAATATGAACTGAAACGACGAGAAAAGGACTCGTTTGACATTTAGAAAAAAAACTCTTAATATGCAAGATATGATTTAATATTACGAATATTTAATATATATTTTTCTTTCCAATTTTGAATGTAGATTGATATAATTTAATATTCTATGTACATTGATATATCAATATATATATATATATATATATATATATATATATATATATATATATATATATATATATATATATATATATATATATATATATATATATATATATATATTTGCGTGTAACTAATATATTTTCTTCTGTTTTACTCTTAATATGTGTAATAAATGTTACAACTAGGTGATAGTTTCCTTCCAAGTAGGTTTTAACCCATTTACGTGTACTAATACATTGTCCGATGTGCGTGTGTGTGTGTGAATGAATGATAACTCTAGTTTTAAGTTGTAAATTTTAAAGTTAATATAAAATAATAACATTTACTATGTATGTTTATTACTTTAACTTGTGTATAACCGAGTCATGACCGAGGTTATGAAGGTAACTAATCCCCAATTAATGCAAATCGGCTCTGAGAGGCAAGCCGAAGGGGCGAAATAAGCTGGGGATAATTACTGTTTCTTGAAAATTTCAAAACTCAGATTTGTAGCATATATGTGTATCATTTGATTTTTTTTTATTTCCTTGGTTAACTCAACCATGTATTCGACCTTCACCACGTAACATCAGTTACTGGATGAAAGTTATTTAATGCTCAGATAAACAAGTAAAGGATTAAATTAGTATTTCTCATCATCTGGACTGGGTCAGGGTAACTTCAACTTGTGCAGTTACTTGGATCCAGGTCAGAGTAGTATGAGAGAACACGTGTCTCATCAGGGAGAGCTCAGAATTGATTCTCGAATAATAAGATTTGGATATGGGGCAATTTCTAATATCTATTTAAGCTTCCTTACTATATTTCAATAATTATCTCGTATTTGTTCTTTTCTATTTTCTTCTTTATCTTTCTCTTTTATCTTCTTCTGTATTAGCCATAGACTATCCAACATCCCTTTCCTGCACCGTTTCCCTCGGTTATCTGCATATTGCCGACGTAATAGATTTCATCAGAAGACCTTTCTAACCCTCTTTCTTCCTTCTATGCTCATTCTCCCTCTTCCTCTTCTACCTTCTTCTTGATTTTCATAAATCTCTTTCTCAGTCTTTTCCTATCTTAAAATAAAGCTGAAGGGAAATCGTGACTGGGAGTTATCGCTATAGGCGCTGTCAATAAATTCAATTAGTTTTCTTTTCGGAAGTCCGATATTGAATAACCATGAAAGAAATATACGTAGAATAGTGGAATGATAAATTGGTTCAGTTTGTTTACCGAGTTGACATATTAAAGTTCAAGTGGGCGATAACTTAGTCTTGGTCTTTTCCCAATCACGATGCTTTTTCACTATCGCTGCTGAAACCACACTATCCTGAGAATGTGAAGGAAGGAAGTGGTCTGGGTGTACATGCTAGGTACCATTTACACTTTTGCCTGGTGGGTTAAATTTCATGTAGGGTGGCTGATCTGAAAAAAAAAAAGCTTAAGTGAACCCTAGACCGAAGAGTTGGGCCTACAGCTTATTGTAGAATTTATGTCCCATATCGTGATCAAACATTGGTATTTTACGCCAGAGGCTCGTGCGCTGTCCATTTAGCTCTGCATGACGCTAACAATAGTATACATATTACTTGTAAATAATTAGGTATTTGAACAAATTGAAACTCAGCAATTGACTTTCAGTACTTTGTCATCCTAAGTGTAATAACAAAACTTAATAAATATTAAAACACAAGTGAAGACAAACAACGGAGCAAGAAGCAAAAAAAGGAACATGACGTTCTAATATGAAGTGTAGTAACGATAACAAAAGAAATATTGCTGACTTACAAAAGATAACTTACATTCAAAGAAACACTGACCTTTCCTATATATACAATAACAACATCCAAGAACATTTAAAGAGAAATAAAATTACACACGAATTTAGGTAAGATGGAAAGTTCTTATTTTCTTGTTTCCAATCTGTAAAGTTTTTCTTGTCTCCTATTAAAATTAACGCTACACTTAATTTCTTCTCTCGAACTTGAAATGCAGAACAAAAGCTCAAGAATAAGTGGATTCTTAATTCGTCTATTCTTAACCCGTAAGTACTATGGACTGTCTCTCAGACCGCCGCGACTTTTCAAATCATTATATTTTACACATCCCTACCACTACAAATGGATCTTTTCGTCTACCTTCCTGTCTAACAAACAGTTACATATTGTGAAGTTTGTGTTATAGTTTATCAGCTGTGCACGGCGCTGGAGGGGTCGAGCGATCCCACAGACGTACTATAGTAGTTATGTGAGTATTTTTCTGTTTAGATGTCTTTCGTAATCTGCGAATTATTAGCAATTTTATGTCTTACCGTATGGCGCGTCTGGTACCACACATCAAATAATGGCCCAGAAACAGGAAAACCTGAAATAATCATTTTTTATAACATGACTAAAGGCGGAGTAGATACTCTAAACCAATAATTTACAAATTACAGGCCAAGTCATCGAATAAGACGATGGCCATTGACAATTTTCTTTATGCTGGTGGATGTTGCGTGTGGTTTCAATGTCTATGTTTTGCATCAAACCTACGCTAAGTCCGCAGTGATGACAAAGTTTGATTTCATAAAAACGTTGGTAGAAAGGATTTCATAAAAACGTTGCTCTTTTCAAAAATGTACACTTATATTATTGTAGGACTAATAGTGCCTGAGTCATAAGCTTCTTTATTCTGTCTTGTGCGAAACTGATCACGGTCACGGCCAAAGAGTAACCTTCCCACAAACAGGTAAATATTAGTACTTGATTATATATACATATAATCTTGTCTGCTTGCAAATATATAATCCTAATGATTAAGTCTGCCTATAATCTAATTAAAAATACCCATTTTTAGTATCAATTGAGAGTTTTTCTTTCGAAAAATTACCCTTCTCAAAACAAAAAATTTCTCTGAAGAATGAAAAGAGAGCTTTTCTAAATTTTTATTCTTTATCAAACATTAAATTTTTGTTCTTTATCAATTGTAAATGGAGTTTACATTGTAAACAACAGCAATTATTGTTGCAATTATTTGGATTTAATTTTGAAATAAAGAAAAGAGTAAAAACAATACGCAAGCGCAAAAATTGCTGGTACTAAACATTGTCAACAATAATTACTACGACAGACTAAAACGAACAGCGGAGTTTCTAATGATGGACTTACAATTTTGGCTAGAGTATATTAAGAACCACTGTGTTCTATGGTCCCCAACGGACTTGAACCCATGTCAACGCGCACTAGACGTAAGCAAATGTTTTTGTAACGCTGCACACAAGCTTGAATTATTCGAGAATAACATGTGTAGTACTGGCCTCGAATTTTATGTATACATAAGATCTATCAAAGCTAATGTCATATGGATTTTTTAGAGGGGACTGAGGTATATGTTCCCCTCTTTCTCCCCTCTGTCTAAAATCATATGCGTCGGTACAACCCAACTCTGAAACATGGTTATTTAGATGGATAGTGTACTAGTTTCTCTAATATTTGTTTAACCGTCTTTGATATCTCTCATAGTTATCGAGCAAGGCAGCCTTAAAGTTACAATTTTCTTGATCTTGGCATCCCATAACTTTCAAACAACGCATTTTTCGCCCTATGTTCATATGGACTTTTTATTGCTTAGGTGTCAGAATTTCAACAGTGAATTTTGGCTACATAATAAAATATTTTAAACATATAAACTAAATAAATACAAAAGTAAAATAATTGAATAATATATACTAATCAATTACAAAAAATAAAATAATTACATAATTATATGTATTTTAACAAAGAACAACTCAATAAAATAGTCTCAATTTACAATATTATGGTTTGTTCCTATACCTATATACAAACACATATTGGTATCATATTACGAAGCATGTGAATTCTATATAAGATAAAGGAAGAATACGTAGGCTTCATATCAAGCATTTAACGAAAATACGTATAACTTTTTTATGTTTCTAATATTATTTTAATAGTATAAGTATGTGTATTCTGTATGAGATAAAGGAAGAATACATGTGCTTCATATAACGTTATTTATAGGCATTTATAATGCTTTCTCTGACACAGCTATAAAATTGAAATCGCCTCGTACAATAAATCAAACGTAAGTTGTACAACATAATGAATTCAATGACATCATAATGTCTTCTACAGGATAAATCATCTATATAAATATGCGGAAAGTATGTACTTGTATCAATACTTTTATTACAAAGAATATAAGATACAAGTGTTTGATATTGTAAGATACAAACGAATAAATTAATTACAATGATTAAAGACTTCAGACAAAAAGATATAAATAAGGAATAAATCATACTACATAGCTGTCATAAGTAATTAAAATACATCTACATCATGGCTACCAAACACTTCCATACGTACAAACTGAAGATATGCAACCCAAAAGTACAAACAAAAAGGTGAAGTTATGCACCACATCAATAGTAACAAGTCATGATTAAAACACTTCCATACGTACAAATTGAAGATATGCAACCCATCAGTAGAAACGAAAAGGTGAAGTTATGCAACCCATGAGCAGAAACGAAAAGGTGAACTTATGCAACAAGCAAAGCATACGGAAGATGCTATGCATGCATCATGTTACCAGTTGACACACATATTCCTGCTCACATATCAATAAGAATATGAATACATATGCTCATGCAAACAAGGTAGTCATATACACATGCAATTTGTGATTAAAATAAGTTTCGTACACGATTATACCCAAACATAAATGATAAGATGTTACTCAATTCTAAAATTTCGTATAATCCACTGAAACATCAGTTAAAATGAATAAGATACTTTTCTTAGAGTTACGTCCCTTTCCTCCTATATTATGCGTTATACATATGTATGTATTGTACAATATATACTACTCTACAGTGTACAAGACTCTCTACTTCAGTGAAAACAAGCAAAGTATTTCTTTCTAACCCGTTCATTACCAATTAAACCCTTTCATGAATACTTAATTCATTAATCTTATTTTAAAAAATAAACTAATTTATGCAAAAATATATTGAAGAAACCTTGTTAGAATACTACTTGAAAAGGAAGAAGGAAGATCCAACCTCAGGTAAAGACTTTATTGCCCTAGCAATAAAACCAACTCAGGTTCTACTACCTGACTATCTTCCCTGTCCTCAGGTGAAGAGTCATAAAACAAGGTGGTTAAAAACGGTCAAGCCACTAAAAACGGCCCCTTTACCAAAGAAGTACCTCTTTAAAATAATGGAAAAGAAATAATGATTCTTTCTTTCTATGATCTTACCCAACCATTCCTCTACTTATTATTATTGGTCCTTACAAGTTTCTGGGCGGAATATAAAGTTGTTAAAGCATTCTCCTTCCATGCAATAACCCTTGCTTTTCATTTGCTACACTCTTTCAATACAAGTTAAGAACCCCTGCCTTCTACTAAAAGCTGAAACAAACTAGAAGAAAAATAACTACCTCTTACAATCTCCTGTTCTCCTATATCCTAAGAACGAAATCTTCAGGCGCTAAAGCAGTTAAAAGGACAAGTAGATCTGTATCCTGTCCAACAACAACCGTTGTCTTTTTACTATGAACTTGATTCAGAGCAGTTCTAAAATGATAGTATCTGCATCACTCTCTGCGTGTAGAACAGTGTTTCCTTTGGTTTTCAAGGTATGCATGAGAAATTGAATGAGAACTCGTTTGCTTTTTCTGTTTGCAACCAAATCTGTCTGTGATACAATGGTTGGTGTATGTTCATCAAAAATGATCTGTCGAGAAGATCGTTCTAGCTCCACTGTTGTTGTTGTTTCTTTATCTGAATAGCCATCAAACATCACTGTACAATTTTTACAATAATGGCGCTCAATATATGTTACATACACGCCTAATATTTCACCAAACGTATTTTTCGCCAAACCGCACGATGTAGAATATTACCGCCATCAAAACGTAGAAGGAATTGCATGGTAAAGTTGGGGTCTCACTTTGTCATGAAAAGCATTTAGAATGGAAGATTTGTTGCCTTTTCGTAACAGTGATAAATCAAATAATTATAGAGGCATGCTTTTCAGTTTATACTCAAAGAATGCCTACCGTTCTGTTTTGCTTTTGTCGAGACATGCCATTCTGTGGAAGAGTTCTTGTGGGAATTTCAACGTAACAATCTCATGGCTTATTTTTATTGTACCTGATGTCAGTTTCAACAACAACAACAACAACAAAATATTTTTTCTTCTGTTGCATACGGACATCGCAAAAAATATTCCCTATAACTGATTTAATTGTGTTTGTCCCAACCTCCAGTGTCCAGTGCAATTGACGAGTATGCTACCAGTCCATTAGGAAGATTTATCAAGTGTAATGTTGCTTCACCAAATGGTTTACGTTCTCGTAACCAGCTTACAAATTGCAGAAAGCCTTTGGAATCTCTTAACTGCCAAGATTTTCTCAATTCTGTGTTATGATGTATATTTGTGACATTAATTTCAGTGAAATCCATTAACGCTTCAGCTTTTTCAGTACAGGCTGGAGTGATGAAACCCATCTCTGAAAAGTAGAATCTGTAATTCCTCGGCCATATGTAAGTCTACCAATGATCTTAAAGCTACGCATAAAAGTCTCTTCAATCACATCTCCGTTGAAATTCCAGACCAAAATTTATCAGTCCGTCTTATGGAAAAGTAACCTTGTGTTGTAAGTCTTTCGAAGACCTAAAATGATATTCTGTTAGTTACAGAAAGATGCAAGTGTGTACACCCATAATTGTTGTGCTCAGCGATGTGTGGACAGTGTCAGAGAACAAATTGTGAGAGTTCATCACTGGAAATGACATTTAATACCTCTGAGGACTAAATTACCTTGGTAAGAAAAACATATTTCATTACAATAACAATCCTACTAGAAAAATCTATTTGAATTTTGCATATCATCAATAACATTCAAAATTTGTGATATTAAATCTTGTGTAACTTTTTTTTTCATCTTATAAAAAAAATGTTGCATATAAAAACGTTTGTTCTTTTATGAAGAATATTTTTGTCTCTTGGAATTTTAATATATGTAACAGTTTTCAACTAATTCCTCAGAAGAACATAAATTTGTCCGCCATTTTCTAAGATGGCGGCTAGAGCACAAGTTGGATTCTAGGGGACTTCTAGTGTTTTCATTGGTATGAGCTAATAAAGAAATATATATATATATATATATATATATATATATATATATATATATATATATATATATATATATATACCAAGTCTCTACGTCTTTCTAATTATTTAGGTATATTCAGCTTTTTTGGCCTAAATTCTTGAACTACTAGTTATCAGAAATACTTTCGAAAATAATACGATAAGAATTGGTAAGGTGTAAAACACTGCTTACAATAATGGTTTTCTAAGAATTTGTTGCAATTGTAATTATGAGGTAGTGTAAAAAAATAATCATTTTAAACATTTCTCAGAAATATGTCATTTTAAGCAGTATTGCACAATTTACCATTGTTTGTCATATCTTAAGAAAGGTTTGAGATATAAAATTGTTGTAAGCGGGATTATGATTGTTTTGTCTATTACAAACCTTAGATTTGACAATTGCCTACGCACTTTTTCGGAAGAAAGGATTTTTAAAATGTCAAATTTTATTTTTCTCTTAAATTCCTTGTAACTTTGCTCGTATTTATTCGAAATGAGTCATATCTGGTCATAGTATCCAACACTAAGTTACTTTAAATCTGAATCATCCCGTTCATCTCAGGTGTGTTGTTACTCAGTAGATACCTCCAAAATCTCATCATTTGTGATACTGTATTACCTTCAGTTGCCAACACTGAACAATAAATATTGTATTTTAAGATTTCCTTTCACGTATATGAAACATATGCTAACCTTTCGTGGTGATGTATGGAAAATAAAACTTTATTTTAGACTGAGAATGCTACTAATCTGTTGGAATTGCTGGGTATGTCAAACTATTTGTCTGATATATATATATACGACACTGAGAATTCAAGTTCTGGATCAGGGTTCTTTTAATGATGTATTAATTGAGAATCTGTAGTGCATCATGGGAAATAGAATTGATTCGTGTGTTGAAATGGATGAACGGGGGTGATGTGAAGTGGGAGATCTCTTTGAGTTTCAATAAGCAAATATTGTGCGTGAACATTTAGAAAGTGCAATTTATATAAGGTGACAAGTGTGTTAGATATGTCGCGTGGCGGACAGTCCGGGCTACAAAAGTCATGGTAAAATAACGTTGGTGAAGAGCAATAGTGAACAGGGAAATGCCTTAGTTACAGGGATCACCGACCATTGAAGAGGACCCTATCGGCAAAGACGATAGAGCGAATGAGGCAAAATTGACTGTCTAATTAATCAGCATCTGAAACAGCCTGTGGTGTACACATCAGAGGTTTCATGAAGGATGTTGGATTTCAAAACCTAATTCAAGATGCTAATGCTTTTGGAACTCCCAGTGCCATCAGACTTCGAGACGTAGAAATATGCATTGAATTTTGTAAATTCATTTTTCTATTAGATGTAAAGAAAAGTCAATAAATCAAAGGTGTTAAGAAAGAAACAACAAACTTTAGCCATCTCCTTTCACCATATTTTACTCATACACATAGTCGTGTTATTCCTTCCTTGCTAACACTTGCTCAATTTTCAGCATGAAGTGGCTTCATTTAATTATTGAAAACCACTGAGCACGAAGAATCTGAGTCTATTTATATTGAAGAGCGTTAGTTCCAGCAGGCCATGAAGACACATGACGCGGCAGCGGTGACTTGATTTGCAAGTAGCAGATTCATCAAAGGTGAAGCAACAACAGCGAGATGTTGGTGTCGAGAAGACAGGAGTCTGTTAGCCGCCTGGTGCACCATAGACTTTCACGTCGTTCCAAGCTATAACTAGACCTAGAAGAGCGTACCCTGTATGAAGGATAACGAGATGATATTATCAATACAGACTAGCAGTCTGTCTATCCAGGGAGGAGTCATAGCCCATCGACCGAGAGAATTAAGAGAAGACATCCGAGGTCCACAACATTTCGCCAGGTACTGTGATCGCAATACCTTCCTTTAAAGCTAATCCTCTTCCAACCTACATTTTACCTTCCTCCGTTCAATGCCTGTATTCGTACAATTGTAATGCTTGGTTTTATTTAAGCACACCCAAGCACAATATATCAGACCTAATTAAAGTTGAACTAGAATCGTAATTTGGAACAAGGGTTAAAATTCTAGTAGGCTTAGTTGGCCAAATCCTCATTTATTTCTGTATTTTGTATTTTATATAATAGCTCCATGGCCAACAGTCCTAGGGTAACACAATTGCGACAATCACAGTACGATTTGAGTTGCATATATATTCAAAGAAGCAGTGGCGTAGCTAAAGGCTTCGGGGCAATCCCGCAAACAGCGTGGTTTGGAGTCACTTCTCTATGTATCGCTTCATGTTTTGTGGGCCCTGTGATGGCTTGGGCCTCCCCACAATGCGTGTTCTGCGGAGCCCCTATTTACGGCATTGCACAGATGGTTACCAAAATAATGAACGCATAACCTTTGAATGGAAGTAACCTGATTAATAGGGCGTGTGTCCACCATTAGGGTGTAGAACATTTCTTGGTTGTATTAGAATGAGGTATAGAATAGAAGTTACGAGTGGTTTCCAGAGAAATATTTTACCATTTCTCGCACAGTGAACACTCAGTGCCATCAGGGAGGATGGAGAAGGGTATTTACTCTGGAGATTGAGCTCCAGAAATGATTAAATGACCACAGCTGTTCAATATTGTTAACTCATGAAGATTGGGCGGGCAAATAAGGCGCTGTAGTCATCCCAACATTCATGAAGCCACGTATCGACAGCTCCAACAGTGTAAATTTGCGCATTATCATATTAGAAAATTAGGTTATTGGCCAGAAACAACAACGGGATCATATATTGCACGTAGTTATCTACGATGTGCACATAATCACTAGCAGCAACGTGTCTTTTGAGCTGAATCACAGATCCCATAGAATACCAGATTTTGAGCTGAATCACAGATCCCAGAGAATACCAGGTAGTTGTAATCCAGAGTCACAAAACTGCCACCATATTTTAGGGTATGGGGAGACAGTTTCCAGCATAAGATTTCTTAGACGTCCTGTTTGAAATAAGATGAAACGGACCTCATCAAACCATCTTAAACATTCACAATCACCAGTAGTCCATTTTGTTTGTTGTGAGCAACATTATCTTTGCATTCTCACGTTGTTGGCTGTGATCACTGGTTAGGTTGTTTCAACCCGATCGGGGATTTTCAGGTTATGCAACTAAAATTGTCAAGTAAAGTACAACTAATCGAACAATGGGCTATTCCAGGTGCTGGCTGAATTATTCGCTCACTTGTGCCACGTCTTCTATGTGTATTTTGGTAACAAATTCTCGTTACTTCCTGTCACTAAGGCTTCTACATCCACTATTACTCTTCGATGACGTTGTTTTGACATGCAATTTGTAGGCTGTCTTCACTTAAGACGCTTCCTCGCAACACATCCAACACATCTGTCACCTCTATACATTTACGCCAACTAACGGTACACACAAAATGTAGCTGCTCATAGACTCACAATGGAATGGTCCCAACCTGACGAGTCCGAGGTGGACAACATTTCGTATAGATATGAATTGGAGGTTCATGAATAACGTGGAAATAGTGATTCGATTTGCTTTTGCGTACTTTACAAAATATATGGGGTATTGCAAAACAGAATGTATTATTTTCAAGTATAATCTTATGTCGAAAGTATTTGTCAATTCTCCGAATGACAAATTTGTACTGCCGGAAAAAGTAAACATCATGTGGTTGCACAAATCTTGGGAGGAATTATTTGTGTTAAAAATGTCATGATCAGTCGGTCCACTTCAAGAATCTAATAGCAGTAACGTGTTATCCGTAACATCAGGAATGAACACTATCATCTTTGCACAAGTTGTTTCGTGAGTTTTCCCGACTTGTTAGAATCAACGGCAAGAATAAATGGAAGGTGTCTGTCTAGAATGTGTTTAATTTTGGGTCCGAACTCTTCTTTCTGTTCTTGGAAATATATGTAAAATCGTGTCCCTAAAGTGCCAGCCGATGACATATGAACCTAAGAAGTGTAAGAATGCGTGGAAGACGCGATTGATTGCACAACTGCATACGCATATTTTTCATCTGTCTGTGCTAAAGTTCTACCCGATATCAGTTCGTATTAAAATCGGGTCTGATCAGTGTTGAATACACAATAAGCATTGTATGGAATTTCTAATATAATTTTATTTACATATTTATTCAAAAAAGCTATCCTATAACAATTAATTCTGTCTCCTCCTATATATATTTCCTAGAAACAAATGTGATTTGTCTAGATCTGATCCTGTTTTTCTGTTTGAAGCGTCTGAGGAACTTTGCTGATGTGCGTAATCGATAATTGTGTGCTTTGCTGATAATATAGCTCAGTTTTTTAAATCAAAATCATGAACGGTTAAGCCCTTTTGGCGGAAAACCCTGAACTCTTGTAACAAATCCTTTCGAATAGCCTCAAATATATGTGGCTTTGGGTGTTTTTTTTTATTGTATTTGAGATCCTTAAGAACATAATTTAATGTTCACTTGTATTTTTTTGCTCTAGATAACCACGGAGTCTCTTTCCATCGAGCCTCTAAGGTGCTATAATCTTCTTACAATTATTAATAACAATTTCATTTATTGGAGTACTTATTACGTGTTATTCTGGATTTGTTTGTTCATATTCAGTAGTGGAAGGTCCAGGTTCACATTCTAAACCTTCATTGTCCTCTTGTGCCGTTCCCTCACTATCTGCATCACTCTCTATGTCTAATGTGTCGCATTTTACAATAAATGTAGCATCCTTATTAGTGTGCTCTATTATTTTAACAGTTCACACGCCAATGACTTACCTTCTGCCCCTTCTTCAGCTGTGTCATCATACAACTTTTCAACTTCCACTTTTAAAATTTTCACATTATTGATAGGATTCCTGCATATCATCTTGCAAGCTTCTGTACAATGTAAAGGAAACACTTCACTTTCCCAAAGAAACGAACATAGCACAAGCGCAAAAAGTAAATAAATAAATAAATAAAATAAAATAAATAAAAAATAGGAAACACTGCATTAGCCAGATATCGTGTTTACATGAAAACAACCGTCATGCAATTATGTTTGGGTCAGTGACTGTGTGTTATTTGTTTCAGTACCTACGTACGTCACTATTTGTGTTCTCGACTGTGTACAGCTGAAGCTTGCTGTGTGGCACACAAACAACCAAACGTTTTATTCGTAACAAGCGACCCAGTCCCAAAACTTTACAGGGCTCGTCGTTGCTTTCGTCATAGCACTCATACGTTTATTACACGTTGCGCAAACTATGATGTCCCATGGAATCCCACGTTACAAAATCTTGCGGAACATTTGGCTGGAACATCACAAATCGTGAGTGTAATTCCAGCAACAAATTGTGTATGTTTAAGCAATTACCAGACTGTGTTGATGGTCACGCAAAATTCCAGGCAAAGAAATATTCACACTAGCACACTGTCTGCAGAAAAGCGTGTGTTTCCAACATTTTCCACCATCCAGTCTTGTTGCTGGACATTTATGCTGAATTCTTCCTGGTCCAGCAAGAAATTGTTACAAGGGATATTGATTTTCCGTTTATCTTTCGTTATGACTTATGACCAGGGCCCGGATCTTGTTGACAAGTCAACTTTTTACTGTTACACATAAGACAAAGCAAGTTCAAATAAAAACGTTATCCGTCAACTCAAGCTTCTGAAAGTATATTTTTTTTAGGGTCAACTTTTGGTCACTTTTTGCCGTTTTGAAGTTTCAGGTCATTTTTTTAATATTTTGAGGTAACTTTCAGGTCACTTATGGTCTTTTTAGTCTTTTTCCTCTACATAAGGAAATCGTAACATGAACACTGTTTACAAATTTGAAAAATACAAAATTCTATTATCTCTTTTCCTGCTTTCTGACTATCGAGATGGAAAATTGCATTCCTAAATTCTAATGAACACTAAGCTGTAGCTGGTTGACGAGGGGTAGGGGTTGGTAGGTAGCTAAACGGCTGATCTGAGTTGTTGACCACAAAAGAAGTGATCACGTGAATAACTAAAAATAGATTAGAAGACGTACAAAGATTTTAAACAGGGTTTTTATCTATTATTATCGTGTATACAGTCTACACTTGTGAAATTCTGTTTTTTAAGTGTGCTTCCTAGTTTCAACTCGGGAGTGAATCTTTTCAACTCGGAACTTTCACAGCCGTGTACACCAACGAAGTTTAAACGAGCGTTCACTTAAACGCGTTCAACATTAAACTTTCAAGTTTAAACGTGGTTCCCGGACTTTCGTTGCACCATTGAAAATCGAAGTTTAAGTAGACTTCGGTCAATTTGTAAAATCGACTCTGATTGGTTGTCGCCTTTTGTCTCTAATCTTCGTTTAACAAAGTAACAAATGAAGATAGCATACCGCGTGCCGGTCTTTTCGACTTTCGAGTTTGTGTGCATAGTCTAATTTCAGAGATCCTAATTGTGATGGTAAAGTAAACGAGCAAAACATTTTTCCGAACACGAGAAATGTATTGTAATTTCGTTAGTGGAAAAATACAAAGACATTATCGAATGTAAACATACTGACTTCGATCAAACGAAGTTTAAACCAACAAATTCGGCCGTTCAAGCTAAAACCAAGTTTATCCACCATTTGAATGAGACTTCACTTTGAACGTTGTTGGTGCATCAGACATTTTCACCAAGCTTGGTTATGAGCCTCATTCAACAGTTGAACTTCGTTGGTGCACACGACCATCAGTATGTAGAATACCCTACAATTTACTGCAACTAACTGAAACAAAACTTTTGAAAATGAGTGACAAATGGTAATTAAAATCCAATAGATATTTAAAAAATGTCGATGTTTAACGAAATAAACTTTTTAAGAAAACGCAAGTTTTAAAGTCAATTTTTGTGAATTTTAGGGTCATTTTACAGGAATTTTAGTGTCATTTTATAGGTCACATTTTAGAAAATTTTAGGTCAACAAGATCCGGGCCCTGCTTATGACTGTCACCGGCAATTAAGTTTCATCTGTACTCACGTGATCGGCGTGTGCATCTCCAACGGTGATTTCAAAAGTACTATGATTAGGTTATCGTGTGCATCTGCTGTTCGTGGGTGAGGAACTTGCTACATTTGAATCGTGTATGCCGAATTACAGCCTGACATGTGACATTGGCAAGCAGGACCCGGTCTGTCGCACCCGAACATGTGAGTTCGGATGTTTGTTTTGCGAAGCTTTGTCTATCACTGTTTATCTTATAGTCGTTGGAACCCGGTCTCCGTTCTAATGTTGACCTTCCACTGTGCAACTGCAACTGGTGAATGGTGCGATTTCAAGGACATTGTCCTCAAAAATCCGTGCTTCTTTCCAGGATATCAACATCGACCACTGTTTTTCCTTTCATTTTCATGTGGAACACCCCTTCTTCGACGGAAGATTTTCCTGACGTCACTGCATTCCTCATTATCGCCACGAGATTCCGCATATTTATTTTGGTATCCACTTTTGGGCTTACATCGTTCTACACCGGAGTATTGCAGAATTCTTCTATATTATCTTACTTTTGCATCGCTGTATATCTCGTTAAGTACGCAAAAGTGAATCAAATGACTATTCCCACGTTATTCACCGACCTGCAATTCGTATATATACGAAATTTCGTCCAATTCTTACTCGGATTACATAGTTGTCTTCTGTTGCATTCTGTTTTGCATCACCCTGTATATGTCGTAAAGTACGCAAAACCGAATAGAATGAATATTCCCACGTTAATCAGGGACCTAAAGTTCATATCTATACGAAATATTGTCGAACTCGGACCCGTCAGGTTGGGACCATTCCCTTGTCAGAGAGATATCCTATTTTGCATCATTACTGTCTGCCGCTTTACGCCTTCGTTTTACCCGTCTGAGTACTACAGATGATCGCCTAGCACACCACCATCAACGGCCAAGTGCCACTAAAGAATTTGCAGTGCTATCACCTCATATACTTTACGTGTTGAAAACTGCATGTGTTTCCATGATTTTGATATCTATCTTTATATGTGAAAACTATGAATCATATTTATCCTTTGTTTATTCTTATTATTGCTTTTAGATGAGACCATAGGCTTAAAATTAAAATATTTATATGAGTGGGTTTATTTATGTTATATAGGAACAAATGTTTCAGCATCTATTTTAAGGATTTTAATATGTCTCCACTTTGATGTTAGCTTCCCTCAAGTTCGTGAAACAAAGGAGTATAATGTAACATAATTCTTTCCTTTCATTCATGAAAGAAAAAGAAAAAGAAATAGGTTTTTATTTTATTTTAATTATAACAACTCATCAGCAGAGCACGAAAAAAAATACTTTCTTTCATTTTTTTCGTTTCCTAGGAAAACAAATCGTTGGCTTGGGTTGGTCTGAACATCAAGAATACCTTTCAAACGAACGAGAGTATGCTTTCCAAAGGATAGAAGTACTTTTCCAAAGGATAGAGGTGCTTTTGTGTGTGCCGAAGGTCAAAATAATTCCAAGTAATTACTTTGCTTTGGGGTGATTTTTATTTCTAGTTATATATATATATATATATATATATATATATATATATATATATATATATATATATATATATATGAATATTTAGGGTATGGAAATTTTATTTGACTTATAGCAGTCTGCACAAGCATTGCTGTGGTAGTTGGAAATTAAAAAGATAATAGCCAAGGACGAAGAGCTTTATATGGCATTTGCTTTGTTCGTACGGGGGACAGGTTTCATATTAGTACAGAAGTGATATGCATGAGACAGAATCGAAATGAAGAGAAGTCATCAAAGATCAAGATTTAACTTTTCAGGTTTTAGAGTTTAAGGTCCCAATGCCTAGGATACATGATAGTAGAGTGGTTCCCAACCGGTGTGCAGCACCACACTGGTGTCACAGTCTTATTGGGAGTGTTGCGAAATTTTAGAATTTGAAAAAATGAAACCTTTAATTTTTAACGTCCCAGATTATGCCTTGTAGGTTAGGGGAGACGGATGACTAAGGCAAGTGAATGATGATGGAAGAATTGGTGAAACGATAATGTGGGAGGAAACTCAAGTACTTCGAGAAAATCCACGGACACGATGTTGTCCATCATAAACTAATTTAGTCGAAGATCGAACTAGGGATCCCTTGCAGCAGAGGTAATCTATCTACCACTGAGCCACCATGCCCCATTTTCAAATTTGAAAATTATGGAACATTTAGCAATTAATTAAAATTAATTTTGAAGCAGTCTGTACCATTTAACGCCATTAGCAAGTACGACATTACTCAGTACTACAGAGAGTTACTACCTTATATAAGCGTCTAATTTTTCTATATTATAATTTATTATAATTAAAAAAAACAAACAATTGCATCATGCTGTCCTGGGTGTTCAGTAAAATATATCGTAAGTAAAAGAGGTTTGAAACCAATTCCATACTTTACCTCAGCTTGAGGTGAAATTTATACAATATTAACTTCTAGTAAGAATGGAACACCGGTGTCATGCTCCGAGAGACATTTTGCCAACTATATAGTCACAAGAGAACATAAAGTTAACTTCTGTAATTGTACTTCATTGTTTATAGTTTAAAGGTGATTTCTCAAACAGCTAACATTAGATGCCTTGTATTTAAAATTTCAACATCAACTTGTAGATTTTATTTTCTCTGTTTTATTTTTCAAGTTGGTTATAATTTGGAAAAATATAGATTTATAGCCTCGTTAGTATGTTAATATATCGCTAATGGATTGAGAAATGTCATTTGGTGAGCGGATACACAGAAATATGACCTCAGATTGCAGTATATAGTAGAGGTTGATACTAAAATATTTAAAACTTCCTGATTTTAATAGATTTTTAGTGTTTTTTTTTTGCAGCGTTGCCCTCCTAAACTTACTAGATTTTTAATTGATCTTTAATTGATTTTATGCTCAAGTTAGATTAAATTGATTATTGTCTTTTCTGTGTCGTCTTTTATTAAAAAAATGTCTCGTCACATCATGTGGAGGCACATAATTCTAATGTACACACAGTTATTAATCTGTAGCGTCAGGAGACACAGATTCCCATGAAGATGTACAGTTCGAGGAACTTCGTAAACATGAGGGCCGCATAAAGTATTGTTGGTACGTTATTGGAAGATTCAATTAAAAAGAGATTTGAAAATACCTGACAGGGCACTATAAAATATAACAAGTATATGTTCTTCCTTCATTTTATGTAGAATATACTTACTTTAGCATTATATATATATATATATATATATATATATATATATATATATATATATATATATTTTTTTTTTCTTTAGAAATAAAGTATTCATTGGAAATTTTATATTACTATCACATAACGATGTTTTCTTTTTCCTTTAAAAAAACATAAAGAGTGTTATAGATTTAATGCAAGTACACTACACTGCGATCGTTTAATAACTATACATTGGATGTCTACTAGGTAAATAATAGGGCGATTGTAATAAACTATATAAATATAACAGATGAAAATTAACTAACATATAGTATAACTGAATATACCTGTATACAGTGGTGCCCCCCCTTATGTCCATGACGCACCCCCCAATTGTCTATCCGTAGGTGTTCTTCCATGAAAATATCTTCTTTCCATTAATTTTTTCACCTCCTCAAACATATTTATATAGATTTTTAACCCCCCTCAAATATTTCAATGACGCAGTTTGCGTCATAGCCCCCCCTCTGTTGGCACCCCTGCCTGTATACATCATTCGCAATATACTATTTAAAATACATTTATAATACATTATGCTATTTATAATACTATATACAATGTGCTATTTACGATATACTATATATAATATGCTATTAATAATATCCCATATACATTATGCTACTTACAATGTACTATTTACATTTGGTATTTACGAACGATGACCTTGGGTGTGAGGAGACCGTGAAACGTTTAGGAAATTTGATATTGTAACTTAATCACTAGTAACATATCTATGTCTGTGCGTTTAAGGCCAAAGTGTATGATTTCCAAAATGTTTCCTTCCTCCACTCATATATTCTTTGCAAATCAATTGTTATGACTAAAACTTTGATATCCAATGGCCTGGAGTCCTCATGCTGTCGGAAATTAGCCATCGACGTTTATGGCTAACTTTTAATATATCTTCGTTACCGACCTAGACACAATGCCAAATCCAGTTTTGCGAGCAATTCACCCTGGGATGTTTAGCTGTTTTACCCCAATTGTAGCACGAACTAAGTCATAAATATGTTTAAAATTAATTTCTTGTAATGCTCTATAATTCCTGTAATGCCCCTAATTTTCTGTGTATAATCTACATTCGTTGTCCCAACTTTCTTTAGTTTTCAAGGTAATCTTGAGGTACCAAGCTAATGGACGTGTTGGTTTCCCACCCTTCTGGACTTCTTTGCATCTCCCGAAGTTTCTCATCACGTCGTGTATAAACATACCACTGTTTGGGTCACTGTATAGCACATGGTCAGGCATTACAATAGTCAAGAAGTGTAACACCTGTTTATTAGCCGTGTCACGACGTGAAGAACGGGACATGTATGACATTGGAAAATTTCGGGGCTAGTTTTTGTTTTCGATGTTCTTGTATACACGACTCCAAAATTGCATTACCACCTGCTATTTACCTTTCCTGCAATAGCAGGCAACCAAAAAAGCTAGGCGGTTGGGTTGGTTGCGGTTGTAGCAAATATATCAGTGTGGCAAACTGCAAATAAGAGATAAAACAAATTGTTAAGAATGACAATTTAATTTTTGTGATGTTGAACGACATCAAAAGTTACAAAATGATCTTATTTAAGCAGTTCAAACAAGATGAACGGCAAGAAACATATATGAAAGGCAAACATTTTTCTCCTACCACCCCCCAAAAAAGAACCTTGTAAAAAATTAAAAAGTTACATAATATAAAGGTTTAATATAAAATCCCTACTCAAATTTTGAAAGTTGAGACTCGAAAGGCAAGAACACCTCAACCGAAGTGAATGAAATTGTGCACAGGTATTGCAGACGTAAAATGAGGAAATACGGGTTTCGTATCTTCTTGGAAAAAACGGTTGAGTGGGCACGGACCAATCCAAATCTTTGATCACGAAATATCAAAAGTGCTAGTAACCGTATATCAGATGTGTGTAAAGGACGTGAAGAATTGCAGCAAAACTTTACGTATGAACAATACGCAAAAAATAAACCAAGACGGGTTTTTTTATTTTCTGCAGAAAAAAAACATTTTAGGGGACAAAAGCCCCCACCAGAAAGTTTGAAAGCTGATGCCAGAAAGGCAAAAAGAAGTGAACCGAACTGAACGAAATTATGCACAGATATTGTAGACATAAAATGAGGAAACACGGGTTTCGTATTTTCCTGGAAAAATGTCCGGGTGGGGCACGGACCCTCCAAACCTTGATCACGAAAAATCAAAAGTGCTAGTAACAGTATGTCAGATGTATGTAATGGACATGACGAAATGGAACGAAACTTTTTTATGGACAATACACAAAAATAAAGGAATACGGGTTCTTTATTTTCTGTTGAGAAACGGTTTTAGGGTGCAAAAGAACCCACACCAAAATTCTGAAAGTGACGCTCTAAAGGTAAGAAGAAGTGAACCGAAATAAATGAAATTTTGTACATATATTGCAGACGTAAAATGAGAATATGGGCTTCGTATTTTCCTGGAAAAAACGGTTGGGTGGAGCAGGGACCCCTCCAAAAATTTGATCACGAAATATCAAAAGTGCTAGTAACAGTATGTCAGATGTGTATAAAGAACAGAAAAAAAAATGCAACAAAATTTTGTGTATGGATAAAACGCAAGAAACAAAGGACACGGGTTTTTATGTTCTGTGGAAAAATGTTTAGGGGGCAAAAGCTCCAACCCAAAATTTTGAAAGTTGACGTCCGAAAGGCAAGAAGAAATTTACCGAAGTGAATGAAATTTTGCACAGATATTGTAGACATAAAATGAGGGAATACGGGTTTGGTATTTTCCTGGAAAATATGGCTGGGTGAGGCACGGACCCATCCAAACATTTGATCACGAAATATCAAAAGTGCTAGTAAAAGTATTTCAGATGTTTTTAAAGGACATGAAGAATAGCAACGAAACTTTGTAAGTGAACAATACGCAAAAAAATAAAATAATGTTTTTTTAATTTTCTATGTAAATCGGTCTTAAGGGGAAAAAGAACCCACCTCAAAATTTAGAGAGTTTGCGCCCGAAAGGTAAGAAGAAAAGAACCGAAGTGAATGCAATTGTGCACACATATTGGGGACGTAAAGTGAGAATCCAGGTTTCGTATTTTCCTGGAGAATACGGTTGGGTGGTGCACGGAACCCTCCAAACCTTTGTTCATGAAATATCAAAAGTGCTAGTAACAGTATGTCAGATGTGTGTAAAGGACATGGTGAATTGCAATTAAACTTTATGTATGAACAATATGCAAGAAATAAACAAATACGTTTTTTTTTAATTTTGGGGGAGAAACGGTTTTTGGGTGGGAAAAAGCCCCCGTCCAAAATTCTCGAATTTGACCCACAATGGCAAGAAGTAGTGGATCGAAGTGAGTGAAATGTGCACAAATGTTGTAGAGGTAAGATGAGGGAATATGCGTTTAGTATTTTCCTAAAAGAAAAAAAAAACTGTTGAGTGGACCGAGACCTTGAGTGGCGGAACAAGTGGACCGAAGCGAATGAAATTATATGTAGATATTGGATACGTTAATATGGCTTTCGTGTTTGACAAGTATCGTGTATCCATCCGATTTCTTCAAATTAGTCAGATCAACTACAAGCATAAACAGTATAGCATATTTTATAGGAGGCATCTTTAACCATTACAATGTTTTTGCGCATAAACAAAAACACGTGTCGATTTATTTCCAGTTTGCTGGTGGTCTGCCAAATTTAAAGCAAAACGGATAGGGACACTTGAGAAAGATGAAAGGCCTTATTTTACATAGGGTCTATATAATATCTACACACAATTTCATTTGCTTCGCTCCATTCCTTCCTGCACTATTACGGTAATATTTACTTCTTTTTCGGATGGGGCCTAGGCCCCATCACTGTTTTTCCGAAATTATTAAAACACGTTTCACTTATTGTTTCGCAATTTGTCCCTATATGAACTTTCCCACCTAAACCCGTTTTCTTTTTTTTTTTAGGAAGATAGGAAACTCGTTTTCCCTCATTTTGTGTCTACAATATCTGTGCACAATATCATTCACTTCAGTTCACTTCCTCTGGCGTTTAGAGCCCCAACTTTCAAAATTTTGGGTGGGGCTTTCCCCCTAAGACCGTTTGTCCGCAGAAAATAAAATACGTAGTCGTTTATTTTAGTGTATTATCTCTACACAATGTGTGGTTTCAATTTTTCATGTCCTTCAAGCACTACTGGCATGCTCTTATTAGCATTTTTGATATTTCACGATCAAAGTTTTGGAGGGGTTTTTATCAACGAATAGAAAGAAAAGAAGAGTTTTTAATAGATTGTATTATTGATACTATTATTTATAAGAAAGAAGGAGTCTATGGGGCTCATAATTTTCGAAAGGCTGAGAACTACAATTGTACGTTGATTGTAAGAAATGCTAAAGGTACGAAATAAATTCGATTTGTAAGTCTTAGCATTATTAGTCGTATTATGCCTAGAAATAGCTCACATATCTACACATAAAGAAAACTACAATAACATTGAAATTTGATATTCGACAGTGAAATGCAATGATATACAATTTGGATATCAAATTTTGCGGTTAGCTTTCTTGGCTTTGGATATTGTAATGATTTTGGTAGAGTCAATAATGTACCGATATTTATCCCCTTCACCAATTTATTATAAAAATTTGTAAAATATAAAATGTCTTTGATTACAAAGAGTAGATTGTGTTTTCTTTTGCTAATGTCCACGTAAGAGGAGAAGATGTGTTTCGCACGGTTCTCTTTCTCTCAAGGCAGTCTCCAAGGCACCTGCCGGTTCTGGAGAGTCTTGAAGAATAGCCCCCTCAACTCAAGGCAGCTCCGCGAGGCTTGGTTGTAGAAAGAACCCCTAGTTCAGTGCGACCTCGGGTAGGATAGATGTATCCCTAGTCCAGCGCGACCTCAGGGCAGTGTAGGTGATTTGATCACTTAGACGACTGATACTGGATCCCTCGATGGTCCTCCTTCTATATGTTCTCTTCGGATTCTTCCGTAAGGTCCGTATTTTCTCGGCCTTCCTCGGTGTTCTTCATGTCGGTTTCTTGTCTGCTAGGTTGTTTATAATCAATAGTACGTGTTAAGTTGACACGTTCGTCTGTCATGATGTGAGGATCTTTACAATATGTTCAACTTACATATGTTTTCGTGATAGTCCAAACTTCCAACATATGAGTATCTGTAACCAATTGAATTCGGGTCGCTGTTCGGGCTGTCATTTATTTCTAACCATTCTGGAGTTCGAGGTCTCTGTTTGGGTGAACATTTATTTGTAACCACTCTGTGTAATCTGGTCGCTGTTCGTGGTCCTACCAATAGGTATCTTCCTGATACTTGAACTTACCTGGACAGGACGATGAAGGACCTCTCTAAGAAGAGATTACAAACTGTTAGAGAATAAAGTATGAATCGAAAAAATAGTCACTGTCTTTATGAAATATACAGAGTGTCTACAAAAAATCCTTCTATAACCTGGTAGCGGTTATATATGGTGTATGAATGGGAACGACTTGTTAAGTGCGCACGTAGACAGGTTGAGAACTCTTGGCTGTATAGTGACGTATGAACAAAATTAGTTTTTTTTCACCAAAAATTTAAAATCAGTTAGTTGGCAACACTGTCATATGGTGTGAGACTTACGTGTATAAACGTTGAATGATTTTTCACCTTGAAAAGGGCTATTTAAAATAGTTAAATAAGTTGTCCACTCACTATAACATGAGGTTCCTGCATGAGCAATGTCCAATCCAAGTGTTCCATGAAGTAATAAGATCCTCTTGAAGAATTGGTGCAGTTGAAACCATGCAGTCATCCTGTGTTGAGTATCCTCCATGGTTCTCCAACGATGGGTTGAAGAGGGGAGAAGGGGATTTTTTTAACACTGGTGTGAGAAACGAGGTATGGTTAAAACACCTGTGTGATAACTTTTTTTTTTCAAAGTTCGCAGAAAGCGTTTATAGGGCTATTCAAATTCTTACCTTTTTAAAAAAAAAAATATACTTCTCGTAAATTATTTTAAGTTTCGTTTCGATCACTTCATTTGATATTATATGAAGTAAATATATACACTCAAGAATCATTCATGAAAATATTGACAAAGAATTATCAAACATTGCAATAAAAGTTAGTAAATGTCTTCCTTTAAAATATACTGATATCGATATTTAAAATATTAAAATGTGAATGAATATGTAAAATTGTTTTTCCAAAATAAAAAAATAAAAAATAAACTTGTGTCAAAAATGACGTTCAGAGTGATTCCAAGAAATAAGCATGATTCTGCATGTCAAAGAAAAGATCATGATTTCGTTGACATGTATGAAGAAAATTCGGGACGCCATAAGATCAAAAATGACTCTGCTCTTCATAAAAAATCGAGACACTAGATCAATAATGCTCAATGTAACAAATGATTCATTCTGAAACAAAGTTATTATTAGCTTTGGCCTAGAATAATGGTTGTTGTTCACTTCCGAAAGCGTAAACATTGTAAGGTTACCAGAATAGGTGGCTACTATCTCCAAAAGAACTTATTAATAAAGCGTTGAAAACTATACAGTGTTGATCCAATTTCTCAAAGGTCTAAGGAAGTTGACTCAGTATTCCAAACATTCCTGAAAATAAACGGTCATTACGTCAGAAATGACCAAAACCATAGGTGGGAAATATGTGTAATACTACACGTACTTACACACGAAATATGTCATTGACACCTGCGAGGCAAAACTATAAACGTGGAAAGGCCTGCAACCATAGGCACTTACAAAATGTTTCTATACACAATTGAAATATCAACACTTCAATATTCAGGAAAATACATGTATGTTCCCTGGAACATAACGTACATCATCCACCTGGAAAAGATGTGTAAACACACAAAATACAAATGCTTTCGTAGCATCGTAAAGATATGTCTCTATAAGACAAATAACATCATACCTGTTAAAAGAAAAACATGGGATACAAACAAGAATATAGTCAACAACATTACAACATTCTGGTCGGCCGAAAACATCCAAATTAAATTCCCTACAAAACAGCTATATCATTCCACGACAGTTAAACTTTCTTAGGCATCTTCACTAAAAATATTTTAAATGGTTTTATTGACACATTAAAATTCAGTCATCAAGCATACGAAATAATTGCAAAATAATTTTCATAAAACATTATGGCTTCATGCTGTTGGAAAGAAAGAAAATAAGTTTATTTTCTGGGATCTATATCGATATTTCAGAGACGGCTGAAACCTCATAAATAATAGGCCATGTCGATTTTTGAAGAAAATCATCCGTCATTGGTAGTATGGCTGAAACCTAAAGATTTGTATTCCAAAACCTTTGGCCATGTTGATTTCTGAAGGAAATCCTCCATACTGTTTGGTATGGCTGAAACCTAAAGATTTATATTACAAAACCTTTGGCCATGTCGATTTAAAAAAATCCTCCATAACAATAGCAATTTTACTAATAAATTCCAAATAGTTTTGGGACATACTGTGACTAAAATATAACTCTCTGAAAATTAATGTATAAACTAAACATTTAAAACACAGTTTTGACCAGAGCAGAATGAAATATATTAAAAACTATACTTACAATGTTACAGTTTCAAGGACCTAACGTCCTCTTCATCAGACACAAACACTGAGAAAAGACATGTGACAGCAGATCTTATATACATGAGAAAGTGAAAGGCCACGCCCCTTCTTCTCTCTCATTGGTCGGAGGGAACCAATGAGGATAAAGTTACTTACGCGCAAACAGAAAAATATAATGAGCCCTTTCACTTTTTCTAACAGTTCCTTAATGAGATGACATACAAAGAAAGTAAATAACAAATAGAAAATATTAAATAAGAATATATATATATATATATATATATATATATAACTAAATATATAAATATATAAATTTAAATAAATAAATAAATAAATATTAATAGCCTATATGCACTTTTCTTGTTCCTTTTCTATCACATCCAACAATTTCTCCCATTGCTCGTGTATATTCATACCGCTTGTCCAATTCATTAGGTTCTCCTCTTGTTCTCTCTTTATTCTTCTAGCCTCTTTCCACTTTCTAATAATCTTCCTCTTCTCTCTCTCTAAACCCCTAGCTCCCACCCAGTCTATTTTATGTCCCGTTTCCTTCACATGTTTGTATATAGCATTGTTATCCCTTTTCAGTCTAACATCATCCTTATGTTGTTTTAATCTGTCCATAAGCCTTTTCCCCGTCTCCCTTATGTATTACATTATAGCACATTATAGCACATTAGCATTATAGCATTATAGCACATTAGCAAACTAAACATTATAGCACATTAGCATACAAATGCACCTAATAAAATTACGATTCATAAACACTAAAATATTTACTGATATATCACTAGACGATAAATATACTGAAAAAATCTAATCTAAGAATACACATACTGAGTTACGGGTTTCTATTACGGGACTTCACTAGTTGGGGGCTAGCCGTAAAAAACGTCCTTCACCGGCTAATAGCTCGTACCCCTGACACAAAAAATACTTGATTCCCAACGCAACGTGCGTGGTGGCTGAGTAGAGTACCAGAGTCAAACTGCCTGAGCACCAGAGCTCAAGGTACGGGCTGCAGTGGTCAATTAAAGAGGGTTGGCAGTTCATTTCAAAAATCACTCAGTTAAAGCACCTATATGCACATGCAAGCAGAATACAGAAAATAATTTGTGTTAATTTTAGTCAATTGCCTATAATGCACTAGACACGGCGATAACTCTGGCGTGAGAAAGTACAGATAACGAGCTATAATACAACGCAATTGGTGCCACTTTGGTCACTGGAACATCTGGTCAGCCCGTATTTCTCTAATCTATTGCAATCTTTCATAAGCGATTAAAGAAAACACTTAATCCAGTTCCCAATAACTATAGAATATATACTGTGCATATAATAAGTCAGGGAGAAACACTGAAATGGTTTGTCACTAACTGAAATGTTCTCAGCAAAAGCAATGTTTTAAATATATAAATGAAAAAAAACAATGAAAGACTTCTTTGTCCAATTGTGTGGGAAGGAAGCAATTCTCACCGAAGAAAGAACTTATATGCGTCGCAGAATAAAGTATGAATCGAAAAAATAGTCACTGTCTTTATGAAATATACAGAGTGTCTACAAAAAATCCTTCTATAACCTGGTAGCGGTTATATATGGTGTATGAATGGGAACGACTTGTTAAGTGCGCACGTAGACAGGTTGAGAACTCTTGGCTGTATAGTGACGTATGAACAAAATTAGTTTTTTTTCACCAAAAATTTAAAATCAGTTAGTTGGCAACACTGTCATATGGTGTGAGACTTACGTGTATAAACGTTGAATGATTTTTCACCTTGAAAAGGGCTATTTAAAATAGTTAAATAAGTTGTCCACTCACTATAACATGAGGTTCCTGCATGAGCAATGTCCAATCCAAGTGTTCCATGAAGTAATAAGATCCTCTTGAAGAATTGGTGCAGTTGAAACCATGCAGTCATCCTGTGTTGAGTATCCTCCATGGTTCTCCAACGATGGGTTGAAGAGGGGAGAAGGGGATTTTTTTAACACTGGTGTGAGAAACGAGGTATGGTTAAAACACCTGTGTGATAACTTTTTTTTTTCAAAGTTCGCAGAAAGCGTTTATAGGGCTATTCAAATTCTTACCTTTTTTTTTAAAAAAAATATACTTCTCGTAAATTATTTTAAGTTTCGTTTCGATCACTTCATTTGATATTATATGAAGTAAATATATACACTCAAGAATCATTCATGAAAATATTGACAAAGAATTATCAAACATTGCAATAAAAGTTAGTAAATGTCTTCCTTTAAAATATACTGATATCGATATTTAAAATATTAAAATGTGAATGAATATGTAAATAGCAACCGTGTTAAACGTATTAAAATATTACAATTATTGTCAAAGTTCCGATATTACTATAATATATTGGAAAAAATATGAAAATCAGTGAAAAAGTAAAATGAATGAAAGTGTAAACACATAATAAACTGACAATATGTAAACAAAATAAGACTTTCACCTGTGTGACCCTTTTTTTAACTGTGCTTCGTGTTGTTTGGCAGAAAAGAACGAAAAATTGTTTTTCCAAAATAAAAAAATAAAAAATTAACTTGTGTCAAAAATGACGTTCAGAGTGATTCCAAGAAATAAGCATGATTCTGCATGTCAAAGAAAAGATCATGATTTCGTTGACATGTATGAAGAAAATTCGGGACGCCATAAGATCAAAAATGACTCTGCTCTTCATAAAAAATCGAGACACTAGATCAATAATGCTCAATGTAACAAATGATTCATTCTGAAACAAAGTTATTATTAGCTTTGGCCTAGAATAATGGTTGTTGTTCACTTCCGAAAGCGTAAACATTGTAAGGTTACCAGAATAGGTGGCTACTATCTCCAAAAGAACTTATTAATAAAGCGTTGAAAACTATACAGTGTTGATCCAATTTCTCAAAGGTCTAAGGAAGTTGACTCAGTATTCCAAACATTCCTGAAAATAAACGGTCATTACGTCAGAAATGACCAAAACCATAGGTGGGAAATATGTGTAATACTACACGTACTTACACACGAAATATGTCATTGACACCTGCGAGGCAAAACTATAAACGTGGAAAGGCCTGCAACCATAGGCACTTACAAAATGTTTCTATACACAATTGAAATATCAACACTTCAATATTCAGGAAAATACATGTATGTTCCCTGGAACATAACGTACATCATCCACCTGGAAAAGATGTGTAAACACACAAAATACAAATGCTTTCGTAGCATCGTAAAGATATGTCTCTATAAGACAAATAACATCATACCTGTTAAAAGAAAAACATGGGATACAAACAAGAATATAGTCAACGACATTACAACATTCTGGTCGGCCGAAAACATCCAAATTAAATTCCCTACAAAACAGCTATATCATTCCACGACAGTTAAACTTTCTTAGGCATCTTCACTAAAAATATTTTAAATGGTTTTATTGACACATTAAAATTCAGTCATCAAGCATACGAAATAATTGCAAAATAATTTTCATAAAACATTATGGCTTCATGCTGTTGGAAAGAAAGAAAATAAGTTTATTTTCTGGGATCTATATCGATATTTCAGAGACGGCTGAAACCTCATAAATAATAGGCCATGTCGATTTTTGAAGAAAATCATCCGTCATTGGTAGTATGGCTGAAACCTAAAGATTTGTATTCCAAAACCTTTGGCCATGTTGATTTCTGAAGGAAATCCTCCATACTGTTTGGTATGGCTGAAACCTAAAGATTTATATTACAAAACCTTTGGCCATGTCGATTTAAAAAAATCCTCCATAACAATAGCAATTTTACTAATAAATTCCAAATAGTTTTGGGACATACTGTGACTAAAATATAACTCTCTGAAAATTAATGTATAAACTAAACATTTAAAACACAGTTTTGACCAGAGCAGAATGAAATATATTAAAAACTATACTTACAATGTTACAGTTTCAAGGACCTAACGTCCTCTTCATCAGACACAAACACTGAGAAAAGACATGTGACAGCAGATCTTATATACATGAGAAAGTGAAAGGCCACGCCCCTTCTTCTCTCTCATTGGTCGGAGGGAACCAATGAGGATAAAGTTCCTTACGCGCAAACAGAAAAATATAATGAGCCCTTTCACTTTTTCTAACAGTTCCTTAATGAGATGACATACAAAGAAAGTAAATAACAAATAGAAAATATTAAATAAGAATATATATATATAACTAAATATATAAATATATAAATTTAAATAAATAAATAAATAAATATTAATAGCCTATATGCACTTTTCTTGTTCCTTTTCTATCACATCCAACAATTTCTCCCATTGCTCGTGTATATTCATACCGCTTGTCCAATTCATTAGGTTCTCCTCTTATTCTCTCTTTATTCTTCTAGCCTCTTTCCACTTTCTAATAATCTTCCTCTTCTCTCTCTCTAAACCCCTAGCTCCCTCCCAGTCTATTTTATGTCCCGTTTCCTTCACATGTTTGTATATAGCATTATTATCCCTTTTCAGTCTAACATCATCCTTATGTTGTTTTAATCTGTCCATAAGCCTTTTCCCCGTCTCCCCTATGTATTACATTATAGCACATTATAGCACATTAGCATTATAGCATTATAGCACATTAGCAAACTAAACATTATAGCACATTAGCATACAAATGCACCTAATAAAATTACGATTCATAAACACTAAAATATTTACTGATATATCACTAGACGATAAATATACTGAAAAAATCTAATCTAAGAATACACATACTGAGTTACGGGTTTCTATTACGGGACTTCACTAGTTGGGGGCTAGCCGTAAAAAACGTCCTTCACCGGCTAATAGCTCGTACCCCTGACACAAAAAATACTTGATTCCCAACGCAACATGCGTGGTGGCTGAGTAGAGTACCAGAGTCAAACTGCCTGAGCACCAAAGCTCAAGGTACGGGCTGCAGTGGTCAATTAAAGAGGGTTGGCAGTTCATTTCAAAAATCACTCAGTTAAAGCACCTATATGCACATGCAAGCAGAATACAGAAAATAATTTGTGTTAATTTTAGTCAATTGCCTATAATGCACTAGACACGGCGATAACTCTGGCGTGAGAAAGTACAGATAACGAGCTATAATACAACGCAATTGGTGCCACTTTGGTCACTGGAACATCTGGTCAGCCCGTATTTCTCTAATCTATTGCAATCTTTCATAAGCGATTAAAGAAAACACTTAATCCAGTTCCCAATAACTATAGAATATATACTGTGCATATAATAAGTCAGGGAGAAACACTGAAATGGTTTGTCACTAACTGAAATGTTCTCAGCAAAAGCAATGTTTTAAATATATAAATGAAAAAAAAACAATGAAAGACTTCTTTGTCCAATTGTGTGGGAAGGAAGCAATTCTCACCGAAGAAAGAACTTATATGCGTCGCAGAATAAAGTATGAATCGAAAAAATAGTCACTGTCTTTATGAAATATACAGAGTGTCTACAAAAAATCCTTCTATAACCTGGTAGCGGTTATATATGGTGTATGAATGGGAACGACTTGTTAAGTGCGCACGTAGACAGGTTGAGAACTCTTGGCTGTATAGTGACGTATGAACAAAATTAGTTTTTTTTCACCAAAAATTTAAAATCAGTTAGTTGGCAACACTGTCATATGGTGTGAGACTTACGTGTATAAACGTTGAATGATTTTTCACCTTGAAAAGGGCTATTTAAAATAGTTAAATAAGTTGTCCACTCACTATAACATGAGGTTCCTGCATGAGCAATGTCCAATCCAAGTGTTCCATGAAGTAATAAGATCCTCTTGAAGAATTGGTGCAGTTGAAACCATGCAGTCATCCTGTGTTGAGTATCCTCCATGGTTCTCCAACGATGGGTTGAAGAGGGGAGAAGGGGATTTTTTTAACACTGGTGTGAGAAACGAGGTATGGTTAAAACACCTGTGTGATAACTTTTTTTTTTCAAAGTTCGCAGAAAGCGTTTATAGGGCTATTCAAATTCGTACCTTTTTTTTTAAAAAAAATATACTTCTCGTAAATTATTTTAAGTTTCGTTTCGATCACTTCATTTGATATTATATGAAGTAAATATATACACTCAAGAATCATTCATGAAAATATTGACAAAGAATTATCAAACATTGCAATAAAAGTTAGTAAATGTCTTCCTTTAAAATATACTGATATCGATATTTAAAATATTAAAATGTGAATGAATATGTAAATAGCAACCGTGTTAAACGTATTAAAATATTACAATTATTGTCAAAGTTCCGATATTACTATAATATATTGGAAAAAATATGAAAATCAGTGAAAAAGTAAAATGAATGAAAGTGTAAACACATAATAAACTGACAATATGTAAACAAAATAAGACTTTCACCTGTGTGACCCTTTTTTTAACTGTGCTTCGTGTTGTTTGGCAGAAAAGAACGAAAAATTGTTTTTCCAAAATAAAAAAATAAAAAATTAACTTGTGTCAAAAATGACGTTCAGAGTGATTCCAAGAAATAAGCATGATTCTGCATGTCAAAGAAAAGATCATGATTTCGTTGACATGTATGAAGAAAATTCGGGACGCCATAAGATCAAAAATGACTCTGCTCTTCATAAAAAATCGAGACACTAGTTCAATAATGCTCAATGTAACAAATGATTCATTCTGAAACAAAGTTATTATTAGCTTTGGCCTAGAATAATGGTTGTTGTTCACTTCCGAAAGCGTAAACATTGTAAGGTTACCAGAATAGGTGGCTACTATCTCCAAAAGAACTTATTAATAAAGCGTTGAAAACTATACAGTGTTGATCCAATTTCTCAAAGGTCTAAGGAAGTTGACTCAGTATTCCAAACATTCCTGAAAATAAACGGTCATTACGTCAGAAATGACCAAAACCATAGGTGGGAAATATGTGTAATACTACACGTACTTACACACGAAATATGCCATTGACACCTGCGAGGCAAAACTATAAACGTGGAAAGGCCTGCAACCATAGGCACTTACAAAATGTTTCTATACACAATTGAAATATCAACACTTCAATATTCAGGAAAATACATGTATGTTCCCTGGAACATAACGTACATCATCCACCTGGAAAAGATGTGTAAACACACAAAATACAAATGCTTTCGTAGCATCGTAAAGATATGTCTCTATAAGACAAATAACATCATACCTGTTAAAAGAAAAACATGGGATACAAACAAGAATATAGTCAACGACATTACAATATTCTGGTCGGCCGAAAACATCCAAATTAAATTCCCTACAAAACAGCTATATCATTCCACGACAGTTAAACTTTCTTAGGCATCTTCACTAAAAATATTTTAAATGGTTTTATTGACACATTAAAATTCAGTCATCAAGCATACGAAATAATTGCAAAATAATTTTCATAAAACATTATGGCTTCATGCTGTTGGAAAGAAAGAAAATAAGTTTATTTTCTGGGATCTATATCGATATTTCAGAGACGGCTGAAACCTCATAAATAATAGGCCATGTCGATTTTTGAAGAAAATCATCCGTCATTGGTAGTATGGCTGAAACCTAAAGATTTGTATTCCAAAACCTTTGGCCATGTTGATTTCTGAAGGAAATCCTCCATACTGTTTGGTATGGCTGAAACCTAAAGATTTATATTACAAAACCTTTGGCCATGTCGATTTAAAAAAATCCTCCATAACAATAGCAATTTTACTAATAAATTCCAAATAGTTTTGGGACATACTGTGACTAAAATATAACTCTCTGAAAATTAATGTATAAACTAAACATTTAAAACACAGTTTTGACCAGAGCAGAATGAAATATATTAAAAACTATACTTACAATGTTACAGTTTCAAGGACCTAACGTCCTCTTCATCAGACACAAACACTGAGAAAAGACATGTGACAGCAGATCTTATATACATGAGAAAGTGAAAGGCCACGCCCCTTCTTCTCTCTCATTGGTCGGAGGGAACCAATGAGGATAAAGTTACTTACGCGCAAACAGAAAAATATAATGAGCCCTTTCACTTTTTCTAACAGTTCCTTAATGAGATGACATACAAAGAAAGTAAATAACAAATAGAAAATATTAAATAAGAATATATATATATATATAACTAAATATATAAATTTAAATAAATAAATAAATAAATATTAATAGCCTATATGCACTTTTCTTGTTCCTTTTCTATCACATCCAACAATTTCTCCCATTGCTCGTGTATATTCATACCGCTTGTCCAATTCATTAGGTTCTCCTCTTGTTCTCTCTTTATTCTTCTAGCCTCTTTCCACTTTCTAATAATCTTCCTCTTCTCTCTCTCTAAACCCCTAGCTCCCTCCCAGTCTATTTTATGTCCCGTTTCCTTCACATGTTTGTATATAGCATTATTATCCCTTTTCAGTCTAACATCATCCTTATGTTGTTTTAATCTGTCCATAAGCCTTTTCCCCGTCTCCCCTATGTATTACATTATAGCACATTATAGCACATTAGCATTATAGCATTATAGCACATTAGCAAACTAAACATTATAGCACATTAGCATACAAATGCACCTAATAAAATTACGATTCATAAACACTAAAATATTTACTGATATATCACTAGACGATAAATATACTGAAAAAATCTAATCTAAGAATACACATACTGAGTTACGGGTTTCTATTACGGGACTTCACTAGTTGGGGGCTAGCCGTAAAAAAACGTCCTTCACCGGCTAATAGCTCGTACCCCTGACACAAAAAATACTTGATTCCCAACGCAACGTGCGTGGTGGCTGAGTAGAGTACCAGAGTCAAACTCCCTGAGCACCAAAGCTCAAGGTACGGGCTGCAGTGGTCAATTAAAGAGGGTTGGCAGTTCATTTCAAAAATCACTCAGTTAAAGCACCTATATGCACATG
This sequence comes from Thermobia domestica, assembly GCF_964235325.1. Taxonomy (NCBI): domain Eukaryota; kingdom Metazoa; phylum Arthropoda; class Insecta; order Zygentoma; family Lepismatidae; genus Thermobia; species Thermobia domestica. The sequence goes on along the minus strand of NC_137459.1, from coordinate 195,153,990 downwards.
CAAGCAGAATACAGAAAATAATTTGTGTTAATTTTAGTCAATTGCCTATAATGCACTAGACACGGCGATAACTCTGGCGTGAGAAAGTACAGATAACGAGCTATAATACAACGCAATTGGTGCCACTTTGGTCACTGGAACATCTGGTCAGCCCGTATTTCTCTAATCTATTGCAATCTTTCATAAGCGATTAAAGAAAACACTTAATTCAGTTCCCAATAACTATAGAATATATACTGTGCATATAATAAGTCAGGGAGAAACACTGAAATGGTTTGTCACTAACTGAAATGTTCTCAGCAAAAGCAATGTTTTAAATATATAAATGTAAAAAAAAAACAATGAAAGACTTCTTTGTCCAATTGTGTGGGAAGGAAGCAATTCCCACCGAAGAAAGAACTTGCGTCGCAGAATAAAGTATAAATAAAAAAATAGTCACTGTCTTTACGAAATATACAGAGTGTCTACAAAAAATCCTTCTATAACCTGGTAGCGGTTATATATCAAACTCCTAGATTTTCGTAAATGACTATGAAGATTATCCTAAATCTTCCAAGTAAGTATAGATAAGGATCACTAAAGTTCATGATTGACTTTTAACATGCTGCCACTAACTGATATATCATATCACATCACCTTTCCATTAACAAAATTAACACATATTTCAAAATGGCGGATTTCAAGATGGTACCAGAGGATCGTGATCTACTCTGCCCATTCTTCTTTTGTGAAACTACCACCGTTTCACTATTTTCACGATTCAATACTTTATTTGATGTATTTCAGATACATTGCATAGCCCTTCTCCCATCATTTTTGACCTCCTCCGTTTCTTATCACGTTCAGCCCTTATAACTTTGCACATACACAAATTTTCACATCCTCTATCAGTCGCACTACGTCTCATCGCGCAACTCGATTCATTCATTTGGACCTCTTACTTGTCAGACAATTTCCTATTGACAGAAGAACAGGGAAAATAATTCTACAATGACTGACAAGTAACACTTCCCAAGTGTAACACTCCGATTTTGATAAAATTTGACAGACAGATACTACACATAAAATAAACGAATACGTGTCTATTCATTTTTTGCGGAAATACTATTTTAGGGGGCAAAAGCCTGCTCCCAAAAATTTTGAAAGTTGACACCCAAAAGGCAAAAACAATCGAACCGAAGTGATCAAAATTGTGCACAGATATTGAAAACGCAAATGAGGGAATACGGGTTTCGTATTTTCCTGAAAAAACAGTTAGGTGGGGCAGGGACCCCTCTAAAACATTCATCACGAAATGTTTACTTTTTTTTCGGATGGGGTCTAAGCCGCAACACTGTTTTACCGCAAATATTAAAACACGTTTCACTTATTGTTTTGAAAATTGTCCCTATACGAAGTTTCATTGCAATTCTCCATATTCTTTACGAATTTCTGACGTACGCTTATTTGCACTTTTGATATTTCGTAATCAACTGTTTAGAAGGTCCGTGCCTCACTCAACCGCTTTTTTCAGAAAAATACGAAACCCATTTGTCTCATTTTGCGTCTACACTATCGCCGCACAATGTCATTCAATTTGTTGCAATTCTTCTTGCCTTTTGGGCCTCAAACTTCAAAGTTTTGGGTGGGAGCTTTTGCTCCCTAAAACCGTTTTTCCGCAGAAAATAAAAGACCTGTATTATTTTATTTTTTGCGTATTGACCATACACCAAGTTATGCTGCAATTCTTCCTGTCCTTTACACACATCTGACATGCTTGTTACTAGCACTTTTGAAATTTCGTGATCAAAGGTTTGGAGTTGTCCGTGCCACACCCAACCGTTTTTTCCAGAAAGTACGAAACCCGTATTCCCTTTTTTTACGTTTCTAATATCTGTGCACAATTTCAATTCACTTCGGTTCAGTTGTTCTTGTATTTCGGGTGTCAACTTTCATAATTTTTGGTAGGGCTTTTATATTAAACCTTTTCATTATGTAACTTTTTTTCTTTTTGTGAAATTCATTCTTTGGGGGAGGAGAGAAATTCTTTCCTCTGATATCTGTTTCTTGCCATTCATCTTGTTTGAACTGCTTAAGTGAGATCATTTTGTAACTTTTGATGTCATCCAACTCCGTCACGATAATAAAATTGTCATTCTTAACAATTTGTTTTATTCTCTTATTTGCAGTTTGCCACACTGATATATTTGTTACAAAATTGAGGTTTGCTCCAACGCCTTTCGAATTCGCAACCAACTCAACCGCCGAGCTTTTTGGGTTGCCTGCTATTGCAGGAAAGGTAGAATAGCAGGTGGTAATGCACTTTTGGAGTCTTGTATACGTTATGATAAGGTGTCTGCGCCAATACGCCATACGTTTTGCACCTCAGTTTGCTGTGCTCACAGGTACGTCAAAAATTTTCCGGTTTATCAATTATCATAGATTGTGATAAATCCATCCTCTGTCCCCATTTGCCATGCAGCGGATTTAAGAATGGCTTAGGGATATATTTCAGGTTTGGGTTCGATTCAATATTATTATATTATATTTTAATTGTATGCCTTCCTGGGTCCAATAATCTGCAATGTAACGTAGTTTGTCCTCTTCGCTTTTGTAAGGAGAACTTTATAGCTCTACGTAGCTGAGGTACACTATATGTTTTTTATGGCACGCTCGGAATCGCAAGGAGTGCAATTCTCGATATTACCCTCAATACATATATGGAGTAATCTAAACATAAGTCTGGCATTACATGTATACGAAAATGTCGGAAAATATAGATCTTTTGGGCAAGAGCAGTGCATTTTGCCCGTCCGTGAATACTTTCTACATTGCATATTTGCATATTTGTATATTTTTGGTTGATCTACAGGCGTCGGCTTACAAACCGTCAATCATAGTTAGAGCAATTTTATATTGCAATACGATATGTTTTCATGTCAAAACATAAATACAATAAATTGAAACACTCTATGCGACCATCATGAAAACTTTATTTGGGTACAAGGTGATCAAAAAGGTCAACGCGCTGAGTTTGAATAAACTCTTGTAGTTTCTTGCCAGATATCACTATGTGGTCCCATTCGCATTTCCACATCTCAACGGTATTCAAATTTAACCTATTAAGGAATGTTATTTTCGAGATGGTTGATTCATAATGATCGTGCAGGAAGGTGGCAAGATTAGAGGAAAAATCAAGATGTTGAGCTCGAAGTGCAATATAGCATTTCAGACGTGATGACAGAAACATTCGTGAAATTCAAAAACTGTATTCATCTTACCTTCCAACTTGTTGATCTTATGTTTCCCAAAGCAACATTCCAATCCATTCCCAAAATGTTGAATTACATTACCCATGCTAGGTTCTATATATCGTGACCAATAAAATGCCTTCAGACTTCGCCGATCACTGTGATACAACCCTTAGTTTAGAATAATCGAAACAGTTTCTTTGGCACATTATAATCGATAAGCCAGTTTTAACAAACTGGCAACAATGAAGGAGGAAATAAAACATTGCATCTGGTTTGTTTTCGCTTCGATTAAGTTCAAAAACTTAATCACAGATTCTTCAAGAATCTTCAGAGGGGCACTACTTCACCACTATATTTGTGCAAATCATACTTCTCGCAAGTTCCAACGTGCTCTTCACGACGGGTGATGAATTGCTGTCTCTCGTTCCGGTTCATGTTTTGTGTACCAAAATACTCTTTTTTCAATAAGAATTTCTCCAATATAATTTTGATTTTAATATGTATTGAACAAGTACTTAAAATTCTCTTTCTAAAGGTCCAGTCAGGTATATGAATCATCCAGTTTGCTTCTTTGCATATCCAGGAAATATTACAAGCTTTGTAATTCACTAAATGTTACTCGATAATTTTGAGGTAAAACCATCGTCTCAACATATAATGTACAAAAATTTAAGAATATGTGGCAATTTGGAAGCATATTTTTATTTTACACACATGCTCACCACACTTTTGCTCAGACTTCCGCGATCGCATGTCAAAGGTATCGCTTCATTAGGAACAAATTCACTTAATTTCGCATGAAACCTCGCAACGTTCAATCTCGTTTTTGTAATTAGCTATACATTCATCTCAAGTAAACCGCGTTTAATATCACCAGCACATACCTCATAGTATTGCTCGTAGGCATCACACTTAAAATTACACTTGTTGTATTGAGCTTGAATATAGCCTTGTAAACAAAGCTGGTAACAATATTTTTGTCTAAAAGTGATGCAATATTGATCATTAGCTTATAATACCTCTGATTGTAGAAATTGTACATTTGTTGACCTGCACGTATTATCGGGTAAATTACAATATAATTACGGATCATTGGAATATGCTAGTAATTCACGATTTGATAATTTGATGCTAGCTTCTGTAATTTCTTCCCGTCATAAATAGAACACCTATTTCGCTTCAGTACATAAATTCTGCTTTAAATGAAATTTGGGGCACTTTTTCCATTTGTATAATTGTTGGTGCTGATTGCTCCTAGTCTTTCCAAGGATTATACCATTGAGAAGAAAATATATGTCTTTTCCATAGGGATTGTACTCTGTTTTAAATGAGTAACGAGATCCACATATTTAGCTGAACTACAGGTTTTACTCCTTCTTTTTCGAAGATTTGTGATATGGCTTTCAAAGACTCAGAAAAATAGTCGATACTATCTTGAACATTTTCAACAATACGGAATAAGGCTTCGGGGTTCAATTCCGACTTACAAAGCCATGAAGCCATGTCATGAACATTCGATTACTTTGAAGTTCAGCTCTCAATAGTCGTGGTAAAATAAATGTCATCGCCAACTTCTTCAAGAGTATGCTTTTTAACAAATTCAGACTAGGAACGAATATATTTTTTCTGGATCTTCGATTCCATTTTGACCCATACGCTTAATTATTACTTTCTTTCCTTGCAGGCCAAAATCTGGATAATTTTTAGATATTCTAGTGACCAAACAAAAATTCTCATCAGGCCCCTTTCTCTACATGGTGCAGAATTAAACTAAACTCAAAGGGATTTATACAATCTCTCACGAACGCGTTCGACTCATCTACACTTTGGCAACCTTTCTTCCCTGTAAACACCAACTACTTAAACTTTTCAGGTGCAAACTCCAATATATTGTCTTTAGGAAAGTAGCGTGCATGATATAAGACAATTATAATCTTCCAAGACTTGTAACTTTTCAACAGTCAAATCGTGATCAAAATGCTTTAAGGAAAAACGTAGTTGCCTGACGTACTAATCCTCACACCTATTGCATGGCATTGCCTAAACCAATTCCAAGTGAAAATAAATTCAGCAGGATTTTACGTATCCATATTTCTCGTGGGTGAATAGAATAGTTTTTATGGCGTTCATACCTTGTATGATATTCAAACAAGGTCGGTTGAAAAAGAAATAAGTGGTTTCAGTTTTTTGACTTTCAAATTAATATTTGCTATTATTGATAAACTAATTAATGTTAGTCCTTTACGAGGTATTTTACGGTTACCAGAGTATGTTTAATTAGAAGTAATAACAAAGGCTTCTTTGTGGAATTTTATTATCACCGAAGATTTGTATAGAAATTTATTGTAATCCCTCTTATGCGTCAACTGTAAAGTTGAAATTTCTGGTAAATTTTATTCCCAGAATTTAACACCCAGTCGTATTCACGTCACAAGCCACACAAAAAATAAAAGTTCTGCGCACCGGGCCCATGAAAAGGAATTAACACGGTCAATCGTTCTGGGGTTTCGAAATTTGGATTCTATGTAACAAAATGCATCGAATCCATACTCTGGGGTACGGTGCACAGAAATTTTTTTTTCTGTGTGTGGCCGTGTTATCACTATAATGATTTTCCACATCAACTAGTTTCTTTTTTATGTCTTTAGAACACTGACGTATATAAACTACTATACTATTAACGCTGAAAATCAAAATACAAGGAATTCTACTAACTACTCTACACAGTATACTGCTAGATGTATAAAGAAGCACCCGTGACAGTTCTCGGTTTTTTAAAGCCGCAGATGATCTTAAATTTCTAGAAGTTCAATTAATTTAGAAAACTTTGATCAATTCAAAGAATCATCTGATGATTTTAACTGGAAACTGCCGAAAATACACGATGTTAATCTAACATTACCGATTTATCACGAAGTGTAAATATGTCTTCTGATTGCACAACACTGATCATGTAATTAATTATAAGAACTGCACAGGTTAAAATTGTACGAACAAACACTTTCGTTTTGGAGAAAATTCTGTCTACGGGTAAATAGAAATTATTTGAGCAATTTGAATGTGACTCAAAGGAGAACCTGTTATTCAAAATAATAAAAATGTTCTTTCTCATAAGATTATTTAAGAGGTTATTACTATTAGCAGGATTGTTGGTTGACTCATTTAACAGATCATTTCAAAACTAATTTAAAAGGTTTGTGTTAGAAAGCGATAATACTCGTTGTTTAAAAAGGAAAGCAAAGACTTTATCAAAGGAAATATTTGCATAAGTATAAGTACTCGTTGTTAAAAATACTTATTAAAAAATAGTCTTGAAAGAAAGCTTTCTTTCTATCTCTTCTATAACGTTCTCCTAACTTTAACTCGTACGTATTATTAATATTATTGTTTTGAGAAAACTGCTTGCATACAAGTAAATTCATTTTTCGGAAAATAAAACTGTGATTGAAATGAATAAAGAGATTCAGTGTCTATAAATTTCTAAGCATTAAGAAAAGAACTTGGAATGTAAGTATTCGATCGCTATTTAACTTTCCATCAGTGAAATTAATTATACATTTATGATCATCTATAATAAAATAATACTTGCACAATTATATTTAAACATTCTAAATAATTAGAAACAAGATCATCTCAGCAGCAATAAAAAATAAGTTATCTCAGAAATAAAAAAACAAGAATATATCACACAAAGAGAAAAAGAAAAATAACAATAGACAAATAGTCATTAACTTTTGTATGTGTGTAACGTGTAATGTACCATTACAATCACGTAATGCAGTCTCCGCTCGGAGGGGCCCACTAATTTTATCACCGACTGTCCATGCTAATTTTTTCGAAATAGGTTTCAATTTATATATGACATTCAATTGATTATAATTATACTTGAATTAATGTGGAAATCCAGGATAATTCGGTTGTAACTATATTTTGGGAAATATTATCTTTATTCATACATTATTTCACGATAACATTCAGTATATTAGTATTTCAAATAGGGAAATATTGAAATCATCATCTTAATGCTATACAAAAAACTAGGCCCGCTATTAAGCAGGAATTCTTAGAAAAATTACCAATCGAAATTTTAGCAGAATATTTTGGACCCCCCTCGTCCTTCTTGAGATCCCCATATCCTCTCTGCAATCCGGTTTGATCCAGATTTTACCATTTTATATTCGTTTTGTACTCTCCGCCGCCAAAAATCTCTATTGTGATTGGAACTATTTCCGAAACCATGGTATTACGGCCCGGGAATCTCTATTCTAGTTCCAGACACGAATTGCATAACAGCACGCTAATCCAGTTCTTCTAAATTGTGAAATTTTTCGACCCAGAGGCATCAAAAACAGGTAATAGTAGTCCATTTTAAGTAAAGAACTATTAATGAAGCAGACGGGAACTCTGAACTGCAAAATTTTGCTGTAAAAGTAATCAAAAACATTTCAAATAAGGATGGGGTTCAGCGACGCCATGTTTATACATAGGAATGTTTGTGGACAGGAGCAACATAAAAGTGTATCGATTTCAGTGTTGAAAATTCGTCAAGTTTTGTAAGTGACAGTGATTTAGACCAGTTTAAATTTTCTTCAAACTCCTCCCAAAACTTTTCCGGTTAGGATTATATACTACAGATCTGTCCATATAAGTATAGTTTGTTTATGCATGTAGCAAGTGTGATTTTTTTAAAAAAAATAGTAACATGGCGGTAGGTGTTCCTGTAGCTAAGGTAATGTTCAATATGTCAGTGTAAACAAACCTAAGGGGCTCCCATCTACTCCTGAACGGAACATCGTCTCAGCAGAAATGGGTTGAACTGACTTTTTAGGGATTTTCTTCCTTACGGGAAGAGGGTCCCCTTTTCCATTGATTGCTGCACAGTTCCTTAGTTAGACAATCATTTAACAAACCATGAATTAATTGGTCGAAGGGTCACTTGGGCCCTTATTTATTTCAGTCTCTCCTCTTCGATATACAGAGCCGATTGAATATGATAAAATCTGGTGTTATTTATTTCAAGTATCGTTTAATTGTGTTGATTAGCATGTAAAATAACATGTATTAATATGTGTCTGGTAGTTTATGTGAAATGTAGTGTATGTGCCAGTGATGTAGTATAGTAGTAGTAGTGAGTGATTGAAATGTGTGACATGTTTAAGTAGGGACAGTGTATTAATTATTATAAAAAGTTTTCCTTTCCGTTTCATCATAATATATACTTTAAGTCATAATGAAAAGTAATAGTTATTCCGTATTGCGATGTACAGAGTACAAGAAGTATTTAATAGTGCACGGTTTGTTTATAAACTCCTAGCGCCGCAGTGTTCGATTTCAGTATCATCCGCTGCTCTCATTTCAGTTACCCCAATGTCTTAGAGTTTTAGGTTTGACGAAATTGACCTTTCTTCTACGATTAAAAATAATAAATATTATTTCTGGCCTATATGAACAAGTAGTTAGGCAAATTGATTTCAGGTTGAACTTTCCAGAAAATTACAATGTTCTGCATGGACCTGTAATTGAAATATTAACAAAAATAAACTTTTCGGTCATTATTAAGCAGAGGTTAGAATATATGATGGTATTCTTCCGTTCCCAGGTTACGATGATAACTCCTTTCCTATCCATTGCTGATGAGAGTAAACCTCATTGTTGTTATCAGAATAAACGTGTTTCCATAAAATTATTCTTGACAATATTGTTTTTCGCTGAATATATATTAAACTCTTAGAACTGTGAAGTGGATATAGTTGGGTTCTGTGGTAAGAAGTACTGGGTTCTTGTAATGTTTCGTGTACGGATCTTTATGCGACTATTTACGGTAGTGGCGTGTTAAGTTGTGAGTGTTTTATATGACTGCTTCGAACAGTCTTTGATATATTTAAAGTATAGGGTGTCCGATAGTGAATTTAAGATATAGAGTGTTATGCAGATAAATAAAAGATATAAATATAGATATTAAAATGCATGTGATTAAATAATAGGACATCTTTAGATGTATATGTTTAATATATTTGCTGCCAGAAATGAAGAGTGTTTATGTACAAAATTAAATATTTCGAGTGCTGACCCTTACACTAGAACTTCTCACGAGGAAGTTTGTGTGTGTGTGTAATTAACGTTCTATATTCGCACTTCACAGTTTGGTGTTCAATAGTAATAGTCTCTACACATTGAGAATCTAGTCTGACAGGGCGGATAGCATCATATGGTAAACCATTTGAGATATTTTACCATTGATCACGGAATATAACAGCCGTCTGAAAAATCGGTGCTGTTAAAATACATGCATTTGGCTTGAAGTTTTCACGTTGCCTTTTCTAAGTTACCATTGTTCGTAGAGGTGAGGGATTGCATAGAGCCAAACAATTTCATAAATCAAATACAGTAAACTCTCGTATTTTCGTACCCAGGTGTCGGCCCTCTCTCCCCTGCAAATATTTTTCATTTTTCTCTTAGTTTTAATTTAGATAGCTATTGAAATCATTCGACACCTCAAGATGTGGCGCTCTTGCGAAGAGGGACCCACTGGTGAGATTTGGTAAATAAATCACCAGTACAAAATTGTAATTTATTTATCTTTTATTTTGGCAAATCCCTAGTTAGGATTCTTCTATTTTAACGACTTCAGACTAGTTTCCATACTTAACTCGAGACTCTTATTTTTCTGAGGGTTCGGATATTTTTTTTATTGTTTTAGAAATTTAAAAAATCAGGGCAATGACAACCTTGTCCTTCCCCCTCTTTTCTTTTCCCTTGTTGGTCTGGGCCGGATTACGGTTACTAAATAATAATTTCAAAACCCATAACTTGTGAAGCTCTTATTTCCAAGACACAGACTTGCTCCTTGGCAACAAGGTTTCCCCTTGGGCCACGCATTTGAGTAGTCCACTTTTTGGGCGTATGTAAGTATATTTGGCTATGGATTGTTCTATGTCTAAATTCGACCACTTATCTTTATAGTTTTAGTGTTCTCGCTTATTCCTTTGGCGCCTCTTTTCTCTCTGTCTCTTCTTTCAGCTCTCTCTATTCTCTTCTTCAAATTTTTTTTTTAAAATTCTAACCTTCCCTCCAAGTATTGAAGATTACAAATATTTGATCATTCAGTATATAGCTCTTGAACGTAATTTATTAACTGAGACGTCGTGAGACATGATTCGTGCAGATATTTGTCGACGTGATGTATCGAGAGACTGGTTTCTCCATAGTATTTGACACACCGCGGGGTGAATGATGGTCCTGTACACTATATGTTATTCTCATCCTTTCGTAATTATCCGTTTGAAGTTATATGTTAAGCCACCAGCTATATCTATTTTCCTGCCATAAGGTATAATAAATGTTAAGGTTGTAGTAGTTTGGGCCCAATTGTGAAATTAACACTCTGGGTTTAAAATTATGTGTACGTGCCTGCCTTACATATCAAGGGTCTACTGTTTAAACAGAAAATATATATATATATATATATATATATATATATATATATATATATATATATATATATATATATATATATATATATATATATATATATATATGCGAAAAGACTCACTTCAAACCTTATACATTATATTTTCTTTCCTTATATAATTTTGTAAGATGTAAGAATACATTTATGTATTAGTAAATTTTTGTACTATGTAACTCAAACAATTTATCTAAATCCGTATTTAGATACCCAAGATAAAATGTTTTCTTAAATTTTTCTGTTAATGAATATATATATACTTCACCAGGACGTTATTGTGTAATTTCATATGTATATTACTACATTTTTATATATGCTCATATATTGTTCTTAACAATTTATATTCTTTCTTTTTGTTTCTTTCTTTAATAGATGTAATAAAATGTATAGTAAAATCAGTGTTGAATTCAGACATTTTCACCCGGGGGGGAATGTGAACTCCTCGGGGGGGAGTGTTGTTTTTCTGTATTTTTGGAAGAAAGCAGCATATTTAACAATTCCATTGACATGCACATCTTACCTAATATTGAGACTAAATGTTGATAAATATTCAATGTGAGATTATAATTAAAAAAAAAAAACAATCGTTTAATTTTATCTACAACATTAAATAAAGACTGGCAAAATATTTTAGACTAAACTTTAACTCCTATTTAAAGTAGCTATTTTTGTTATTATTTTCTATATTCAGTAGTTACTGTTTGTTATTACCTGACCAGGATAACTATGCGGTTTTGGGATGATGGCGCTGCTGTTGTTTACATCAGTTTCTTGGCAAGCGCGGTGAGACAGGGGAGCGGAGAGTTTCACTCTGCAGTATATCCAACGGTTTTTAAAAGTTGCAGTATATGTTATGCATAGCCTAATCTCTTTCTGCTTAATAAAGAACGCCGTAAGTTATGTGGTTGTAGTAAACCATTCCTGCAGTAATGCAGATGTATTGTGAATAGTGATATAAGAATGGAAATTACCAATTTAAGAACAACACAGCACAATTGACAATTCAGTGAGCTTCTACCGTGTATTAAAAAGATTATATAAAATTGATTACGTTTTATTCTATGTCATTATAAAACAGGAGCAACCTGTAAAACGCTGCTCCCGTTAGTTTGTTCGCAAGTTAATATAGAGTTATATTTTTTGTTGTTGATGTTTTTTGCTTGTTACTTAAGATGTTCTGCAAATAACTTCAATAACTTTTGAAACTGTTTGTCTTAACTTGAGCCAAGGGCACATAAAGGCTGAATGTTTGGGGGGTGGTCGTTCGAAGTCAAATAAAGTTGAGAGTTTATTGCAAAAAAGTAAAATAGCTTTAGAAAAGGAGAAGTAGCTATTGTCTGCACTTTCTATAACAGAAATGGCCACCTGCGATTTTGAAGGTGGACATTTTTTTGAGCAAGAAGGCCAATGTAAGTAATTTCTTGCAACTTATTATTTGACTTTTGCAACGTAAAACAAAAAAAAAAAAAAAAAAGAAGTAAGGCCTACCTATTTTAGGTTTTATTTTACATTTATAATACAAAGGTGAAAATTCTTAGGTTTTATTTTTAAAATAAAAAATATCCTATTCTGGGGGGCAATCGCCCCAATCGCCCCCTGAATCTGCCCTTGACTTGAGTATGTGCGTGAAGTGGTTTATTACGATCAGGACAAAAAGAACTGTGATAGATTGATTACAAGTAATCCGGTTAGAAACACTGCTGCTTGCATTTTAGTTCCAAAACCGGCCGCCCGCACTCGTTCGCTGGTCAGGTAATACTAATGTAGAAGTTTTTAAAAAGATTTAAATTAACTCAAATATTTTTTGTCCTAAAACAAACATACATAGGAATATCTTAACAAAAAGTTATCATTCTTTCTCACACTTCTGATTCTACATCAAGCATATTAGCCTTGGTTTCTTCACTGCATACACATCAATAGTTTAGTTTACGAAATCTTCAGTAGATTAGTGCCGTGTTGTGGAAAATCAACGCTTGGGGCAAGAGTATACGATGGGGCCCCCGTACATATGAGTGAGGTCGACAGACCAGCCGCAAAAGGTGAGAAAATTTTAAAAAGTAAACCCTGCTCTTCCTTGGTTTTGAGCACTTTTTAGTACTTTTTTCCTTTCATTTTATATATGTGCATATGCCCACATGTGCACATGTGTTTTATTCCTCTCTTTTTTCTTTCCTTCTTTTCTCTTTCCCTCCCGAATTTTGCGCCCGTTACTTCGGCGCCCGGGGCCGTCGCTCCACTTGCCCATCCCCCATGGCACGGCAGTGAGCAGGATCTTCGTAACCTTCAATAACAATCTTTCACTTATATACTACTATTATATTGATAAATTCTATATAAATCTATAACCCAGGAGGGATAACTGTTCCTCCCTGATCCCTCTGAATCTCACCCTTTAACTGACTTATTTTTAGTTAAAGAAAGGTGTCTTTACTTTAACAATCGTAAAACACATTTACGTCTGTTACTTCCGATGCGAGAAATGGGATTTAGGCGCTCTATTTCAAATAATGCAAAAACTGTACATTTTCAAGAACTGAAGTCTGCTGACATCAGAGATCATATGTAATGATCGAAAGATCTTCCCTATGTTTCCTTTCCTATCTTAATCTATGCTAGTGTTACCTACTAATATACAATATAGGGCGAGAGTATAGTACCTACTAAAATACAATCCTTTCTTCAATAGTTGACAATTTCATGTTCTGCCAAACTCGGTCATAGCGTTAAGAAATACAGGTTTTATTGACTCTTTGGTATTCTATCTTAGATGTTACATGTTTAATATTTATATAAAATGTGTCTGCGTCATTTATATGTATATTGAGAGATCGGATTTCGTCTGCACGTGCACGAAAAGAAAAGCAAATAATTGGGTGAAGTAGTTTCTACATTTTGTGACTGAAATTTTGGGAGTTTCTCCGGGGGGGAATAAATTTTATTCGGGGGGGAGATTCCCCCCCGGGCTACCCCCTGAATTCATCCCTGAGTAAAATGTAGTTAGGTGATTTGTTTTAGAGTAATTTATCCATGTTTGTACTCCATCCCGTGTGTACCTGTGTTTGAATGAATAATAACTCTAGTTGTACTTGTAAGTCGTAACATTAACGTTAATTTATTGTAATTATTTTGAAATGCATGTCTATGCTTATAAAGGATAATGTCTATAACTAATTATAATCGGCTCTGGGAGAGAGGCGAAACGAAAAGGATATGCCCGACGATCTTCCAGGAATATCAAAATTTTCATTTGTGACAAAGTATGTAATACTCAAAATAATATTTTTTTCCCCTAGCTGATTCAAATGTGTGATCGATCTCTGAATTTGGAGTTCCGAGACTGGATACTAGGTAATCTTCGTTCTAAAATAATGGATAAACAATAGAACTGAAGTTTGTCGTCACCCGGGCTGCGTCGGGGCAATTCCCACTGGCGTAGTTGCCTGGATCCAGGTCAGGGTTGTAAGAGTGAACATGTGTCTATTCCGGATCACTTTAATATCGATCCTTTGGCAATAAAATTTTGAATTGAAACTACCTTCCACAAGTTATTCAAAGTTCTTCATTATATTTCCATAATTATCCAGTAATTCTTTCTCCTCAGATTTTCTATCTTCTTCATCTCTATTTTCCTTCTTGTCCTTCCCTCTTGCTCCTTACCTGCTTCTTTCTCTTCCTCACTCTTTCTTCCTCTATTTTCTTCTAAAACTTGAAAAGAGGGGTCGTGACTGGGAGTTGTCGCTATGGAAATTCTTTTGATATTTTTTCGGAAGTCCGATATGAATTAGTCAACCCAACAACAAATATTTTGAAGTTTAAATAATAAATTCCCATTTATTTTATTCATATTTCATTAAGTTATTCTATTCACAACAGTTTTTCGGAACTTCCGAAAAGAGTGTAGCGACACACCCTACTACTTTCCCTAATCACGACGACAAAAAATTTTCTCTTTTTCAAACGTTGATCCTTTTGTGTTTTACATTTTGATGTCTCATAACTTTATATATGTCCCAACATTATTATTGAAAAGCTCGTATTAGCGTTTGCTAGTACTCCTGATTTTAAGTAGATCGGGTTATTAACATTGTCGACTTTTAAGTTGTTTTCATACAGGTATAGGTTGGTCGAAGTAGAGTAGAGCATTGATTATATTATAATTTTAGATGAATAAAAATCTAAAAAAGTGAAAGTATTTCAAATTAAATTTCTAAACATCGTCTAACTTACTACGAGATTGTATATATTTAATATTTATAAAATAAATACAACGAAAACTAAAATATTTCAAACTCTTAATGCTAATTAAGGAAGCATCAATTAATTGAATCGTGCTCAACTGTGAGAATTCCTAACATAAAACTAAAACATGAAGTTATGAACATCTTCCTTTAACTAAGTTAAAGATCCTTTAAAGTAAAAAGTAAAAATGGAAAAACAAAAGTACCATATGCAAGAACAGAGAGTAAAAATTCGAAAATGAAACTTAGTAGTGCACGAACAAAATTACAACATGCAAAGACAAAAACGAAAGTACAAGAACAAAAAAAGAAAACTAAAAGTCCAAAAGATAAAAGTCCACCACAGAACAAAATTGTAAAACTCAAAATTAAAGTGCAGAAACAAAATTGTAGAATGCAAAAACGAAAACTAAGACTGTGAAAATAAAAACAAAAGAACAAAAACAAAAACTTAACATGTAAAAAGTAAAAGTAAAATAAAATGGCAAAATGAAAACTATAAGTACGGAAAGGGAAATAGTAAATGCAAAAGATAAAAGTAGAAATTATTCAAAAAAGTAAAAGTGCATAACTGTGGAATAAAATTGCAATTCATATTATAACACTTTTAACAAAATTTGTAATTTATAAGAAGAATGCAAGAGGAAAAACAATTTGATGAAAGTAAATAAATTGTTTTCACAATAACCAAAGCTCGTTTGAGAGTAAGGCATGCTATTCAAGGTTCTCTTTAAATTGCAACATGCAATTATGAACAACTTATATTTAACTAATGTTAACAAAAAGAGTGTAAAACCCAATTATTAAGAGCTTTATTTACGCAAATATTTTATACTGAGGTTTCATTACTTGAAACACTAATGGAAGAAAAATATTAATTATTTATTATTTAACAATTACTTTATATGTTCAATTTATTTACATATTTATGTATTTATGTATTTATTCGTACATTTATCGTATTTCAATAGAAGTCTCTCAAAAAGAGTAATATATTAGGAAATTGTATATAATGAATGACGATAGAATACGTAATATGAATAAGAAATTTTTTTAAATTTGAAATATTAGATATTATCCGATACAGTTTTTAATAGTTTATGTATGTTAATTGATTATATTAAGATTTAATCAAACTTCTTCTGTTCCTTTTAAATTAATTGAGGATAATGTAAACATCAAATAAACTAAAATATCAACAAAAAAGAATTTATTACATAGATATAAATGCTATCACTTACTGTTTCATTTTAGTTACCAACAGCCCCAAAACTTGACGACGAAATACCAGTGTTTTCTGTTGAAGGTAGGAACGCAATACTTAATCTTGTGAGTAGGCAAGCAGGCATTTTGCGGAATCATGAAATTAATTCCATGGTTTTATTGGTATACATGTAAGAAATAGAATTCAAGGAATTAGTAAATAATTTATTGAAGTCCTTTATATCATACGTATGGTTAAATTTGTACGAAATAAAAATTCGTTTCTTATGAAGATTTTCTTGGTAAAATTTTCAGAATGTATGCATAAGAGCCGTAAAAAATAATCTACTCCTTGTTTAGAAAAGAGTATGTATACGATCCAAGAAAAGAAGTCACAAGAGAAAATTATGTGCTACAGATAGTAGAAGTATCGTAATATTGAATGTATTACTCATTCTATTCACAATAAAATTACAATTCACTAAAAACATACCTTGGTAAATCCAGTATAAGATATAGTGCAGACTCTATACTAGTAGCACTGATTCAAACTACATAACCTTTTTAAGTTTACTTCAAATTATATGATAGCAGCAATTGCAGATATAGATTGAAGAAGCTATGCAATAGTAATAGTAACAGCAGTACTACTAAGTTAGAACGTTTGAGGACAATCACGTTCATACAGTAGTAGTGGTATTTCTAATTTGTAGTGTTACAACACGATCACTTTCGCGGTAGGTTAGATTGTTTCAACGTAAACACTTTTGTAGTGATTGTCTCAAATGTAATATATATATATATATATATATATATATATATATATATATATATATATATATATATATACTAAGATGCCAATACCTGTGTATAATGCCAATACCTGTATACGTATAACAATATTAAAATTTATATATGTGCACTCAGCCACAAAAGTACCTCCTCCCTAAGTGCTCTAATTTCAACACTTGGGGTCCAGGTTTTTTGCAATTGTGAGAACGCCTAGAGAGATGGAACCCAACTTACACGTAACTTTCTCGGCACTCACAGCAGTTGGTAGCCCTGATCCAGGTGTTTATCCAGGTAAAATTGTAAAGTAGGTGACTAACGAAACAGTTCTCCATTCTAAGATGAATCTCTATGGTTCGGATCGTGTTTTCCAAAGAACGCCATATATATATCTTAATATTGCTGTGTATGTAATGTATTATTTCTTCATATACCTTATGTTTAGAGAAATGAAAATACTGACGACGCATAAATCAGAAAATGCTTGAAAGTAGCTGAAAATATCAAATCTAGAAACAACTGCGGGAAATAAGTTAGTAAATGATTGCCTTCATTGAGAGACCTTCTCCAATTCTCCTAATTCCAACATCTTTTTCTTTCTGGAGGAGGGAAGATCTTCCTTGTCACACTGAGTGAATTGAAATTGAAATTGACGCATTTGAAAGAGTTTCAACCTGCCCGGGATTCGAACCCGGGCCCGCCGAACAGAAGTTCAATACGCTAACCACTTACCTACTGCATCACTTAACCTTTTATCTAACTTTTAGCTAGTTAAAATCGTTGCATGTAAGACTATACAAACTACTAATGTTTGTGTGAGAAGACGTTCCTTATGTGTGTCACAATGACTTACTCGAGATTTCCTTCTTTAACTGAAAAGCAAGTTATATAGACTTTCGTCAATGAGGAAAATATCACGAAACCTTCTTCAAGTTGAGGCTACCTCATCGTTTTTAACTGCTCCCGATCTATATTACTACTATTTTTCTTCATCATACACTCTTAAAAATTTCCTTGCTCAGAAATGAGAAAAATGCATGTTCAAAACAAAATAAGTAATTTTTACTCATATTTGAGGAAAAATGTCTCATTATTTCCAAATGTGTTTTCATTTATGAGCTCAAGGCAAATTTTCAGGTTCCCATTTATGAGATTTTCTCACTTCTTAAAAATGAGAATGGAATAGTGCGTGATTTTCAATATCATAGATGATTTAAAAAACAACGATAACAATCTTACCGAAATAATATTACTACGTTTTACTAGGGAGTAATATTATTAGGGCTTAATTACTATTCAGGAAAGGAGATAAAGGATTTCAGCTGTAGCAGAATGCGAATGGATATGAGTACGCAGTAGGTGATGCAGCTGAGGTGGCGTATGAATACACGTCATGTGACAGCGGCGAGGAGCAGCGTACATATCAACTTTCGAACGTAAGATTGGGTGAATTGTAAACACTACCATAGACTAAAACTTACTGTAGTATACTGTAGTATAGTAAAAGTACTGTAGTGTAGAACGCTGACCCCCCCTCATACAGGTTATATAGGCTATAGCAGTCAGGTTGGCTCTTTATGTATCAAAGCTCAGTACTCAATTTACATAACAACGAGTGCAGCAATAACAAGTGAAGGCGGGTTAGAGCCCCGTAGGACACGTTGTTTTCTATATTACAATAGAACGGGGAGGCATGTCAATGTTTTACACCCTTCGTCATTCGTTATAATGTGCAAAATACCTTATGTACGGAAACAAAGAATACATAAGTCATCTGTGTAGTTAGAAACAGCGTTACAAAAGTGTGATTTATTATTATGGAATTGTAATACAAAGGTACTTTGTACTGATCACCTAGCATAGCTAGGCGCCTCCGTTCTTTCACTAAAAGTAATCGTTTTAATGACACGCGTTTGCTGGTTATTTATGACATAGTACTTTACGCATTTGCTCTTGATTTAACGTAGAGGCTGCGGTAGCTCAGTGGTAGAGCACTAACCTCTGGTGCGATGAGGCCCTTGGTTTGATCCCAGGATTTCCAGCTCGCGGCAAGTGGGCTTGCTGGTGGATAAACACAGTGTGCATGGGTTTTCTCGGGGTTCTCCCATTTCTTCCCACTTTCTTCATTCCACTATTTTTTTCATTCTCATCATAATCGTCTCTTTTAGCCTATCCAACAACTCTGGGAAGTAAAACTCAAAGATTTCATTTATTTTTTTTAACCCAACGTCCCAGAATTGTGCTCCAAGGCTATAAGAGAGACAGTGATAGAGATGGATAATAATGGTGTAATGAAAATGTGGACGTACGTTTCTTGGCAGTTTTTGCATGGGTTTGTGACCTTGTTTCCAATCTGAATTGAATCCTAGCAGTGGAGTTTCAGCACATTTATGAGGGGCACAAACTGTCGCATTCCCCTGCAGTGATGAAGAAGGTGGAAGGTAGGGGGTGATTCCTGGAGCTCCGGACCTTCCCCGAAATCGCTACTTTTATGTAAATTTTATCTAATTTTAGGTACAATTTTACATGTTTTAATACAATTTGTCCTCGTATTGAACTTGGAGCATCTCTGAAATAAATTCCTGCGTGCGTTTCTTGTAGGAGGAAACTGAAAAATCCTGGAAAAACCCACGAACACGGTGTTTCTCATGTAGGTAACTTTTTTTATGGTAGAGAAGTAGGCATATTGGACTACGATAACTCAGTGGTAGAACTAAACTCCGATGCATGGGGTCCTTAGTTTGATTCCACCTCCGTCAAATGGGCAGTGTGAGTAAACATACCGGTATTATGTATGTTTGCTCGGGATTCCCTCACTTTCTTCATTACAGCATTTTCGCTCATGATCATCATAACGTCTCCCTGAGCCCCGTAGCATAAGCGTAGGACGTTACACTCCAGCAGAAATTGTTCTGTTATTCTGAAGTAGACGGATAATTCTTGAATCTGAATTATCAAGAAGTTGGGATAATGTTGGATCAAACGGGACAATCTTGAGTAAACCACGTCGATGAAAAAGAAAAGTCTTGAGAAAGTGGACAGTGATGAAAAGAAAAATGTTCAACGGTCTGATGCAGTAGGAATAAGTAACGCACCTAAAATACAAGTCATCGTGGTATTCGTGGAATTTTCATGAATTGAAGTGAAGATTAAAATGTTATGTTTTAAAAAATATCTATAACTGTAGGTGTTTATTTAGTATAAATTCTGGGTGTACTAATAGTTTGAATTTTTTTGCAGGTTTATATTTTTTTTATATTCTTTTCCGTCTTCTCGTATTTGAGAACCCTGTTTCTGTGCACCGTTTCTCGCTTTTGAGGGAGATATTTCTCAAATCTTTTTGAGAAATGTGTTTCTCAAAATTGGGGCAATACTTCTCATTTCCTCAAATGTTACTTTCTCAATTTTAAGAAAAAATACATTTTTTCTCAAATTTGAGAAAGCATTTGCACCCTCAGAAATGAGACATAATTCCTCGCATTTGAGTCATTATTTCTCAAAATGATTTGAGAAAATCGAAATCTCACTTTTAAGAATGTATTACTCGGTGCACAGATAAGAAACGGATGTTCTCAAATACGAGGAATATTTTCTCGAATTTAAGAAACCATTTTTAACAGTGTAACTTCTAATTTCCAAAGAAGAAGAGCCGGCAGCATTTACGCTGATCCCAAGAGTTTCAGTATTCGCGTGGTACCCTAACCACCTGTTTGAACTTGGTTATGTAACACGTACAGAAAAATTTGAGCAAGAGAACAGAACCTAACCAACTCCTGCGGGGCTTCTAACCCGTTCCTTCTTCTACTACTACTACTACTACTACTACTACTGCTACCATTATTATTATTATTATTATTATTATTATTATTATTATTATTATTATTATTATTATTATTGTTATTATTTTTACTATAGATCCGTATAGTAAAACTGCAAATGTTATTAAAAGTTATAAAATGCTTGGGCAAGGTTTGAGTCGACGCCAAAAACTATTTTCATTAATAGAACGTTGCCCTAGAACACTCGGTCATGAGGGCCGACAGCATTTGGCCTTAATTTCCGCTATATGTAGGTCATGACTTTTGATGGCCTATCTGTATCGGCCAAAGAAATCACATGATATTTGAAATTCTTGGAATCTCCCGCACACCAAGGTCTGCGGTTTCGTTGGTTACCCCTCTGAGCCCGTTCCATACACGATAAATTAATTAAGGGGACAATATTGACAAATCTGACAATAATATACGAATATATATTATTTCTAGTGCCCCTAGAAGGTAGACACATTTTTACTGAAATGTGCCCACAACCCATTATTGTTTTGTTTACATTTGAATGCTGTTTTAGGGCCCGAAGCGAGAGCATATGGCAGCGCCTCCGTACATATGAGTTGTGAATTTAAAGTTAACTTCTCTGGACTATTCTTTCTGCCTAGTACTTTACTATTTTATCACGACTGAAGTCAGAAAGTTTCAACATTACACTGGGATCGTAAAAGTGTGTAATTACTAAATTCACTGCAGCTCCATTTTCTTCCTTCTCCCAGAACAGTGATGTCTTAGAGTAGTGGCTTAAGCGTTAGTTTGATAATCTTGCGGATGCGAGTTCGATTCCGGCTGTGGCAATTTATATAATTTTTATTATCTACAAAACTGATACTTCTGATGTATGCTAACATAAAAAATATTCAATATCTCTGTGTCTAAGAATTGAGACAACTTCCTTTAGAGATGAAATGCCAACAACACAAAATTACGTAATCCGTATCAACCTTCGTAACTGTCTGGCAAGTAACGTGTTTGGACAAGAATTGATGAACACATGAGGGCTAAAAACTCCTTATTGCTGTAGTATGGGCAAAAAATGGGTTCCAAGGAATTGTTCCTAGCTGTTGCACAAATTGCAAATAGTTATTGAAATTACAATGGGAATCGCTAGTCACTATAATGATCCTATTTAAGATGACACCTCACCTTTATACTTAGAAGAAGGGCGAAACAAAATGAATGTCTTTATCGGCTAACAAACCTTTATATTCTATTTATTGTCATAAAATGATAATTCTATCCGTAAATGCATAAACGCAATAATATTATTGCGTTCATGTGTAAACCTAAGAAACATTTGACGTACTCTATATCTTTTCTGTTCCTATTAATACCTTCGACTATGTTACTTTTTCTTTCCATGTGGTAATAATAATAATAATAATAATAATAATAATAATAATAATAATAATAATAATAATAATAATAATAATAATAATAAAGGAATAACATAATTATAATACCAATTACATAAACATTACCTTCCCATTCAGAAAGATTACTAATTACCACGACGCTTATGAAACTAACGCTTAAGCTATTTCTCTACGACATCACTGTTCTGGGAGAAGGAAGAAAATGGAGCTGTAGTGGATTCAGTACTTACACACTTTTACGATTCCAGTGTAATAATGCTGAAACTTTCAGACTTCAGTCATGATAAAATAGTAAAGTATTATGCAGAAAGAATAGTCCAGAGAAGTCAACTTTAAATTGACAACTCATATGTATGGAGGCGCTGCCATATGCTCTCGCTTCGGGCCCTAATTTTTCACGGCACGGCATTGGACAGATAATTATATTGATTGGAATCTGGTGTTTCAGGGTACTAGACTATTTTTTTAAATTAATTAATTTGGCGAACCTTCCTCAGTACCTTGTTTCCTATTTTGACGCATATTACTTACTTTTACAGTTTCTCCATTAACTCTTTAAGAACAGGGACAAAAACAGAGAAACATGGAGGACAGTAAAAATCACAAACACTATTCGCGCGTTCTTCCCTTGCCTGAAGTAAAACAATAAAATATGGTGAACATGCAATTTGGGGTCTTCTATTTTCTAGTGCTGTTAAATCCAGAGTTGGAGTGGGTGAAATTGATCGAGTTTTCTGAGTGGGTCAGTGGGTCAACAGCATGTAACCTACTGCGACCCATCATCCACCGTGACCCAGTGCGACGAACAGCCCACCGTAAGCCACCACTCACTATGACGCACTCTGGCTCACCGACTCTCTCTGCTCACTGCAGTGTAGACAGCATCTTCTGACGCGACAAGACACCAAAGAGCCACATAATTACTCCCCAGAATACGTAAAATCGCCCATATGTGTGATTTGATTACATTAAGGTGAGTCTAGAAAACACTAAGAAAACGTACCAGGAAAGTACCCCGGAGGAGGCTCGAATCACCAACCTTATGATTACTAGGCGGGTGTTCTTCCGATTTCGCCACGGAGGCGATGAAAGAGACGTCGCTTGCAAAGAGATAAATCGTTGAGATCGTTTTAATTTGGTCAATCAGAGTTCTCTTTTAACCGTATATATGAGACGATAACTGTTTGGGATAAGATAAAATGCGTTCGCCATGTAATTTTATAACAAAATTACGCGTATCTATTTACTTTATTTGATAGTTCTCCCATACTCACTTTCTAATGATCAACGACAATTGCCATCTAAATTCATACAATTATCACAGTCAAGATTTTTCACTTCATGACGTTGAGGCAGATGTTTTTCTTGACCACCGGAGCTAACTTTTTTAATAATTCGTCAGGAAAAAATAATATATAATAATAACCACATGCATGATAGTTCGTGTTGGTCGCTTCACGATTCTCCGCGACGAATCGAAGGAGCGCGGACCAAAACGAAGTTCCCGCTGTTACGCGGTGGTAACTTCAACACCCCGACGCCAGATATTTGTTTCGACTCAACGAAACCCTGCTGTCAGTGGGACACTAGCGGCAATCCTTCGACTCGTCTCTATATTGACGATCGACGTTTACCCGCAAGGGGCCACTAGGTGTTGGCGACGTTTACGGCATGGGGTAGGTCCATGTTTCATATAGCCTCGCTGCTGATAGGGGCGTTAAACTCAAAATCAATTCAACTCAACCCAACAAAAAGACAGTGCTTCGCATCATATATGCATATATGCTTATCATGCGCTTTATAATAATTGCTGAAGCTTGTTTATTTTATGGAGCGCTTAGAGCACAGGGCAATCAACAAATAAAATTGTGAGAAAAATATAGACATAAAATTTGTAATGTAAGCTTCTGCATGTTGGTCTACGTGGTTCAAATTTCATCCATTTTTCCACTGACAAGTATCGATAATTCATCAAGAAAATAATTAGAGCATAATAATTTAATTGAAGTTAATCGTAATTTTGCCCATGACAAACACTTTACCATTTTATATCGTAAATTTCAGATCCCACATTATTATAACAGAGCAGTGCTTGAGGGATTGACCGTAGAAATTCAAACTCCGGTTAGTTAAAATTTGAAAGCCTGGTTTTATTACAAGTATAAACTCTTTAGTAGGTAGAACGGAGGACGTGGATCATGTGTCAGAGTTGATGACGATGTGTTTTGGTGGGTCAGTGGCTCATGATGGGTGGTGGGTCGGAGTGGGTCATGGTGCGTAGTGGGACAGAGTGGATCGCGGTGGGTGGTGGGTCAAGTTTTCATTGACCCACGCTATCTCTGATCAAATCTGTAAAACCAAACCAAAAAAAGAGCAATATTGCTACACAAAACGCTCAACATCATAGCTATTAATGACAAACTATTGCATGATCCGAATAACTTTAGTATATCCACAAACCATCAATTGTCATATTTTACTGAAATAAGTCATGACTTTTCTGACACCCTGATACCTTAAATGTTAATACGCAATGTTCATTGATCTAATCAATAATTCACTTATTCTCTTATGATCATCAAAACATTTAGGGTACTTCCCGAAGATACAGAAAGGTGAATTGTAGTATCAAGGCTTGGTGTAGCGTGCAAGTAAACAAATAAAAAGCAACAGGATAATACCATCCTCCTCCAAACCCCGTAAAGTGGAGTGTGTTGATTATTCAAGAAAAAGACTTGAAATAACATCAGAAAATTCGTAAAATATAAAATATATAGCCAAGTCTCGACTTTGCAATAATAATAATAATAATAATAATAATAATAAAGGAATAACAATTACAAAATCAATTACGTAAACAATATCTTAAAATTCAGAAAAAATGATTGCCACGATGCAGGGCCGTAACTTGTCAGGGCTAACTTGCTCTGCCCCTCCAGGGAAGCTCCCCGTTGTTCGAGGGTTGTCTTACTCCATATACAAAATTGTCTTACTCCATATACGATACGAAAATGAAATTGTAGGTGAAGCATCAAACAGGTTGACTACATTACATAAACAAAACAAGGCACTTAAGGTAAATAAAACTATAATGAGTCGTTGCCCATTTCAGTAAAAAAAAATTGTCCACTATTAGAGGCACTAGAAATAAAAAATATATTCGTATATTATTGACAGATTTGTCAATATTGTCCCCTTAATTAATTTGTCGTGTATGGAACGGACCCAGAGGGGTAACTGACGTACGCAGACTTTGGTGTGCGGGAGATTCCAAGAATTTAAGATATCCTCTGATGTTATTGGGCGATACAAATAAGACATCAAGAGTCATGACCTATATATAGCGGAAACTGAGGCCAACCGCTGTCGGCCTTCATAGCCGAGTGTTCTGATTCGAGCGCTAGCCGTCTTACTGCGCGGACATGTGGAAGTGCTCTGCGAGTATATTACTATAGTGTTTTGTTTGTTTAGCGAGCTATTTGCTAAACGTTTAGTTTCTGTTGGTGTTTTGGTTTATTAGTGCAATATGAATACAATACGTAAAAATAAATTTGAGTTTGATAAGAGTTTACGTCATTTACGACCGACGCCACTTGAGGTTCATACTTGGCTTGCCGAGAAAGTAAAGCTCACCTTGGACCAAGTTGAAGCCATTCAATTGCACAACGAACATTATTGTCTTTATGTTAAGTTCAGTGCCCCTAGTACTTATGATAATTTTTTGCGTACAACACCTGAGAAGTTGATTTTTACTCACTCCACTGGAGCAGAAAGTTTCGTCCATATTTCCAGTGCAAGTGAAGATGTCACACGAGTGCGGGTTTTAGAGTTGCCCATTGAACTTAGTCTCGAAGTGATTCAAGCAACATTAAGTCCTTATGGAACTATTTCTAAAGTAATAAATGAACAATGGTCTGATAAATTACAATTTCCAGTGTCTAATGGAGTTCGTGTTGTGTATATGACTCTAAAAAAGCATATTCCGTCTAAAGTGACATGTCAAGGTCATCGTGCTACAGTCATGTATCCTGGTCAGCCTCCTACTTGCTTCTACTGTGGCAACAGTTCCCACGTATATAGTAATTGTAATAAACGCCAACCCCGTAATCTACCTGCTCGACATTCGTCTGGTACTTTACAGATGACTGAGTTGTTCGTAGGACCTCTACCTCAAACTCCTCAGTATTCAAGCTCTACTGTGTCTCGTCCCTCCCCTGCCGCCTCAGAAGCTGTGGAGATGATCGAACTTGAACCAGGTGTTCCTAACATACAAGATGTGCAACTTTTCCCCTCTTTACGAACATCGGATTCACAAGCAGTATTCCCTGTTATTACTAGTGGTATCACCCCACGTTCCGATATTCATATAAGTGCCTCTCCTCCAGAAGCTCCGGAGAGTTCCCAGCATAATTCTGTGCCTCCCCTCTCTGTTACTTCATCAAGTGTACCCCTCAATAGTGGTGATGTGTCTCCTAACTCAAGTGCTTTACAACCCGAAAACTCTACAAGTGAAAAGTGTGCTGATAAGTTATTGTTGCCTAACGTTGAAGACACAGGTGGTCGGAACAAAAAACGCAAAGTGTCAACAACCAAACAACCGTCACGTGATTCACGTGTACTTACTCCAGACAGTGTTAAGCCTACTTCAGAAGCACCAAGTGAAGGTCAGTTACCTCCCAAGGTTACTTCTGCAGTTCCCACTCAACCATAGTGTTTACGTTTTTGGTGCTTTGTTTTCGTATTGATACGAGCGCCTTACCTGTCTCTCGTTCACCAAGATGTTGTTTACATATTGGAGTTTGTGCATTCTTATAGTTTTTTTACTCACAAGTAAACCTTACGTTTGGGTGAATCGAGTTGGTGACTGAGACACATATGAGAAAGTAGTACTAAATGTGGTCAGTATTTCAGTGAAGTTGTAGGTGCGAAGCTCCAGGGGTTTAGGAGATACAGCTTCCAGAACATCACATGGAAGTACAGAATAGCCGTCATACAGTTGGAGGTAAAGGCCCTGTAAGACCTCTTGTAACGATAAAAGGTGAATAACAAATATATGGGTACATATTAGAACTAGGGGGAAGTCATATAGTAAGGGTATACCTGACGGTGGCCATCTTGAAATCCGCCATTTTGAATTAAGGTTAAGTTTTTAAAATAGGAATAGGGTCATGTGATACATAATTTAAGGCCCAAATTTAATCAGAAGAACAATGGTGACGTTAATTTTGATTTACGCGCAATTGGTAAAAAGTTACAGGGAAATTAAATATTGTTGCAGCATATGGATTAGCCCTTTACCCCACCTTGTAAATTTTGTGTTAATGATCATAATTAAATAAAAAGCAGGTGGATAAATATTAGGTCTATCGTAAGAGTTCCCTTGATGGCGGCCATGTTCAAATCCGCCATTTTGAACCAGACAAAAGTTTTAAACAAAACGCATAACATTGACACCTTATTAATAGCAAATTTTATCATAATTCCAACGGTATAACCATTTTTGCTTTATCATTAACCAGCACAAAATTAAAAGGATCGCTCCTTGCGTCTACTGCTTTGACGGAATTGTTAACGACAAATGTGTCATGTGTAACTCGATTGCCTTTGTCAGGTGTGCTCACTGTGAGCAGAGCATTTGTGCAAGTCTCACTCTTTTCTGAACTACATATTGATTGTACTAATTGAGGACTTTTCTGAAAAAAAAAAGACCGAAGTTCAATTATGACTCAATTCCACTTTGGTCATTTTTCCTTAAATTAGCAACTTGTTTATGCGATAACAAATGCTGGTTAATGATAAAGCAAAAATGGTTATACCGTTGGATTTATGGTAAAAACTTTTGTCTGATTCAAAATGGCGGATTTGAACATGGCCGCCATCAAGGGAACTCTTACCATAGACCTAATATTTATCCACCTGCTTTTTATTTAATTATGATCATTAACACAAAATTTACAAGGTGGGGTAAAGGGCTAATCCATATGCTGCAACAATATTTAATTTCCCTGTAACTTTTTACCAATTGCGCGTAAATCAAAATTAACGTCACCATTGTTCTTCTGATTAAATTTGGGCCTTAAATCATGTATCACATGACCCTATTCCTATTTTAAAAAATTAACCTTAATTCAAAATGGCGGATTTCAAGATGGCCGCCGTCAGGTATACCCTTACTATATGACTTCTCCCTAGTCATAATATGTACCCATATATCTGTTATTCATCTTTTGTCGTTACAAGAGGTCTTACAGAGCTTTTACCTCCAACTGTATGAAGACTATTCTGTACTTGCATGTGATGTTCTGGTAGCTGTATCTCCTAAACCCCTGGAGCTTCGCACCTCCAACTTCACTGAAATACTGACCACATTTAGTACTACTTTCTCACATGTGTCTCATTCAGCAACTCGATTCACCCAAACGTAAGGTTTACTTGTCAGTATCTTATGTTTCCCTTCCATTTTGCAACAATTAATTTTAACAAATCTATCAGCGTTCTTAAATTTACTGCTTTACAGGACTTTTTACGTTGTAATTCCATTGATGTTTGCTTCTTACAAGAAGTTGGTACTGCATCCTTTGTAAATATTCAAGGTTACAATGTTTATAATAATTTTACTTACAACGCTACCGGTACAGCTATTCTTGTTCGTCAGGGTATACAGTTTGACAATATTTTTTTTACCATCCATCTGGTCGCTTAATTAGTGGTATGATAGAAGATGTCAAAATTTTGAACTTGTATTCCCCTTCGGGGAATAATCAAAGGGTTGCCCGCAATGAATTTTTCGACACAGTGGTTGCTCCGGAATGTGCCGGAAATTATGCTGGTCTTATCATTGGGGGTGATTTTAATTGTGTCCTACATCAATCACAGCAAATTCCGGGCTACAATTATTGTGCTACTCTACATAGGTTGGTAACAGGCCTTGGGTTAAAAGACTGTTGGCTTACGTTACATCCGGATTCCCCAGGTTTTACTTTTTTTACGCATACAAGCTCGTCCAGAATAGATTGTTTTTTGTTTCTCAACCTTTGCTTCGCGGGCTACTTGATATGCAAATTTCTCCCACATGTGCTTCTGATCATTTTGTCCCACATTTAAGTATTATGTTAAATGTTAATAAAATACCGAGAGGCAGAGGTCTCTGGTATCTCAATACATCTATTTTAGTGGATCAACTATATGTGCAAGAGTTTACCGATACCTGGCATCGCCTCGTTCAGCGGCGTTCTCCTCGCAAAACTATTGTTGACTATTGGGAATACAATGTTAAACGCACGATTCGTTATATGTCTATTTCCTATTGCAAAGATAAGGTGCAGGGTTTTAATCAAATGTACAATTTTTATTATGGTGTCCTCCACAATTTATATACTCTGGCTCTTCAAGGGGACAAACGAA
Organism: Thermobia domestica; assembly: GCF_964235325.1. Classification (NCBI taxonomy): domain Eukaryota; kingdom Metazoa; phylum Arthropoda; class Insecta; order Zygentoma; family Lepismatidae; genus Thermobia; species Thermobia domestica. Next base: position 195,124,449 of record NC_137459.1, on the reverse strand, counting down.
TAGCATCCATTAGAGAGGTGAAGGCAAAACTATTACAAATCCATCGTCGTCAACGAGCGGGAATTCATATTCGGAGTAAAACTCTATCCATGGATTCCGATGAGTGTGTGTCTGTATATCAAGTATTGCGCGAGCTTCAGCGCTCTAGGTCTCAACTTATTGAAAATATCACTGATGAACATGGAGAATCCGTCACTAAGTTTTCTGATATACAAACTATCATCCTTCGACACTACCAACTATTATTCAATATGCAGGATGTCGTCACAGCACCTCCCGTTGACTACTTTGCCCATCTGCCGCATAGATTAACAGTGGAACAACAACAAGCGCTCACTCAACCATTTTCTCAGGAGGAAGTGAAGCAAGCCGTCCTCACAGCCCAGAATTCTAAAACGCCTGGCATAGATGGACTAGGTATAGAGTTATACAAGACATTTTTTCATTTAATGGGACCCATGCTTACTGAATGGGTGAATTATGTACTGCAAGTAGGCATTTTGGGAGAATCCTCTCGGACTGCTGTCATTGTGTTAATTCCGAAGAAGACTCATCCTCGTACAGTGGCGGACTATAGACCTATATCTTTACTCACCTGCGATTATAAAATAATTAGTCGATGTATTAGTGCCCGATTACAAACTGTTCTTGCCCAACTTGTTGGGCCTCTTCAACATGGTGGTCTACCACATAAACGTGCTCAAGATATTCTTGCTGCTATACGTGACGTCATCACCTACCATCAAGATATTGACCAATGTGATGCGGCCTTAGTTGCCTTGGACTATTCCAATGCTTTTGATCGAGTGAACCATACATACTTATTTTCTTGTCTTCAAGCCTATGGATCTGGCGATGATTTCTGTAATTGGATTAAGCTGTTATATTGTAATTGGACAATCAAACTCAAAATTAATGGATATCTCAGTTCTGCCTTCCGCATTAGTAATGGCATCCAACAGGGCGGTCCCTTGAGCAGTCAACTTTTTATTCTTAGTTTAGGGCCATTTATATATAATGTCCAACATGCCCTTCATGGTGTCACTATATGTAATACTTCTGTGCGAGTTTACTCATTTATGGACGATGTAACATGTTTCACGACTGGTCACTCTGACTTCGCCGTTTTACTACAGCACATACGGCTCTACGAATCAGTATCCGGAGCCACGCTTAACCCTAATAAAACGTACGTTATGCCTCTGGGTAAGTCAGCCACTATTACTACTACTTCCATTGGTCAGTTACAACAGTCAGTTAAAATCTTGGGAGTGACTTTCAGTTCCAGTGTGGTGAACATTATTACTAATAATGTTGGCCTTACAGTGAATCGGCTAACTTATGTTCTTGATCAACATCGCTTTCGGAACCTTAGCCTTTTATCTCGCTTAGAATTTGTGCGTTTGTATGGATTATCTCAATTATATTACATTGCCCAAGTCCTGCCTTTTTCTAACTGTCATCTTGCAAATATTAAGAAAATTGTGGGTAATTTTTTGTGGAAACCTATGATTTTTCGTGTTTCCTACCAAATCTTGTGCAACGATTTCCAACAAGGTGGATTAAATTTGAAAGATGTCGAATTGTAGACCCAAGCCCTATTTCTCCAACGTTGTTTACGTTTACTCCACGAGCATCCTGATCATCCTACCACTCAGCTTCTCATGAACTTATTATACCGTGTTCCATTAGAAGCACCTTTCTATCTTGGACACCTCCCGCCTCAATATACATATCTGAAACCGGTTTTGTATGAGATTTGTTATCGATTGTTAAATCATGATTTAGACGAAGTGCCCACTGTTAAAAGACTGTATTCGGTACTTCGACAACCTTGTACTCTTGTTCCTAACATTGTTACTCAGCATCCCCATCATAATTGGCAACGTATCTGGCGTGTTCTACATGCTCCTTATTTAACTTATCGTGCAAGATCCGTATGGTTTATTGTGGTGCATCAAATTGTTGATACTGTATCCCGACATTCCCTTGCATTTAGTGACTCTGACCTTTGTGCTTCTTGCAATGTCAAGGACACTATTACACATCGTATTACCGAATGTGGTGAAGCAACAGTGGTGTGGCCTCAGTTCTGTCGCTATATGGCCCACATGTGCCGCACTACCCCCACGGCTATTTCAACAGACTTTATACTTTTTCCCGACTTTAATTTTTTTCCGAGAACAAAATATCAAGCTGTTAATTGGTTGATTGGCAACACTCTTTTATACTTGTTCGTAGAATCTCAGAAACTTGTTCATACTACCTATATTATATTTTTATATGCTCAGCTAAACCAAATTCCTTTTGCTATGCGCAATAGGTTGTTTGCAAATTTTTTTAGTGTTCTATCTGCATAATGTACCTTTTCTTGTATCTGACCATTTGTATTACCTTCCTTAGTTTGTTTATTGCCTTGTACTGACATTAAGTTGCAATAATAATAAAAAAAGTGTTCTAGGGCAACGTTCTAGTAATGAAAATACTTTTTGGCGTGTGTTCAAACCTTGCCCAAGGATATTTTAAATTTTAATTACACTTTTTTCATTAAAATAAGCTTGCAGTTTTACTGCACGGATTCATAGTAATAATAATAATAATAATAATAATAATAATAATAATAATAATAATAATAATAATAATAATAATAGAAGTAGTAGTAGTAGTAATAGGAACGGGTTAGAAGCCCCACAGGGGTTGGTTAGGTTCTGTTCTCTTGCTCAAATTATTGTGTACATTTTACATGACCAATTTCAAACAGCTGGCTAGGGTAGCACGCTAATACTGAAACTCTTGGGATCGGCGTAAATGCTACCGGCTCTTCTTCTTTGGAAATTAGAAGTTATTAATGAGGAAGAATAGTAGTAATGTAAATCGGGAGCAGTTAAAAACGATGAGGTAGCCTCAATTTGAAGAAAGTTTCGTGATATTTTCCTCATTGACGAAGGTCTACATAACTTGCTTTTGAGTTGAAGAAGGAAATCTCGAGTAAGTGATTGTGACACTCATAAGGAACGTCTTCTCATACGAGCATCAGTAGTTTGTAGTCTTACATGCAACGATTTTAACTAGCTGAAAGTTTAGATAAAAGGTTAAGTGACGCGGTAGGTAAGTGGTTAGCGTATTGAACTTCTGTTCGGCGCGCTCGGGTTCGAATGCCAGGGAGGTTGAATCTTTTTCAAATGTTTCAATTTCAATACATACTCAGTGTGATAAGAAAGATCTTCTCTCCTCCAGAAAGAAAAAGATGTTGGGATTAGGAGAATTGGAGGTCTCTCAATGAAGGCAATCATTTACTAACTTATTTCCAGTAGTTGTTCTAGATTTGATATTTTCAGCTACTTTCAAGCATTTTCTGGTTTATGCGTCGTCAGTATCATTATTTCTCTAAATATACAGTGTATAAAGATATGACACATTACATACACAGTAATGTTAAGATAAATATATGGTGTTCTTTGGAATACACGATCCGAACCATAGAGATTCATCTTAGAATGGAGAACTGTTTCGTTAGTCACCTACTTTACAATTTTACCTGGATAAACACCTGGATCAGGGGTACCAACTGCTACTATCTATTCTGCGGACAAACCAGGAGTATGTATAGGTTTTCCAAGTGTTCATGGACTAATGAAACAAACTTTTATTATGACATTCAACACTACGACAAATGTATTACCTCCTAAACGTAAACTGAACCCAACAGGAGTTGTTCGTTTTTAGATGAACAAGATCAAAAACTTAGAAAAGTGCATGAATTATGTACTGGCGCCGTTCAATAAGTGACATTGAGGACATGACTCATAATGCATTTCCTGTTTCCCCTATACAGTATAATGCTGGTTTGTACTCGTTCGTAGCTTGCAAATGGAAATTCTACCATTAAAAGGTTTTTGTATTCAATACGTCTTCCTTGCATTCTCAATTCTGTCTCTTGAGATGGATTCCCAACTCCAAACATGGGAAACATTTATATGTACAATTGATAGACTTGTGTTACACCACCTTTAGATCACATTTTCTTCTTTGTCGTCACAGATTTTTAGATTTATTTAAGAAAAAAATCCTGGTTTCACATTTCCTGTCACCGTGTTTTCTGTTAAAAGGGCGTATGTGTTCCAATTTGATTTTTTTTGTAGATTAACAATACCTTGCTGTTACATCCTATGAAGCTCATAAACATTCCGTAACCATGTACATTTTTCTTTTTCATAAACCAAATCGAATCGATAGTGAGAAATCAGTTTTCTTTGTCACTTTCCGAAACTTTCGTTTCTTGAACATACGCCCTTTTAACAGAAAGTGATTCAATTATTTGTTAGAAACTACCTTGTGCACTAGCAAAAAATATACCATTTGTATTATACGGTTTCATTGCGTAGATATATTCTAGGTAATAGTTAAGAACAGCTACTTCTCAACCCGTTGCATGAGGATACTTCTTACTGTTCCACTACCTACAGAAATGATTCTATATCATGTACAACTGGAAATAGAACACACAACAAACCCAGTTCATGTTCTGTTTACACTCCAACATGGAATGTGAATACAGTCTGATCTTTTGTTATGTGTTGTATCACCACTTATACATAAAATACAATCATTTTTGTAAGTAGTGGAACAGTAAGAAGTATCCATATGCAAGGGACATGCCATATGTGTTTTAATCCCCTCCCCCACACACATAGTCATATACTAAGTACAAGGGCACATTATTCTTCTTCTAGTGCGATAAGAAAACAGATATTCCTAGAAAAACACCTTCAGTATAAGGGCAAATCTCAAGAATGCAATAAAAATAAGAGACGAAGTACCACGCGGAAAGGCTCACACAGTACGTATAAGGGCAATATTATTTTAACAAAGAAATATGAACCACTGTAAAAGTTAATGCCTTGAATCACCTACTCACGAGGATACAAGTGCTTACCGTTACCACGTTCTAAACTTGAAAACTGTGATATACTGTTTGCATGTTATTCATGTAAAATAATAATTTCCTAACATGTGAAGAAGAATGCCTAAAAAATAAAACTAACAAACCAATTTGAAAATCCTACCTTACAACAGTCTGCACTCACGGCCATCGGTACATAAAGCAAGTGATAATTTCTAACATTCAACACTTTCCGCACATAAAAGTATCACTCATTAACTACCATAGCACACCTAATAGTGCCACTATAGAAACAAAAATCAAACTTTGTTCAGTAGCAATGACACTCTGTTCAGTAGCAATGATACTTCATAGAACACCGAACCTGTGGTTGGAATTACAGGACGTGGTTGGAATTACAGCACGAAAATTTCCTCAATTCATCAGAACAGCCTTCTGGAGGAGCAACCTCAATTACCGGGAGCGAATAGTCCTAGACACTTTCGGCTACGTGAAGGGTGTAAACCTGGACCTACTAATTGATGTACTCCAGCAACTGGGACCCTTAAGAAGAAACCCAGGGGCCCAGAGAAAAATACGAGCCGTATACAACTATTGGGACAATCCAATCGAAGAGCAAAGCAGAAGAAGCAAATACTTCTCATTCGTCCTCACAATAGGATGTGTCACCGATCTAAACGGAGTACCTCCCCCCCAAAAAACGTCCAGAAAACAAGTAATTTAACAAGTAAGTACAAATAAATATTCTTTCTCTTCTTCTTATATTCTTAACTAATCCTAAGCATTACAATTCGCATGCAAATTACCGGTAACTCAAACTAAACTAAACAAACAAACGCAAACTTTGCGTTCTGTCAACAAAACCGCTACGGAATGACGCCCAAACTTTCCTTTCTCTGCAGAAAAACCGCTAAGCAATGACGCTTGACCTGGTACTACTCCACTCACCTCAAACATTTGAAAACCACCAGTCGTGAATATAAACAAAGGGACGAAAACAAACAGCAAAGCTGAATACAGGTACGTTTTTCTTTTGTCTTCAATGACTCATTAAGTAATTAAAAGTGAGTCTTTTACCTACTTTTTAGAAAGGTATATAGTCGTTGAATAATTCCAAAAAGTATGAGGTTTCTCGTCCTTCCCTAAGCGGGAAGTAGCGCTGCCTATCTATAACCATATTCTATTATTATTGAGCTTTATGAACATTAAATTATTTGAATATTGTAATGTAGTTGATAATGCCATATTGTAATAAAATAGAGAAGATACTAAGGAAAACAACCAAGAACATTAGAAAACAATATAAACATACAAGAATGGAAACAAGAAATTGCTCGTTTTAGCAAGAGAAATTACAATAAGAAGAAAAAATAATTAACAGACAAAGGAGAACGATGAAGATTTATTGCTTGTTAATTCACTTTAAGAATAGAACAAGAGAAAAAATTCAAGAATGTATAAAATGAAGAAAAGCAGGAAATAATTAGTATTACAGCGAAAGCATTTTATACATTATCATCAAATCAAATACAGAAAAATCTAGTTTAAAGGAGACAAAAGTCATGTTTGCTAAAACACGGCGAAGGCCTTGTTAGTTTAATGGAAGCAAGAGCAGGAATAGTTGAAAAGAGACGAGTGTCTAGTTAGTTAAAAGTTATGCAGAAGCCAGATTATTTTAGAGGATACAGAATCCAGGCTAATTACAGAGATGAAGAAGACAGATTAATTAAAATTATGAAGTAGCCAAGTTGATGAAAGAGTTCAAAACCAGACTAGTTTAAAGAAGGCAAATGCCGGGATAGTTAAATGGAGCCTGAAGCATGTTAGTTAAAAGGAAACTTGAGCTAGATTAGTTGAAAAGAGATAAGAGCCAGGTTATTTAAACTGATGCAAAAGCAAGGTTAGTTAAAAAGGATACAGAATACATGTTAGTTAAAAGGATGGAGATGTCAAATTAGTTAAAAGTATATGGAACCCAGAGATAATGCTGCTCACCACAAACTCACATGCCTGCAATGAAACAAAGGAGCTTCGTACCAGACGCGAGACAGCTACGTACCAGCTCTTATAAACATTTGGATGTCGATTTATTGATATTTTACTGTCTACAGCAGGTGTGGCCAATGCATCAACAGGCAAGTCATGAGAGGTAGCCTGCGGTGGTCTATGTCATAGTGTCTGTATCGATCATTGGTATTGTTTTGTGATTCCCACTAGAAGGATAGTGAACAGATAAGTAGACCGCAAGTGATTTATTAAAATACAAGTAGCCAGGCTCGTCTCTTCCAAATCGACTTGTACAAAACGAAATCACAAAAGAGATAAGGAAACCTGTAGACAAAAGCAATGACGGCTAATGAATTGTGTACAACGTCTACATAAAATGCAATCTAACAATTTGGACGTTGATGTTCCCTTTTCCTTGTAGAGGCATTTTATTTCTCTGATATTTGTGAAAGTAAAAAAGGCCCTTATACTGTTTCGTATATTGCGCTGGAACGTTAATTTCTTCTTTCTTTTGTGATATTTCAGCCATCGAGACAAACAGCCAGTCTACTATTCCTTTTCGCAATCTCTGGCAATGGAAGACAAAGAGGGAGAGAACGAGAAATAAAGGTTTATCTTGCTTTTCCAGTGGGAATTCACATCGGACAGTTTTTTCTCTTGGTTCAACTTCCTTGTCCCCGCTTTACTTCTTTTCTTATTTTAACAAACCTTCGTACAGTAAGCAAGTGGCAGTGAGGAAAAACTCTTGACAACCCCTCGTCAAGAAAGAAGCTTTCTACCGAAGGTTAAAATAATGGATTTCGCAACCTGATATGGAGTTATGGACTACCGTTAGATTCGATACTGAAATGAGTGGTGTTTTCCTCATCTCTGTTTGTTTGTTTGTTTCTTTCTTTCTCTCTTTCTGTGTGTACGTATGTGTGTCAGAGCCACTCTGAAGTTTGCTCACCCTTGGTTTGATGTGAAAAACAATTTTATAATTTTTGAACTCTCATCATCAATTACAAAAGCACCTCTCTTGGGAGTATAAAGAGTGGAAGGCTCATGCGGTTAACCTTTTCCTGTGACGGCATATGCAGATATTATGCCAGAATTTTGAACCTTGGGGTGTATTGGTATGGAATTATGTTGCATAAGGACAATATCTTCCATTGTCAGCAAAGCCAGTTTCTATTTGCAGTTGTAAAATGTGTGTGTGTCGGGGGGGGGGGGAAGGGTAACTGCAACATTTATAGTTTATTTTACCGAAAAATGCATAGCAACTTTTTAAATCACCATTTCTTCCGTATTTTATTTTTTATGAGTAATGGATGTTGAATTGAGAATACTTGTAACAGTATGTGATGACGTTCGATTCGAAGATGACAAAATCAGTAGCGCTGAAGTAGCTGTGCGTGCCTGTGACGTTGGTTTTTTTGTTCGAAGAATTACTCGTGTTTTCATGACTTCATAACTTAAAAATGCAAGGCATATCTGTTCAAGTTATGTTTCTTTATATTTAATTAGATGATGAAAAATCATTCGAAGACAATTGTTAACTTTTCAAAGCCAGTTAAAAGTGAGTCGGATTCTAATTTAAAAGTCGAAATCCAGTTAAATGAAGATGATAAGAACAGTGACGATATGCCTAGTGTGTCCTTTCACTGAAATGAAACTGGTCTGTTAGTGAAACGCAATGTGTCAGTATTTCAAAGGAAGTGCGATATGATATGCTAAGTAATTATTTTAAGAAGGAAAGATCATTTATGTTTCCTGTGAGATTTCATGGTTCTAAAATACTTTCATTTCGGTATCCGTGGCTTGGTTAACTTAATCGAAGATAGAGGATGCAGCTATTCTTTTTCTAAAAACAAAAGTTGGTAATGCTTCACATCAATTGGTAACTAAGCTATTTTATAAATAAAAGAAGGCTTATTCAATTGTCATCAGAAGACAGTTATCACAAAGCTAGTGGTATCAGCTGACAACTTAATGGCTATGCAGAGTGGCCTACGCAAAATGTAGCAAATCTGGTAAGTTTTCAAAAAGAGAAACAAGTAGACGAAAACAAAGTCGCTGTCGTTTCTCTAATTTCCATGTATCTCCGGCAATACAGACACCAGTACTCTCTCTACTCTGGTCCTGTACCCCTTAATTTCAAAGACTGTTTCCCTGGTTCTGAGAACAGTCTGTCCTATTGCTGGTCGGAGCCTCTATATTCAGAAAGTTTCAATATAATGATCTATTTAAGTTCATTAGGATTGGGTAAATAACAGGTGATAGGGATAACAGCCTTCTCTCCTGGCCCAGTTATATAAGAGTCTTGCATTCAAGACTAGAGGTATCAAGGAAAACACAAACACTCTAATACTTTCGAACACGAAAGTTGCAGTGTTACATAAATTCTAACAGTGTTACATAAGGCAAGCTTCCACTAGTGCATGATTGTCATGGGGATCGAACCCAAATCGCAACTTGGATTCCTTAAAAAAATCTCCACCATCTGGAGTATTTTAACTTCCTAATCCTCCTGGTTTCACTGTCTCCCTAGTAAGGACACTCGAAACGACCCACTAATCATTCCTTCTAAAATTCAAATCTGCAATCCATTTGTCATCTGTTAGACGTAGAATTCCTTGACTATCAGCAAGTTAATAATTCCTAACACCTAATTTGGTTCTACCTTATTTTACGGCCAGAGATAACTCACTCCAGCGGGACAACTGTAAAGCCTCGGACCTGAATATGCAGAGACTTCCAGCATCAAATCTAAGGGAATAATTTTGGTGCGAACTTGATTCAGTTATATTGAGCTGAACTTAATGCGCAACTGTTCCACGCATGCGCAACCCTTCGCAGTGAAGTTGCCGCGAGGCAAGCAACAGTATTTGGTTAGTCATGCAGTACAGCAATGTGGCCACTGTGGATCATATTATAAGAAATATGAGGCCATTACATTAAAGCGAGCAACTACAAGCCGGCCTCTCGTGAAGAGGACCACACCGCTATTCTGTAGTTCGGCATAAGGCAATCTTCGAAAATCGCTACACACAACGTGTAGTGGCCAGCAATTTCCGCACATCACAGGTGGCAATCAAACACACCACTCACAGGGATTTCACCTCATGGACGTTTGCAAGATCAGTGTGCACGCTCTGAAACCGTATCATGTGGTTGAGCGAAAAAGAAACTACAGAAGGGTGTATGAATGTCATCTTGCGAGTGATCGATGGAAGTTTGTTATTACCCTTGATGAGGCCTAGATTTACCTCACAGACTGTGATAACATTCGTGCCATTACATACAGAGAGAGTTTCCCAAAAGGGTTCATGAGTGTGGCTGGTTTCTATATAAGGTCAAACTGCATCTCCGAAAGGTGGAGCAAAATGTCAAAATCAGTGCTGCGTAGTATTGGACTAATGTTCTGACTGTAATGGCCCAGCACGAAATCCTAGCATTTTACTCAGAAGACGTGAGCCAGGTTAAACTACACCAAGACAAGGCGTCCAGCTACATGGCGAAAGTATCGCTGAAATTCTAACTCCGTATCGGACAGGAAACTGGAATTGCGGGAATTCCCTTCTCTGACATTCCTATCAAGAGCCTAGGTGTCAGCTCAATTCATTATTATGCTTTCGGCTTCCTCAAGCGGCGTCTTCCCCATTATGAAGTCTATACCGTCTCTGGCTTGTGGAAAGCCTGTAAAGAGGAGTGGAATGCAATACACATGATCCAGCTGTAATTGGAATTTCGATAGCCGGTAATAGTCAGTAGAGGTGGCCTGCAGATCGGACACAGCCGGGGTGGAAACACGGAATTTCCTAGGTAAGAGGCATGTTGAAATTCGGCTTACACGCCTTGGTCGCAAGAGACCCAGGTTACATTGCAGGCATATGCCTATCATGTTTTTTCAGGTACATGGGAATGTGTCCAGTATGTGCCTTATATACTTCTGAGAAAGAAATCACATGGATGGCAAGTGATAGTCACAGTCTATGTCTGCCCCTAGGCACATGCCTGACATGTACATGGGGAACGTGCCTAGCATGTTTTAGATATGTTCCTCATGCCGTAAGTGTCAATGAACCACAAAATTACTCCCCCAAAATATGTTAAATCGCCTATATGTGTACTGTGTTTACATTAATGTGAGTGTAAAAACACTTTAAACAAGTAAAAATGTAGTACTAGCATAGGGTGGGAGCGAACCACCAACTTTTGGATTACTATCCGCATGCTCTTGCGACTTCTTTAAATGTCTTTATTGACAATTTAATTACAGTTACATTAGGCTGTTACAAAAGTAATACAGAACCAATGTGGTAAAAAAAACTATATAGAAAAGAAAATTGGAACAAATTAAAACAAAAAAATAAAAAGAATAAAAAATAAAAAAAATAAAAATAAAGAAAGAGGGAACAATTGACAACTATGAATAGTAAACACAAATGTTATGAAGCTAAGACGACCAAATTATTGCAAAGAGTTTATAGTTATTAAATTGGGCTGTTATTCAGTCGATACAAAACAAGTTGGTTAAAATATAGATAATTCACAGCTAAGAAAAGTACATACTAGTTTATGAAGCTAACACAACCAAATAATTGGCAAAATGTTTTCGTTTATATTGCACAGGAATTTTCTGCAAATGGTGTCAGAGATAAGACGAATACACATCAACATGATACGGTCGATGTGTGGTAAGCTCATATAGAAGAGTATATGCAGCGAGCCAAATTACACTGTTATTCTTTTCATTAGGAAAATAATGAAAATCAGGATATATAAGAATACTGGTAGCCGTAATGTAGGGTGGAGACGAGCGACAAATCTTACTTATAAGTAGGCTAAAATGTTGCCAGATATTTTGATTCTCTGTACAAAATTGTAAGCAATGCTCAAGAGTATCTTTGTTATTGTAATGAAAACATATATTGTGATCCACTATTCCTAAGTTAAAGAGTCGGTCTAGCGTTTCGTATTTGTTGTTTATGATGAAATTCCAGAGCGACTTCTGTTGAGTAGTTAAGAAAGGAGCGTTAATATTTCGCCAAATATAAGGCCAGTGAAGTTGTGCTTCTTTCAATTGGATATGAGGGGTGACGAAGTGTTGTGTCTGCACATAACGGCGATAAATTGCTCTAACAGGCATGAGGTCTAAGTTGCTTCGGGCAATCAGCCCATAGGCTATATCAAGAACTGGTTCTCGCAGGTGTGGGAATTTATAGTCCCAAGGAAAAATATTAACAGGTGTTTCGAGGTCGACACAAGCTAAACAACCAGAGATAACATTACTAGATACACTATTCTTATCACTCGTGAACACGTCGATGGTTCGTTTCAATAATAGTGCATGAGCTTGGAGCGATATGTCTTGAAATGCGATTCCACCTTGTGCCGGGATAGCACGAGTTGCTCACGTGAAACGCGAAGCACTTTATTATGCCACAGAAAGAACAAAGCTTGACTCGTGAGGAATTTGTATGTTTGTAGGGGAGAGGAGAATAGAGCAAACAAAGCACAGAAGGCTGAAAGTTTTTTTGTTTGAGAAAGAAATTTCTACTGATTATGTTCATATTGCGAGGTTTATATCGTATTAGAAGACCATGTATTTTGTGTACTAGTATATCATAATTGAAAGTACTTGTTTGTTTGATGTTATTGAACCATTGAATACCCAGGATTTTGACGGAATTAACATCCATACGTACTGTATTGATCCTGGTATTTTGGATGAATACAGAGGAGTTTTTTTTTGTTTATTTAATCTTGTTCCTGAAATACCTTTGATACGCGTCTAAAAGGCTCTGAATATCATCGAGGGTGGAAATACTGTTCACATAGAAGTGTATATCATCTAAGTAGCTCGCGACTGAAATAGAAGCGTGGTAAATTTTGATGCCATTGAGTTTGGTCTGCGCCGCGTATATTAGAAGTGCGAATGAGAGACTAAATAGAATACTGGACATGGTGTCACCTTGAAGAATTCCAGTACCAAAGGGATAACGGAGCCTTAACTACCATTACTTTTGAATTTCGTAATTCTGCTGTGATACACTCCCTGAAGCATGGACAGAGAAGTGCCATTAAATCCAAATTTGTGTAGGACTTTAAAGAGATAGTCGTGTGATACCCTGTCAAAAGCTTGTGAAAAATCGGTGGATAGAATGTCCACAGGAGTGGGGCGGCAGTCTCATGATAGGCTAGAGATGCAAGAACTCGAAAAAAAAAACGGCTTTTTTGAAAAAAAACTCGTTTTTTTCTGCTTCGCTTTTTTGCTTGGGAAATTTTGGGCTTTTTTGAAAATTTACTTTAAACTGATAAAGCAGACTTTGTTTCGCTTCTCTACAACAAAAAACTCATTTAAATAGTGGTTGATGCAGATAATAATATGAAACCTCGAAAACAAACCATGAATTTCAAAAAGATTTTTTTAAAATTCTTAACATATTTGCATTATGAGTTCCAAATGATTAAGCAATATATGTACTAATATTTTAACCTCTTATATACAATAAGTACTTTAAAAAATGAACACAAATAACTAGCAAAATTGTATGTAGTATTTTTACTTCAAAATATCACACACCCTCTTTTTGAAGCAAAATAAAGAAAAACATGAGAGAAATCTGCACATCAAGAGCTTCATTTCCGGTGGTTTTGTACATTCGTGAAATTTTTCAGTTAAGTTTTAACTTTCATATACATTGTATGAATATTTCGAACAAATTTTTCACTGATTGATCACATACGTAATAATCTGTTACCGCCTATCAGGTGCTTGGATATGCAAAATCGGTAAAGCTCCAAACTCTGTAATGCACTGACTGCTCCTTAAGCTTGTTCAGAATGGGGAAAGTATCGAATTTTCTGTTCATGGATCATATACGTAATAGACGGTTCATCTGAGCGTATGGTTTCCTAGGTTGTAGAATATATAACCACCATCACGGTTTACCCAATGCTAAAGGTTTCTGAATTTTTAACAAGAAAATTCAACATATAGTTACGAAACTTTTTTTTAATAAAAAAGAAAAACTATGGAATACATTTAAAAAGAGTGGAAGAATCAATCACTGTTCCAATTCACATGAAAGGCGACAAATTTGATTGTAATAATTATCGAGGCATTTCTCTTAAATTCTATTAATAAGATTGACGCCGTACGCAGATGAAATTATTGGAGATTATCAGTGTGAATTTAGTCGAAATCGACCAGATATTTACCATTCGACAAATACTCGAAAAGAATGGGCATATATTACCCAGTACATCAACTGTGTATTGATTTTAGAAGGGCTTACCAACTCGGTAAGGAAGGAAACATCGTACAACATTCTTACAGAATTTGGAATACCGAAAAAGTTAGATTTATTAAGTGTTTAAATAAATTCCAGAGTAAAGTCGGAATCGAGCTTCCACTTCGAGATTGGCCTGAAACAAGGATATGCGTTATCGCCGTTATTATTCAGCTTTGTTCCGGAGTACGCTATAAGAAAAATCAAAAATAGGAACCAGGGCCTAGAGTTGAATGGTATTCACCAGGTTATGGTGTATGCTGATGATGTAAATTTGATAGAACTATCGAAAGAAATGCAGAGGCCTTATTAAACGTTTGCAGGGACATGAGTAAATGCAGAGAAATCTAAATACAAGGAAGTTACGGCAAATAATGAATGCGTTAAAATATCAATCAATACTTTCGACACAGTGGATACTTTCAAATATCTTGGATCAGTATTACCACACCAAAATCATACCCACAAAGAAATTAAATGTCGACTAAAATCAGGAAATTCTTGTTATTAATCAGTTCAAAATATTTTGTCGTCGCGAATTCTGTCAAGGAATTTAAAGCTTAAAGTATATAAAATGATAATCATGCCTGTTATGCTTTATGGTTGTGAAACATGGTCGCTTACGCTGAGGAAAGAACGCAGACTGAAATTTTTTGTGAATAAAATTCTGAGACGAATATTTGGACCCAAGAGGAACGGGAATGGGGAATGGCGGAAACTTAATAAGGAGGAAGTACATAATTTATACGGTTTACCAAACATCGTTAGAGTCATCAAGTCTAGGAGGCTCAGATGAGCAGGTCATGTAGCCAGAATGGAAAAAAGTAGGAACGCTTTCAAAGTTTTAACTGAAAATCCAACCGGGAAACGTCCATTAGGAAAACCTAGGCCCAGATGGGAGGACAATATTAAGATGGATCTAGCAGAAATAGGAATACAGAGTAGAAAATGGATTGAATTGAATAAGGACAGAAATCAATGGAGAGTTTTGTGGCCACAGAGAAAGAAAGAGAGAGAGAGAGAGAGAGAGAGAGAGAGAGAGAGAGAGAGAGAGAGAATACATTTAAGTTAAGCACAATTGCACAACAAACATGAGTGAGTGGTTAGCTTTCGCGCTTCTATCGTGAAGTCCGGGATTCAACCCCGCATTCGAGCATTTTGACAAAAGTTTTTCTTAATTCAATCTGTGAATGTAGAGATAATGCGTGTACTGTGAGTCCTGGCCGACTTACTTTCTAATCGTTCTTAAATCTTTGTTATTATTAATTACCAGCAGTGATGGGTTTGCGAAGACGGTTAGGGTGGGGATGTCTTTCGGATTGAAGCCTCTACCCCGAAATTAGGGAATTTCTAAAACAAACTAAACATTAGTTTTGCCTTTACTCATAACATAAACTTCCAGCTGTCCGCAAATAAAAAAATAAAAAATATACATTTTTAGAAAAAACTAAGCATTAATAAGAAAAGCCCCTCCCAAAATACTTTTCTAAATCAGCCACTCATTATCAGTATAAAATGGTCTTCAAGGTTGTATCTGGAAGATTGTAGCTCATATACAAACGAAACGAAATATTTGTTATGCCTGCACTCATAAACTTAAGTTCCTCTGAAATAAAAGTTAAGAATTTTTAGAAAAAAACAAAGATTATTCAGAAAAACCCCTCCCAAATATTTTTTAAAAATCGGATACTGATTATTTCTATCAAATGGTATTCGAGGTTGTGTCCGGAAAATTGTTGTTAAATCATTGCACAGCTACAGTATAACGGAAATGTGGAAGTACGCTCTGACAGACATATTGAAAAACGAACGCTCTGATGGATATATTGAAAAACATAAGTTTAATTATGTGCTAGAAGCTAGAGTACTAAGCTCTAAGAAGTGAAACACGGATGACTGAAAAGAAATGATCTAGAGAAGAAAAAATGTCGATAATTCAGAAGTTAAAATAAAGTTAAATAGCTACTAAAATTGCCCTCAAATACTACGTACTTTATATTTACTTTAATTCATAAACCATGTGCTCCATCCATCATGATGGTGAATTCCAGAGCGAAATATGGCATTCAGGTCATGGAGTCTTATTTAACTTTGGAGTATACTATAAGAAAGCTATTTAAACAGAACAATCATGAAAATGAAAAAAGCCAAAATTTCCAAAATTCTCTTTTTTTCCCAAAAAAGCCGGCTTTTTATGTGCAAAAATCCATCGATTAAAAAAACCGACTCTTTTGCATCTCTATGATAGGCTATAAAATCTCTTACGTTAGCTAAAGCTTCATAAAGTAACGCATGGCGTCCATGACCGCATGACATCGGGTTAAAATTTTTAAATCTGCACATAAAAGACTGATCGGGCGATAATTATCAATAGACGTAGAGTTAGGCTTTTTAGGTATTAAAGCAGTAATACCCGTAGAGAGAGATTCTCCTAAAGTAAAATTTTCTCGATATTAATTGAAGAGATCCGTGAGAAAGGGGGCAAAAATATCAATGAAACTAAGATAAAATTCTAAAGGAAGAGAGTCAATTCCAGTAGATTTGCCACGTTTTCCTAATCTAATGGAGGTCTCAACTTCATCGATGGTAAAGGGACTGTTTAGATACTCTCTAGCATTAACATCTAGGATTGAAGGGATATAGTCTAAAAGAGATTCATCCACATTCGTTACCTGAGGTGCTGAATACAGTTTTTTTATAATGCTGAAGAAATTGGGGAAGTACCTGCAAACCTTAATGGATAAGATCAATTTTTGTTTGCCTCCGTGTCGTTCTTTTTAATTTGTACAATGATAGCCTGTTTCGTGTCATCAGCCGGCACAATTTTGCTGTGGACAAAAAAAAAAAAAAAAAAAAAAAAACGCATTCGTTGTTTATGCAATGTCAATAGATGGGCTTTGATTTCTTGCATTTGAGGCCTGACCAGGCGGCCTCACAATTGTTCTTCCATGTATTCTTTGAGTAGGTGCGAGTAATAATTGTATTGAGTATTATATGCCTGGTTCCATTGGATATAATATTGCTTACTTATGGATCGAAATCTAGGTTTAACTCGCTTGTCCCAAAAATACATAAGTTTGCCCTGATAGCGTGATATTAACGGATACAAGATCCTCCATTCCTCTCGAATTAAATGGTGTTATTCAGGTTCCTTAAGTATAGAAGTGTTAAAATACCAAAGAGGACTACTTCTCAAAATTTTTGACACTGGTAAGGTTATTCTCATAATAAGAGCATAATGATCGCTAAAACAGACAGGTTCGAAGGTAACATCTCGTACTTGTCCGACAAGTGAGCGACTTACGTAGAAACGGCCCAAGCGACTGGATGATTTTGACGTATGAAATGAGTAACCTGGGTCAGTGGGTCGAACCACACACAAACTAGATTATATGTGTCTACTATTCACTGAAGTTCAGGAGAGAAGTTAACCCTCAAGTAGTTAGGAGTGGTTACTTCTGGCGCAATTTGGACCCTTTTTTGTGACCAGATTATTTAGACATAAAAATGAATGAAGTAGCGTTATGCGCAAAAGTGAAGAACAAGTATCTATTTTATATTTAATAAATGAAGAAGTGCATTACTTGTAACGAATTAAAACAATACCAAGAGTTTTCTAGAAATGGTAACACAAGACGTAATGAGTGCAAAGCATGTCGTAATAAAAAGAAAAGAGAGAAATATAATAGTAGTGAAGTTGAAGAAGTAGATGATGATTTTGAGTTTAGAGCATTTGAAACATATATTCTTACGAAGAAAGAACTGAACTTAATACAGAAATACCCAAATATTCCTAAGAAGAGACCAGATGGTGTATCTCTGTTTTGCTGGAAGACCGTTAAGGACGGCATAAGATTAAAATGTATAAAGGAGTTTGAAATCGAAACAGCTCCAGAACCTCTTCCACAACATTTTAAAGAACGGTTTCCTTTTCCTCAGTATAAACATTTGATTAAACGAGTGATAAGTCTTACCAAAGTTGTTGCTAATAAAGGTTTTACAGTTACTGACAATGAGATTTATATTAATGATACAGTGTTCGGGATAAAATATATTGTAGATGATAAGAGCATTTTCTTTCAATAGTTCTTGCTTTTACTTTTGACGCATTTCCCCTTCCACCCCCTGACTACCAAAAAAATTATGAACCCGCCACTGACCATTACACTTTAACACAGAAGGATAGCGCAAAGTGAGATTGCATCTGTTTTTATGGCATTTAAAACCATAAAAACTTACATCTAAAAACTTATATCTAAAAAAACTTACAATCTAAAACTACAACTCTTCTAACTTATAATGGCCCCATGGTAGGGTATTGATACCATCCTTTAAAACACATCTCTTATCATCCACGCAACTTATAGCTAACTTATTTACTTCTATACTATACAAATCGTGCTTATAACTTCTAATTAAATTCATCTTCTTATAATATTCTTTTTGGTTGAACAAGCAGTCTTTATAATCGTTAAATGACAGTTCTTTACTTAGAACATTTTTAACTCCTTTTGCTTTCTTACAACATTTATCTTTTTCGAACCTGATTGAATACATTTTTGATCTTAAACCAACAAATTGTTCTATGATTGTTCCTTTAAGTTCATCTTTCATCTTACCAAGTATTTTCTTATTGACCTGTGGTATCTTATATGTTATCTTTAGAGTAATCACTCGTGTCGAAGTAATCAATATAATTTTTCATGTCCTTGTACACATCTTCTGTTTGGATATGGTATATATAACTATCGGTATCTGTATAACATACTTCTACTTTGTCTTGATATTTTGGTTTCATCAC
This sequence comes from Thermobia domestica, assembly GCF_964235325.1. Lineage (NCBI taxonomy): Eukaryota > Metazoa > Arthropoda > Insecta > Zygentoma > Lepismatidae > Thermobia > Thermobia domestica. The sequence continues at coordinate 195,105,461 of NC_137459.1, read as the reverse complement.
ATTATAATGGAAATCGTACATTAAATATTTTGATAAATCTAGAATTGACATACCAACATAAATCGGTTTGTTAAATTGCACTTTAACCTTGTTCATGTGAACTGCTACTAAATTTTCCGTAAAAACTGTAGTACTCTTATAATTCGGTTTCGCCACAAGCTTCTCGTATTTTTTCTCATCACTTACAAGTTTAATATTAACTCTCTTTCTAATATTCTCCATAGTCTTCCCAAATACTGAATTATTCATGAGCTTATAAAAGTCTTTTTCAAAATCATTTGTTACTTTCGTTCTCATCTGTGTGTTTAAATCAATATATTTCTTTAACCAATCTGATTGTTCGAACTCTATTACTCGATGTATCTTGTTAAGTTTTAATCCAAGTGAAAGACATTGTTTTAGGTTTCGATAGTGAATTACATATTTTTCTTTGTCATATAGGGTTGTTAATAGCTTTGATTGTTTTGAACCAGGCGGACATATATTTTGAGGAGCTAATGGATAGTCTTTGTGATAGTCATGTAATTTTTTAGGATATTCAAGATCAACTTCTAATATGTAACCAGTATCAGAATCATCAGATATATTTGTGAAATCTATTTCTTCAATCTCATCTTCACTTAACCATCTAAATCCCTTATACGGTAGATATTGACTCATTGCCCACCCATACAAGTTATTGGCATCTAGATACATTAAGTAAGAATCTTCTTTATCCTTATCGTAATCTTCCATATACTTATTGTTTGCTTTCACATATATTTTTGAACATTGACTAATCCCACCTCTTATACCTTTATCTACCATTAATACCATATCATAATCAGTTAGTAACTCTAGTTTTATATTTGTCATCTTTAACATTGCATCCCAAGCTAAACCTGCTGCTGTCATATACCAAGCAGGATCAAGATCATAAGATTTAAGACATGTTTCTCTAAAGTTCTCAAACACATCTGCTAACAATAATACATCTGTTTTCAAATATAAATCATGGTATTGTCCGAGATTCTTAATGCCAAATGTTTCCCATACTTTCTTTGCATGTTCATAATCTTCATCACTTATATGTGTATTCATAAGCTTGTTGAAGAATGCTTCCTTTATCGGTAATTTTCTTTCTCTAGACCTATCCCAATTGTTAACATAATCATATGGATAAACACCTTTTCTTATTACAAGCTGAAAGTGTTCTTGATTAGGATAAAAGTGTTGAGTATGTATCATTTGCTCAGGTTTCAAGTTCGATGACAATTTGTCTAAACTAGAAGCCATAAATCTAAATGAATCTACAAATTTCAATTTAATAGTTCCAACCTTTTTACTGAATGATATGTATCTTTCTTCATTATTGGGTATTAGATCTATTTCTTCTTTATTACATCCAAGCTCTTTTATAAACAAGTGTGAGTCATATCCTGTCAAGTTATGTATGATCACTGGTACAAACTTTGGTACTTTGACTTTTAAATTGCAGTTATTACATAGAGGTGCTACAAATTTTCGTGTTATATGATCGTGATGCTTAACTTTATGATTTTCTTTAGTATACTCCTGCTTACAGTAATAACAACATTTAGATTCATTGAACTCTTTTATCTGACTTTTTGTTAATGGTAATTCGTTATTTTGTTTGTATATGTTCGATATGTGTTTGGCTTCTTTTGTTAACAACCTTATAAATTTAGTAGCAGCGTTCTTACCTCTATACAAAACAGGATTAGTTTTACTTCCATCGCTCTTTACTACATAACAAAATCCAGATGGCTTATGTTGTTGATATTTTTTCGTATATGGCTCGTTATCTGGATAACATTCTTTACAACCCATAACTTTATGTAACAAACATTCAAAATCAGCATAAATCACAAATGGCATTTTCATTATGTATTGGTAGTTTTTAAATTCAACACATTTACCTTCTTCAGGCATTATTATTTTTACTGGCTCATTTAACGAACAATCTTGCTCATGTTTATTTAAAGCGTTTTGAGAGTAAAAGTACAACAAACATCTGTCACATAAATATTTTCGAGCTCTCTTTTTAGTTAATTGTGTACATACTAGTCTGCTTAAATCCTTAATCCAACAATAGTGTGTTTTAACTTGGTCTTCATTTTGTTCTTTTATATATAATAAATTGACATGATTTTCTTGCTTGTTTTGTGTGTGATGTAGTATATAGATTGAATAGTCTTTATCATATGCATAAACATTTATAGAAATATTAAGTAATTTTTCAGCTCTTGGAATATCGCATAGTTTTACAGGAAAATGAATATTTTTTTAATTTTTCTTGTAAGTATTTGACAGCTTGCTTGTACTTGGAAGGTCGTTGTGGATCTTTATTAACTGGGTATAGTGCAGAACAAATTGAATATAAGAAACATTTTTCATCTTCATTCTTTATATTAATTACTGCCTTTTTGTTTTGAATTTGTTTAGGTAATTCTATGTATGTTGATCCTCTATATGGTGTATATTTGACGATTGCTAGTTGTAAAAAGTTAATGTTTATAAGAACCCAGCCAGAACCTCTAGCTTGGAGCTCATCCATTCTTGTTCTTAATCTTTGTTTCATCTTAGTTATTTCTTCTTTTAAATTACTTGATCGATATATTTCTTGGTTTTCAGTGTTAAAATAGAAGTTTTGAGTTTCTTCACCTTTCTTATATGTACAACTTATATAAAGATTAGCTTTCAATGAACTATGTTTACTTAAGCCAATTTGTAATCTGTTTAATATAGCTTTAGATGTTGAAGTAATATATTGTTCAAGTGGATCTTGTGGTTTGTAATCTGTTGTAAATCTCCATGTTTCTAATCTTGATTTTAATGCAATGTTCTGGCGTTTTACATCGATTGGTACTGATTCAACTTTGATTCTTGGTTCTTCAAATACTTCTTGTTTAAATGGGAATATATTTTTAATTTGTCTTCTGCTTTGTTCATCATCATATTGTTTAAGAAGGTCTATCAGTTCTGCTTTTCTTAATCGGGAATATCTTCTGATCCCCCTCTCTCTACATTGTCGTCTTAACTCTACTACGGTAAATCTACTATAATTACTCATCTTATTTATTTTATAGAAAATCTTTATTACTCTTCAATTTTTATCTTCTCCGAATTATTTCAGTTCATTTTCATTTGTCCTAATACAACGCTTAATATTGTACACTCCTGCCATTGTCTACATATTACGCGTTGTATTAGAACACGGCTTTGATGAGAATACCCCATCAAAGTCACATATGCGCATATTAAAATTAAATCATTTTTTTAAACTTACTCATTATCATCATCATAATCATCACTACTATGTAGTTGTTGACGATCTTAGAAACCTTGAAGGCAAACTCGTTTGAAATCCAAGCTGCAATGTGAACTATGATGTCTGGGTGGGATTAAGAGGTCTGATGGATTTGTACTTTTAGATGCGAGAAAATACTTAACAGATAGGGAGCTCCGATCGGTGCTACTAAAAATATACCAACAAAAATATAAAAAATTTAAAAATCTAAGAATAAAAACAAACATGACTAGTGCTAAGGAAATATTATCTTGCAAACCTATATTTAATTGTGTATGTAAACATCTAGATATTGGTGGTTATAATGATGAAGACAAAATAAATTTTAGCGTGTCCATAGGTATGTTAGATCATTTGTTCAAGAAAGCCACTAAAGAAAACAACTCATTTCTTATACAAAACATTCTCTATGCAAACGTTATGAATTTGTCTGATGAGATATTAGATTCACTGACTGATGAACAATGGTTATATATAGGTTATGATAATTATGAGGAGGAATATAACTATGATCACATTACAGAAGATTTCATACGTAAATATCTGCAGAAAGTTAATTTGATTGAAATATGTTTATGGAAAAAGTTATCAGAAGAGTTTATAAGAGAATTAGCTGATAAAGTTGATTGGGAGATTATTTCAGGAAGCCAAGACTTATCAGAAGACTTTATAAGAGAATTTGCAGATAGAGTCGATTGGAAAGAAGTATCGTACAATCAAAAGCTATCTGAAGAATTTATTAATGAGTTTATAGATAAAGTTGATTTTGATGCTATATCTTATAAAAACGAACTCTCTGAAGCCTTTATACGAGAACATGCAGATAGAGTTAATTGGTGGTACATATCTGGAACTCGTCAATTATCAGAAAACCTTATAAGAGATTACGCTGACAAAGTAGATTGGGAAATGATTTCAATGTCTCAAAATTTAACAGAAGAATTTATTGCAGAGTTCGAAAACAGAGTTCATTGGGTTAACATTTCAATTTATCAAGACCTATCTGTAGAGTTTATATACGCATATAAATATTTTGTGGATTGGAGAGCTATAATAAGAAAATATCATAATAATCCCGATTTAGGTGATATGTTGAATGTAGAATTCGCTGTTGCAGCAGATGGTTTTGTTTAACACTTAAATTGTACTTTGATGGGTTAACCCATAAAAGCAATAGCATATTTAGTTTCTCGTATTTTTTATACTTAAATGTCTCTTAACTGAATAAACCTGTCAACAAGATCTATATCACTTAAATCTGTGTTCATATGCGAACCGTGCCAAGTTATTCTATCATCATATCTTTCTTTAGCTCTGTTGTATAAGTTTATAGAGTTAGGATCATCAATGTTAAGCACAATACTCATACTTGGGTATTTAAGTTTGAGTTGTTTAATTCTATTTTCGTAATTGCGTGTTTGTACTCTTCCAACCCAATACTTATTCTATTCTTTCTTTTTGGTCTTGTTCTTCTTCGTCATAGTAAAGGAGTATATTTTCAAGTTGTTCTTTACTAAGGTTCTTCTTGATAATAAATAGCCCGTGTATCTTTCCTGGATCTTCTGTATACGGTGCTGCAATTGTTTTAAAATACTCAACCTCATTTTCTAGTTCTTGATTGTGCAAACGTAATTCATCCATTTGTTGTTCTATCTCTTGTAGCTTTGATTCTAGTTGTTCTTTGTCGTTAAGGTATTGTTTAGCATCTTGTGTAAAGTAGTCTTCGATAATATCATAGCATTTGTCATAAAAGTTTTGTGATACCCATAAAGCAATAGCGAGAAATATCTTTTTATACATATATGTTCCTGAGATTAGATTGTTTATTTCGTTACCAGCTAGTTTTACTGTGTAAGACGAGTTTCTGAAGTGGCCGGAATCCTGGGAACTTCGAATTTTGTTGTAGTAATCTAATAACTCTTTTGATTGTTTATTTTCTAACCAGTGATCAAGCCTCTTACCACCACTCTGGCACAGTTTAGTAGCATTAAAGTAGCCAGTTTTCTTATCTATAATCAGTCTAAAGTCACCAAACAAACCATACCAGTAATCATATTTAATTTGTTTGTAGCAAATATCATTTAAACTAAGAGAACTATCCATAGTACCCATATTTATTTTATAGAGAATCTTTATTTTTAACTTCATTTTCGTTACCAGCTAGTTTTACTGTGTAAGATGAGTTTCTAAAATTCCTAGCTTCGGAGGAACTTATTTCCCCATGGGCAAAATCCCACACAGCGAAATCAAACTTCTTTATACAAACACAAAACAAAAGAAGCAAGCAGGTGGTTCTAAATTTCAGAAAATTTTTAGCCCCTCTGTATTCGGAGGTCCAAAATGTCAAGTATTTTCTCGCTGAAAATTGTATGAGGTTGTATGTTTGAAAGGGGTCCAGTGCTGGTGGCCCCCTTGTTGTAACCTTAATTATCAGATAATAATCTATCATACAAGCGATCTATACTGTTAATCAATTCTTCTTCTGATAGTGATGTCCAAAACTTATTACCCTTACCTTTACGAATATCTAGTTCTTGCTGCATTAGATTGAATAGCTTAATACTGTTAGGATCTCTAAACTTTTCGTATATTATTACGTGATTCGGATATTTTTCTTCTGCTTCATTAAGAGGTTTGTATAGACTTATCTTTTGACATCAGATTGCGTAATAAGGGAAAGGATCATTAGGTTTGTTCTTCTTATATATGATTAGACAATTATCTTTTGAAACATCATCTGTATATGGTGCTGCAATTCCTTTTAAGCTCTCGTTTTGAATTCTCAATCTCTCCATAGTTTGTTCTATCTCTTGTACCTTTGTTTCAAGTCGTTCTTTATCATTCTTATATCGTTTAAAGTCTTTAGAAAAGTAGTCTTCGATAATATCATAGCACTTGTCATAGAAGTCTTGTGATATCCAAATAGCAATAGAGAGAAATATCTTTTTGTAGACATATGTTCCGGAGATAACATTTGTTTCTGCATCCCCTCCACCTTTTACTAGATACTTAGAGCGACTCCCAGAATTCTGGGAATCGGTTTTTTTCATCATAATACCTTATTAGCTCTTTTGATTGTTTATTTTCTAACCAGTGATCAAACCTCTTACCACCACTCTATGGGTATCACAAGACTTCTATGACAAATGCTATGATATTATCGAAGACTACTTTACACAAGATGCTAAACAATACCTTAACGACAAAGAACAACTAGAATCAAAGCTACAAGAGATAGAACAACAAATGGATGAATTACGTTTGCACAATCAAGAACTAGAAAATGAGGTTGAGTATTTTAAAACAATTGCAGCACCGTATACAGAAGATCCAGGAAAGATACACGGGCTATTTATTATCAAGAAGAACCTTAGTAAAGAACAACTTGAAAATATACTCCTTTACTATGACGAAGAAGAACAAGACCAAAAAGAAAGAATAGAATAAGTATTGGGTTGGAAGAGTACAAACACGCAATTACGAAAATAGAATTAAACAACTCAAACTTAAATACCCAAGTATGAGTATTTCGCTTAACATTGATGATCCTAACTCTATAAACTTATACAACAGAGCTAAAGAAAGATATGATGATAGAATAACTTGGCACGGTTCGCATATGAACACAGATTTAAGTGATATAGATCTTGTTGACAGGTTTATTCAGTTAAGAGACATTTAAGTATAAAAAATACGAGAAACTAAATATGCTATTGCTTTTATGAGTTAACCCATCAAAGTACAATTTAAGTGTTAAACAAAACCATCTGCTGCAACAGCGAATGCTACATTCAACATATCACCTAAATCGGGATTATTATGATATTTTCTTATTATAGCTCTCCAATCCACAAAATATTTATATGCGTATATAAACTCTACAGATAGGTCTTGATAAATTGAAATGTTAACCCAATGAACTCTGTTTTCGAACTCTGCAATAAATTCTTCTGTTAAATTTTGAGACATTGAAATCATTTCCCAATCTACTTTGTCAGCGTAATCTCTTATAAGGTTTTCTGATAATTGACGAGTTCCAGATATGTACCACCAATTAACTCTATCTGCATGTTCTCGTATAAAGGCTTCAGAGAGTTCGTTTTTATAAGATATAGCATCAAAATCAACTTTATCTATAAACTCATTAATAAATTCTTCAGATAGCTTTTGATTGTACGATACTTCTTTCCAATCGACTCTATCTGCAAATTCTCTTATAAAGCCTTCTGATAAGTCTTGGCTTCCTGAAATAATCTCCCAATCAACTTTATCAGCTAATTCTCTTATAAACTCTTCTGATAACTTTTTCCATAAACATATTTCAATCAAATTAACTTTCTGCAGATATTTACGTATGAAATCTTCTGTAATGTGATCATAGTTATATTCCTCCTCATAATTATCATAACCTATATATAACCATTGTTCATCAGTCAGTGAATCTAATATCTCATCAGACAAATTCATAACGTTTGCATAGAGAATGTTTTGTATAAGAAATGAGTTGTTTTCTTTAGTGGCTTTCTTGAACAAATGATCTAACATATCTATGGACACGCTAAAATTTATTTTGTCTTCATCATTATAACCACCAATATCTAGATGTTTACATACACAATCAAATATAGGTTTGCAAGATAATATTTCCTTAGCACTAGTCATGTTTGTTTTTATTCTTAGATTTTTAAACTTATTTCATTTTTGTTGGTATATTTTTAGTAGCACCGATCGGAGCTCCCTATCTGTTAAGTATTTTCTCGCATCTAAAGGTACAAATCTATCAGACCTCTTAATCCCACCCAGACATCATAGTTCACATTGCAGCTTGGATTTCAAACGAGTTTGCCTTCAAGGTTTCTAAGATCGTCAACAACTACATAGTAGTGATGATTATGATGATGATAATGAGTAAGTTTAAAAAAATGATTTAATTTTAATATGCGCATATGTGACTTTGATGGGGTATTCTCATCAAAGCCGTGTTCTAATACAACGCGTAATATGTAGACAATGGCAGGAGTGTACAATGTTAAGCGTTGTATTAGGACAAATGAAAATGAACTGAAATAATTCGGAGAAGATAAAAATTGAAGAGTAATAAAGATTTTCTATATAATAAATAAGATGAGTAATTATAGTAGATTTACCGTAGTAGAGTTAAGACGACAACGTAAAGAGAGGGGGATCAGAAGATATTCCCGATTAAGAAAAGCAGAACTGATAGACCTTCTTAAACAATATGATGATGAACAAAGCAGAAGACAAATTAAAAATATATTCCCATTTAAACAAGAAGTATTTGAAGAACCAAGAATCAAAGTTGAATCAGTACCAATCGATGTAAAACGTCAGAACATTGCATTAAAATCAAGATTAGAAACATGGAGATTTACAACAGATTACAAACCACAAGATCCACTTGAACAATATATTACTGCAACATCTAAAGCTATATTAAACAGATTACAAATTGGCTTAAGTAAACATAGTTCATTGAAAGCTAATCTTTATATAAGTTGTACATATAAGAAAGGTGAAGAAACTCAAAACTTCTATTTTAACACTGAAAACCAAGAAATATATCGATCAAGTAATTTAAAAGAAGAAATAACTAAGATGAAACAAAGATTAAGAACAAGAATGGATGAGCTCCAAGCTAGAGGTTCTGGCTGGGTTCTTATAAACATTAACTTTTTACAACTAGCAATCGTCAAATATACACCATATAGAGGATCAACATACATAGAATTACCTAAACAAATTCAAAACGAAAAGGCAGTAATTAATATAAAGAATGAAGATGAAAAATGTTTCTTATATTCAATTTGTTCTGCACTATACCCAGTTAATAAAGATCCACAACGACCTTCCAAGTACAAGCAAGCTGTCAAATACTTACAAGAAAAATTAAAAAAATATTCATTTTCCTGTAAAACTATGCGATATTCCAAGAGCTGAAAAATTACTTAATATTTCTATAAATGTTTATGCATATGATAAAGACTATTCAATCTATATACTACATCACACACAAAACAAGCAAGAAAATCATGTCAATTTATTATATATAAAAGAACAAAATGAAGACCAAGTTAAAACACACTATTGTTGGATTAAGGATTTAAGCAGACTAGTATGTACACAATTAACTAAAAAGAGAGCTCGAAAATATTTATGTGACAGATGTTTGTTGTACTTTTACTCTCAAAACGCTTTAAATAAACATGAGCAAGATTGTTCGTTAAATGAGCCAGTAAAAATAATAATGCCTGAAGAAGGTAAATGTGTTGAATTTAAAAACTACCAATACATAATGAAAATGCCATTTGTGATTTATGCTGATTTTGAATGTTTGTTACATAAAGTTATGGGTTGTAAAGAATGTTATCCAGATAACGAGCCATATACGAAAAAATATCAACAACATAAGCCATCTGGATTTTGTTATTATGTAGTAAAGAGCGATGGAAGTAAAACTAATCCTGTTTTGTATAGAGGTAAGAACGCTGCTACTAAATTTATAAGGTTGTTAACAAAAGAAGCCAAACACATATCGAACATATACAAACAAAATAACGAATTACCATTAACAAAAAGTCAGATAAAAGAGTTCAATGAATCTAAATGTTGTTATTACTGTAAGCAGGAGTATACTAAAGAAAATCATAAAGTTAAGCATCACGATCATATAACACGAAAATTTGTAGCACCTCTATGTAATAACTGCAATTTAAAAGTCAAAGTACCAAAGTTTGTACCAGTGATCATACATAACTTGACAGGATATGACTCACACTTGTTTATAAAAGAGCTTGGATGTAATAAAGAAGAAATAGATCTAATACCCAATAATGAAGAAAGATACATATCATTCAGTAAAAAGGTTGGAACTATTAAATTGAAATTTGTAGATTCATTTAGATTTATGGCTTCTAGTTTAGACAAATTGTCATCGAACTTGAAACCTGAGCAAATGATACATACTCAACACTTTTATCCTAATCAAGAACACTTTCAGCTTGTAATAAGAAAAGGTGTTTATCCATATGATTATGTTAACAATTGGGATAGGTCTAGAGAAAGAAAATTACCGATAAAGGAAGCATTCTTCAACAAGCTTATGAATACACATATAAGTGATGAAGATTATGAACATGCAAAGAAAGTATGGGAAACATTTGGCATTAAGAATCTCGGACAATACCATGATTTATATTTGAAAACAGATGTATTATTGTTAGCAGATGTGTTTGAGAACTTTAGAGAAACATGTCTTAAAGCTTATGATCTTGATCCTGCTTGGTATATGACAGCAGCAGGTTTAGCTTGGGATGCAATGTTAAAGATGACAAATATAAAACTAGAGTTACTAACTGATTATGATATGGTATTAATGGTAGATAAAGGTATAAGAGGTGGGATTAGTCAATGTTCAAAAATATATGTGAAAGCAAACAATAAGTATATGGAAGATTACGATAAGGATAAAGAAGATTCTTACTTAATGTATCTAGATGCCAATAACTTGTATGGGTGGGCAATGAGTCAATATCTACCGTATAAGGGATTTAGATGGTTAAGTGAAGATGAGATTGAAGAAATAGATTTCACAAATATATCTGATGATTCTGATACTGGTTACATATTAGAAGTTGATCTTGAATATCCTAAAAAATTACATGACTATCACAAAGACTATCCATTAGCTCCTCAAAATATATGTCCGCCTGGTTCAAAACAATCAAAGCTATTAACAACCCTATATGACAAAGAAAAATATGTAATTCACTATCGAAACCTAAATAATGTCTTTCACTTGGATTAAAACTTAACAAGATACATCGAGTAATAGAGTTCGAACAATCAGATTGGTTAAAGAAATATATTGATTTAAACACACAGATGAGAACGAAAGCAACAAATGATTTTGAAAAAGACTTTTATAAGCTCATGAATAATTCAGTATTTGGGAAGACTATGGAGAATATTAGAAAGAGAGTTAATATTAAACTTGTAAGTGATGAGAAAAAATACGAGAAGCTTGTGGCGAAACCGAATTATAAGAGTACTACAGTTTTTACGGAAAATTTAGTAGCAGTTCACATGAACAAGGTTAAAGTGCAATTTAACAAACCGATTTATGTTGGTATGTCAATTCTAGATTTATCAAAATATTTAATGTACGATTTCCATTATAATGTGATGAAACCAAAATATCAAGACAAAGTAGAAGTATGTTATACAGATACCGATAGTTATATATACCATATCCAAACAGAAGATGTGTACAAGGACATGAAAAATTATATTGATTACTTCGACACGAGTGATTACTCTAAAGATAACATATAAGATACCACAGGTCAATAAGAAAATACTTGGTAAGATGAAAGGTGAACTTAAAGGAACAATCATAGAAGATTTTGTTGGTTTAAGATCAAAAATGTATTCAATCAGGTTCGAAAAAGATAAATGTTGTAAGAAAGCAAAAGGAGTTAAGAAAAATGTTGTAAGTAAAGAACTGTCATTTAACGATTATAAAGACTGCTTGTTCAACCAAAAAGAATATTATAAGAAGATGAATTTAATTAGAAGTTATAAGCACGATTTGTATAGTATAGAAGTAAATAAGTTAGCTATAAGTTGCGTGGATGATAAGAGATGTGTTTTAAAGGATGGTATCAATACCCTACCATGGGGCCATTATAAGTTAGAAGAGTTGTAGTTTTAGATTGTAAGTTTTTTTAGATATAAGTTTTTAGATGTAAGTTTTTATGGTTTTAAATGCCATAAAAACAGATGCAATCTCACTTTGCGCTATCCTTCTGTGTTAAAGTGTAATGGTCAGTGGCGGGTTCATAATTTTTTTGGTAGTCAGGGGGTGGAAGGGGAAATGCGTCAAAAGTAAAAGCAAGAACTATTGAAAGAAAATGCTCTTATCATCTACAATATATTTTATCCCGAACACTGTATCATTAATATAAATCTCATTGTCAGTAACTGTAAAACCTTTATTAGCAACAACTTTGGTAAGACTTATCACTCGCTTAATCAAATGTTTATACTGAGGAAAAGGAAACCGTTCTTTAAAATGTTGTGGAAGAGGTTCTGGAGCTGTTTCGATTTCAAACTCCTTTATACATTTTAATCTTATGCCGTCCTTAACGGTCTTCCACCAAAATAGAGATACACCATCTGGTCTCTTCTTAGGAATATTTGGGTATTTCTGTATTAAGTTCAGTTCTTTCTTCGTAAGAATATATGTTTCAAATGCTCTAAACTCAAAATCATCATCTACTTCTTCAACTTCACTACTATTATATTTCTCTCTTTTCTTTTTATTACGACATGCTTTGCACTCATTACGTCTTGTGTTACCATTTCTAGAAAACTCTTGGTATTGTTTTAATTCGTTACAAGTAATGCACTTCTTCATTTATTAAATATAAAATAGATACTTGTTCTTCACTTTTGCGCATAACGCTACTTCATTCATTTTTATGTCTAAATAATCTGGTCACAAAAAAGGGTCCAAATTGCGCCAGAAGTAACCACCCCTAACTACTCCCTCACATGCATACTGGCCTAATATGTGGACATATATTTAACAAATCCTTCCTTATCCAATTAAAAGCAGAATTTTCTGTAAATGCACGAGTGCCTTGTAGAATAGGAAAGGATCGGCGAGAAGTCACAAGGCGGCAGCATCTCTCGTTCTTGTGATGTAGTTGATGGAATATGTGAAAACGCAATTGAACGCGTGGTGAGCATATGCTCGTAAATTTTATTTTTTTTCCACCGATTGGAACCATTTTTTCAGGTAAATATTTTTTTAGTTTGCTGCCTTGGTGTAACTTTATGAAATTGTGTTGTTATTTTGAACAAACGTATTATATAAAGCGAGTTAATAGCGAGAAAAGACGTGTCCTCAAATAAGGACGTTATGCAGCTGTGGTTTCAAAAATTTTTTTGGTTCTCATTATATTGCATACGCAAATATTGCATCTTGTACGTGTTTTATTTCCAGTCTTTATGATTCGAAACTGTAAACATTGGTAACATGAAATGAAGTAAGGTCAAAATTATACATGTCTGTGTATTTTAAAATTTATTTTTTCATTTAATTGAGATCACATTACGAAATGAAATATACACAACTATTACTTTACAAAGTTGACCTGTTGCCATATATAAATCCGTAACTCAATTTTTGAATAAATATGAAGGTAGGTCGGTCGATAACCTTCTGACTACAAAGCTAAATTGTGCTCAGGGACAGTTCAAATATTATACGTAATCATAAATTTGGCTATTATTGAGCAGCTCCCCCTTCCAATAAAAAGTAATCAAACATGAGACCCCCTAATAATAACAATACTTTTCAAGCATAACATTTTTTTTGAATATCACAGAAAAGATAGGGATTCACTAAGTTGGACTAGAACCTCAATTGATTGATTGATTAGGAAGGAATGGGAACGTCAGCATCAAGGCCGTGTGTTCCCATCACCATTATCACGGGTGCTCCAATACGAACTGCAATAGTAAAATTCAAGGAAATGTTGAAACGAAAAAATCAGAAAGCGCTGAAAAAGGAAGAAGAACATTGAAAAATTAAAGATAAAACAATAAATGTTTAGAATAAAATAGATAACGATAACAATAAATATAGAAACAAACAATAAAAAGTAGAACAAAAGATAAAAACAGCAGCAATAAAAGAAATAACAGACTAAAATCGCTCAGAAAACGTGAGAAACCTCAGATCCATGAATACCATGAAGCATCCAGCAAATAACACGAACGTCATCTCCCAACACACTGGTAAGCGTACAAGGCAGTCCGTGACGTTCTATGAGATATGAGTATTCAGAACATTCAACAAGAATGTGCTGAATACTTAGGGGAACACTATACTCCCCAAAATACGGACGACTCAAACAATGCAGCAAATATCTGTGTGTCAAATGAGAGTGTACGATATGCAGACGCGCGAGGAACACTTCATCTCGACGACTAGAACGAGAGCACGTATGCCACTCTCCTACGGCGGCTTAACTACGTGAAGTTTATTTCCAACTACCTAGTCCTAATGGAAAAATCAAAAGATGAATATATGGATTTGCTTGAGTTCAAAACTCGTATGGCTAGAGACTTACTTACAAGGGAAATGCCATCACACCTGCGAGACTTACTGTTAGAGGAAGACTTAGCAGTGAGACTTCGCTACCTCCACTAAAGAAGAAAGCAATCCTGAACGTACCCAGGAAGAAAAATTTTGATGTAGGAGGTCATTACTCAAAGAAAGGTGACTGAAAATGTGCAAATCGTTGTCCTGATCTGAGGTGTAAAAGTAAGACACAATATATCTGTGGCAGGTATGAGGTACCATTGTGTCCAGAGTGCTTTAAAGTGTTTCATACAGTTCAATAAATAATAGTTTTTATCGTTTAGTGGGTTAATACAATCTTTATCTGTAGACCAATCATTTTCATTATTTTCTTGCTCAAAAAATAAAGATTTATGTTAACTCTTTGAAGCCTCATAAAAAAATACGGGTTATTTTATTGTATTGTATTGATATTTTGAATACTTTATTTCAATGTGTTGGCTTTCCAAGGTATATCTTAACTAATTTGCAACAGATTCCCCCCCCCCCTTTATGTAGTTTTCTTACAATGTTTCACAATTTTGTGTCTGTTATATGTCACTAATAAATTCATCTTTTGAAAAAAATATTGTTCCCTTTCTTGCACTGCATCCTCATATGATGACACGTCATATCTCATTTATCTAACTACATTTTTTTCAAATATCTATTTTAAGGAATCTACTTGATCAGAAAATCACCCCCCCCAAAAAAATATAACTTTTTCATAATTTATGCATGAGAGGGTTAAAGTTTGGAGTCTGGTCAATAGGCTGTAAAACGGAATTATAATCTCCACCTAATATACAAGGGTTGGTACTATTAAATAAAGCCTGTGCAAGATCAGTATTGAAGAAATCTTGTCTCTCTCGCTTTTTGTGAGACCAAGACGGCACGTAAATGTTACATAATTTGATGCGTTGAAGCATCCCAACGGAGATTCGTTCATTTGGGTGATCAGTAACGGCTTTAAACTCTAGATCACTACGATAGATTATAACTGTACCTAGCCCATTCTCCGTAAAACGAGAATAGCATGTGTGATTTGAAAGAGAACTATGATCTTGAAGGGCCACTTCTTGAACGAACAACACATCAATATCTGCTTTGTAAATAAAGTCTCTTAATGCTTCTTGTTTAACAGGAGATGTAAATCCATTTAAGTTAATGGTGGCGAAACTGAAACTGTAAACACTGCATAAAGGGCTGAAATATAGACCACATTATAACAAGGTAAATAATTATAAGTCGTCCCCAACGGCGGTACCAGCTTTCAACTTTTTCAAAGTGGTCCGGGTTTGGGCACCTGAAACTTGGGTAACATCGGAAGTACGGCCTCCTTTAGAATTTTTTGAAACTCCACTAACATTTGTCTTTAGATTGGAACGTTTACGTTTTTTCGTATACAGGGGCACTGAGATCAGATTCACTAGAAGAGCCACTGGTAAGGGGTAGTACATTCCTGTGAATGGTGATGTTTGAGTCTCCTACAAAGTGCACGTCAGATTGATTATCATGGTTCAGGGAGCACTCGGATCAACTTTTAAATCCTGAACTGACGGTTGGTCACGTACCTGAGCAAGTTGTCCTTCCTGGAAAATTTCATGGGCCTTGGGATCAGAATTAGATAAGGTTACGGCAGTAGTTTGCAAAGGGGTAAGAACTTCCGGGTCAGTAGAAGGAACTCCTTCCATAGGTGGGTCGGGGATGTCAGGATCGTGAGATGTATCAACTGGTGGAGCATCGTGACTTGAAGAAGCACCATGGCGAGCAGAAGTAAGCAGAGGAAATTCTGTGTATTTATCAGTACGCAAAGCATCTTTTTCGTGTGGAAGATTATGAGGTATACGGAGCGGTGGCGGTTGGAAGCTTCTAACTTGCGGATTAACTTAGAATTGCGGAACTTTTTTGCGGGAGCACTCTTGAACAAAATGGTCCTGTGAATTGCACAACGCGCAAGTTTGGATTTGTCCTGAGTAACTACAAAATAGCCTTAAACCACACACTGTAATAAATGAAGGAATATTTTGTTTAACCTTCATTTTAATTAATTTATGTCCAGTACCGGTGACATACACATGGTCCGCAGAATACGGTTCGTCCATGATTGACTGTATTTCATCCTAATGAGAAAAAACTCGAGTTAACTCTTTGTTACTAAGTTCCATGGGGCACAAAGACACCTTAACGACTGTAAAACTGTTGTCAGCGAGATCAATAAGGAAGTAAATGTTCCTTGTTACTATCGGCGTATTTGACTTCACCATTAGTTGAAGCGAGAATTTGTTCACACAGCACCTTGTTGACTAGCTTAATATACAGTTGTTTCCTTATGAAGTCCAGTTCTGTACTATGGATTTGATCATTTGATCAATTGTTAATATCAATGTGTTTTGTACCCACGACCAGAAAAATCACTTTGAATATATATATATATATATATATATATATATATATATATATATATATATATATATATATATAACTCTATGGCCTATGGAACCCGGAGGTTCAGTGCCGCGTTCACAAAAGCTCTCCACTGACTTCTATCCTTAGCTAATTGCATCCAGTTTCTACTTTGTATTCCTATCTCTGCGAGATCCATCTTAATATTGTCCTCCGATCTGCGCCTAGGTCTTCCTAATGGTCGTTTTCCTATGGGTCTACCTGTCAAGACTTTGAAAGCGTTTCTACTTTCTTCCATTCTAGCTACATGACCTGCCCACCTAAGCCTCCTAGACTTGACGACCCTAACAATGTTGGGTAAACCGTATAAACTATGTAGTTCCTCGTTATGAAGCTTCCGCCATTCCCCATTCTCGTTCCTCTTGGGTCCGAATATTCTTCTCAGGATCCCGTTCTCAAATACTTTCAGTCTATGTTCTTCCCTCAGAGTAAGCGACCATGTTTCACAACCATACAGAACAACAGGCATGATTATCGTTTTATATATTTTAAGCTTCAAATTCCTCGACAGAATTCGCGACGACAAGAGATTTTGAACCGAATAGTAACACGAATTTCCTGCTTTTAGTCGACATTTAATTTCTTCGTGAATATGATTTTCGTCTGTTAATATTGATCCTAAATATTTGAAAGTATCCACTTTATCAAAAGCATTATTTAATATTTTAACGCCTCCACAATTTGCCGTATTACGGTCCCGACGCACTTCCATGTATTTAGTTTTCTCTGCATTTACTTCTAAACCCATGTCCCTGCAAGCGTTTAATAAGATCTCTGCATTTATTTCTACTGTTCTCCTATCATCCCCTATTAAATTTACATCATCAGCATATGCCATAACCTGGTGAATGCCGTTCAACTCTAGGCCCTGGTTGCTATCTTTGATTTTCCTTATGGCGTATTCCAGCACAAAGTTAAATAATAATGGCGACAACGCATCTCCTTGTTTCAGGCCATTTTCGACGTGGAAGCTCGTGGACAAAAATTTTCCTACCCGGACTTTACTTTGGGATTCACTTAAACATATCTTAATTAATCTAATTAGCTTTCTCGGTATTCCAAGTTCTGTAAGAACGTTGTATAATGTTTCTCTCCTAACCGAGTCGTAAGCCTTTCTAAAATCAATAAATAGTTGATGTACCGGGGTATTGTATTCCCACTTCTTTTCGAGTATTTGGCGAATGGTAAATATTTGGTCGATAGTTGATCGATTTCGTCTAAATCCGCACTGATAATCTCCAATAATTTCATCTGCGTATGGGGTCAATCTTGCTAACAGAATATTTGAAAGGATTTTATAGGATGTTGACAGAAGAGAAATGCCTCGATAATTATTACAGTCAGTTTTGTCGCCTTTCTTGTGAATTGGAACAATGATTGATTCTTTCCACTCTTGTGGCAATTCTTCCTTGTTCCAGATAAGGAGAATGAGTTTGTGTATCTTGTTCCACAATTTTTCGCCTCCAGCTAAAATTAACTCAGCCGGAATTTCATCTACACCCGGAGATTTGTGTTTCTTCAATTTCTTTATAGCGGCTTCCACTTCTATTCGATTGGGTTCTGGAATATACGGTTCTGCGGTGTGTATCTCCTTTTCTCCACGCACATTAGTTTTTGGCTGCGTGTTCAGCAAATCGTCAAAGAAATCTTTCCATCTATTTAAGAGGCTATCCGTATCGGTGAGAACTGTTTCGTCAGATTTCTTTAATATATAAGCACGAGGTTGATAGCCTTTCTTAAATTCGCTGATCCCCTTATACATGTCCCGAATATTTTTATTTTTACTATTATCTTCAAGTTCCTTAATTTTAGCTTTCAAAAAATCCCGTTTCTTTGTTCTAAAAGTTTTGGAAGTTTCCCGCCTGATATCTGCGAAATTTTGTGTAGTTGTTTCATTCGGATTTTGTAGCCACCGTAATTTTGCCTGTTTTCTCTTCTCTGCTAGTTTAATGCATTCTTGGTCGAACCATGGTTTGTTCCTACGTATTTCTGCGTGTCCCAATTCTTCTATTGCTGAACTTTTAATGCTATTTCTAATTTCAATCCAAGTATCCTCAACACTAGTGCACTCCGAGTCTTCTAAAACCGCGAATCTATTCGAAACTTCAATCTGGTGTTCCTCTCTTACCTGGCTCTCTTCTAATTTCTTTAAATTAAATCTCTCCGTTTTCGGACATTGAATATTACCTTTATTCAACGATAATCTCTCCCGTATTATCGCTACTACCAGGTAGTGATCAGTGTCACAATTAGCCCCTCTAAACGACCGGACGTCAATTATGCTAGATTGTCTTCTTCTATCTACTAAAACGTGATCAATTTGATTATGTGTTTTTCCGTCTGGTGATGTCCAAGTATATTTATGAACGTCGCGATGTGGGAATTTTGTACTCTTCACGATTAGGTTTTTGGATGTTGCAAAGTTCACGAGTCTAACACCGTTGTCATTACTTTCCTTATGCAAACTTTCGTTCCCTATAATCGGTTTGAAAATATCCTCTCGTCCTACCTTCGCATTGAAATCCCCTAATAGAATCTTCATATGGTATCGCGGGAGTTGGTCAAATATCCGTTCCACTTCTTCGTAAAAACTATCTTTTATATCGTCACTCTTATCTTCAGTTGGAGCATGTACATTTAAAACAACAATATCACACCACCGTCCCTTAAGAGTAATAAAAGAAAGTCTGTCAGTAACAAATTCAACCCGTTTAATTGCTGGTAATATTCGTTTGTGAACGAAAAACCCTGTTCCTAACTGGTGATTTTTATTTCCTTCCCCGTAAAAGAACGTAAAATTTCCGGAATTCTCAGATCCATTTCCTTCCCACCTAACTTCCTGAACTCCTACTAAGTCCATCCTGTATTTCTCTAACTCACTCGTTACAGATTTTAACGCGCCTGTCCTATAAAGACTTCTAATATTCCATGTTCCAAATCTCATGTCCATTTTCTTTTGCTGATGTCGTGCCAAGTTATCAGTCCTTGTCCGAGGCTTTTGTGAATGTTTCTGAACAAGTACCTTTTTTTACAGGATGAGGGTGTTAGCCTTACCCAAACCCCCAAGCTGGAGGACCACTCCTAGTCGTCTGTCCGCGACTGCTTATTCAGTATATTCGCAGCTAACCTCTATATCTAGAGGCCTTCTCCTCGATCCGCAACCTGAGGACGCGCCATGCCGTGGTGACAGGAACCCACGTTACACGGATATATATCGGGTGTTGCAAAATAAGTGTTACAACTCTTGGGAGGTGACTCCTGCCACTGAGACAAGAAAAAAATTTCTCTTGAACTTTCGGCTATCGGACATAGTTTCAGATCTACAAAGTGCCGAAAGCGTGGGAAAATGACTTTCGGACGCCAATAATTCCGAAACTATCCAACGTAGAGACGGCGGGTAAAAAATACACTGAAGAAGTCATACCTGCTGTATTAAATTTTGCATGTTTCACCATCCTACCATGCACGCGCAAGGGATTCCCCAAAGGAACGTAGGGAGTCCCGGATAATCTGCCAAATGAAAATTGGTCTAAATGGATATGAATTGCTAGGGTTTCTACCAGGAAACAATAATTCGTTTGTATTAAGTCGATATCTGAAACAAATACAAAATGGCGGACACCTTCATGCCCGTTGTGTGTGGTTGCATAATCCCCAGGTACGGGTGCTGGCCAACAGTGACGTTCTGAGTATTAAGTGTAGCGAATTTGTACTCAAATGCTCTAGAAAGACATCTGGAGTGTCGGTAGGGAACAACAGATGAAGCAGGGTGATTCACATGTGTGGAAACACTTATGAAAAATGCCCAGAAAGGCACTCATACTTAGTAAACTTGAGTTCAAAGCGTCGGAAATGTAAGGATTAACATCAAGAACATGAAAGCTATTGCAAATTCACCAATAATATTCTCTCTATCCCATGCAATATGAAGTGCACGGTTGCATACCAATAAGGATGCGACAACTGAGGCCAAGTTGAAATTGTGCAAGGGGACTCACAAAGAAACTGGATAAACTAAATGAATGTCACTAGTGGGATCGCATGATCAATATTGAAATTTGACCAATGTGTGTGTTGATATCAACATGTAGCTAATGGACAAATGTCAACATGTCCCACTACTGCTGGGACACCGTCCTACGTGCGAAAAGTAGGAAAATAACTACTCGGGTCTTGAATCTGAGGCCTTGGTCTCCCAGTAGGATTGGAAACTGTGACCACGTGATCAAAAGAAAGCGCTCTAGCCCTCAGGCTCCGAGTGAGCCTCACTTTCTCTGTATGTCGTTTTATTTTCCATATGTATGGTCTACTAGCGGTAGCGTTACATGTGCCAAATTGGTTCTGTCTGTGTCTTGGCATGTACACTGTGTGTAAGATACGAATTTCTGGAGGTATTTTCCTATATTTCGAGTACGTCATATGTCCCAGAAAACGTGGGACATGATACAAGTTCCTTTTTTATTTTCACGCCCTATCAGAATTTGAAAAATGGATTAAGAGATTTCTTTTCATATCTGTCGACTGTGGGACAAGTCCCAAACAAAGAGGGACATTGATACAATCGTGTTCTAGTTACGTTCTACCAAAAAGTACACCAGATGCAATAGCAGAATGTACAACGTTATTTTCCCAGTTTTTACAAGTGGGATGGTGGGACATGTTGACATTTGTTCATTAGCTACATGTTGATATCAACACACACATTCGCCATATTTTAATATTGATCATGCGATCCCACTAGTGACATTCATTTAGTTTATCCAGTTTCTTTGTGAGTCCCCTTGCACAATTTCAACTTGGCCTCAGTTGTTGCATCCTTATTGGTATGCAACCGTGCACATCATATTGCATCTGATAGAGAGAATATTATTGGTGAATTGGCAATGGCTTTCATGTTCCTGACGTTAATCCTTACATTTCCGACGCTTTGAACTCAAGTTTACCGAGTATGAAAGCATTTCTGGGCATTTTTTATAAGTGTTTCCGCACATGTGAATCACCCTGCTTCATCTGTTGTTCTCTACCGACACTCCAGATGTCTTTCTATAGCATTTGAGTAAAAAAATTGGCTACACTTAATATTCAGAACGTCACTGTTGGCCAGCACCCGTACCTGGGGATTATGCAACCACACACAACGGGCATGAAGGTGTCCGCCATTTTGTATTTGTTTCAAATATCGACTTAATACAAACGAACTATTGTTACCTGGTAGAAACCCTATCAATTCATATCCATTTAGACCAATTTTCATTTGGCAGATTATCCGGGACTCCCTACGTTCCTTTAGGGAATCCCTTGCGCGTGCATGGTAGGATGGTGAAACATGCAAAAATTTAATACAGCAGGTATGACTTCTTCAGTGAATTTTTTACCCGCCGTCTCTACGTTGGATAGTTTCGGAACTATTGGCGTCCGAAAGTCATTTTCCCACGCTTTCGGCACCTTGTAGATCTGAAACTATGTCCGATAGCTGATAGTTCAAGAGAACTTTTTTTCTTGTCTCAGTGGCAGTAATCATCTCCCAAGAGTTGTAACACTTATTTTGCAACACCCGATATATATATATATATATATATATATATATATATATATATATATATATATATATATATATATATATATATATATGCAGATCCAAAACACTAAGAAAAACGTAAATATCTCACTGAGAATTAACACAGTACACAAACTAATTTCGTAACTTGTCATGTGTTACAACACAAATGGTCAGCAAGCGAGAGACGATGTTACTAGCACGAAGTCTCACGAACGTATGTGACTTGGCCACAGAGGCGATGAAGAGAACGTCGCTTGTAGAGGGATAAATTATTGAGGTCTTTTGCATTCGGCTAATCAGAGTGCTCCATTAACCGCATATATTCAACTATAACCGTTTTGGATCAGATAAAATCTGCTCGCCATGTAATTTTATAACAAATTGACGAGTGTCTATTTACTTTATTTCATGGTTCTTCCATATTCACTTTCAAATGAATGGTGACAGTCGCCATCTAATAAAGTTGATGCGTTTATTGTTTCTAGTACACAATCGCTTAGAAAAAGAAGCAACAAATGCATCGAATGTGGAAGATGAATTTAGAACACCTAAATATATCATGCCTAGCACATCTTGTGCTGTTAGAGTGTCTGAAATAATATGTACCTAAAGGACGTACCTAGAACATGACAGATATATGTCCCAAATGACATCATAAAACAAATGACTGTTAGAGTGCAGAACTGAGCAAGGTATATAAATGCTATATTTGTGGTACATAGTTGCAAATACCAATTAGGTGTAACAAGTATCTAAGACTGTAGGTAGCTGAAGTACATACTTAGCTTATGAATATCAAATGTGCCAAGTGTCGGGTACCTAAAAGTAGCTCGGACACCTAAATGGCACATGCCTAGCACATCTTGTGCTGTTAGGCTGTGCAGAGTTAACGCATTTCTTGCAGCGTTTTTAACCTTCTAGGGTCGTTATTATAGAACTGTGCGGGTTGCATGGAAAACCATTGATCCACCTTTATTATGACATAATCTGTGTTGTGAAAATGGTGGTTTCGAAGTGGATTCCTTATCTGTGAGAACAGAAGGAAATCGGTGGGTGCCGTATCAGGAGAATAGAGCGCGTGCAACAATATTTCAAAGCTACATCTAGAAGCTCCCATTGACGCTCTTGGGATGCAAGAGCTGGTGCATTGTCCACAAAGAAACGGACATCTTTGATTAGCATACCGCAACATGTTTGCCTAACAGCACCTCATATCTTCTTCAGAAGTGAGCACTAGTATGTGCCAGTGGTACTCTATAGGTGCCATTCTTTTGAAGGTAGTCTTGTAGGTAAATGATTCCACGGCTATGGGCGTAATTAGGAATTGTGTGCTGGTGGACAGACATTTTGTCTGTTGGGGGTACGGTAAACATAAATGAGAATTGAAGGATCTTATAAGTGGCATTTTTTATTTTTTGTGAAAAAGCTGAGGGGCAATGCCCCCATGTCCCCCGTAACTCAGCCCATGTTCACGGCAATTAAAAAAGAAATACAACATGACCTTTCCGCCAGACGTTTGCTCTTTTGAGGAAATGTGAGGAGGAGATTTTTCACTCCTTACTCATCTCCTTTGTTTCAGGACCTTAGTAGATCGATCCAACATTTGTTCCAGGCGGGATGAAAACTTCTCTTCTTGCTGCAACAAATTCAACAAGTGACTCAACATGTCACGCTGTGTTTGTATCTGAAGAGGAGTCAGCAAACGCGGAACCTAGCTTGGTGACACCTTAGACATATGCATTTCTTCATTAATTATTTTCCATACACTACTATGAATGAGTCAATTTTGCTGCATGATGCGATCGATGGTTATTCATCGGTCTTCTAGAAGCAGCTTTTCGATTTTACTCACTGTGTTGTCGTCGTCCGTGATTGATGGACGTCCAGTCTTGGCTCATCTCTAAGGAATACCGTATTTATCCGTGTATGCCGCGCACCTTTTCTGTACAAAAACGAAGTCAAAAAACAGGGTGCGCGACATACACGAGGAAATGTAGAATTGACTGAGCCACCAACATTTAAAATCACGGGGAGCTTTTATTAACCTAATACTGGAATATTGTGAGTAATTTTACAAGAGTAGAGAAGTTTTAATATAAAATGACAAGTTACAGCTCATCTTTCCTCTTTGCATCAACCGGCCTTTCAAGAACCACTTGCGGCGACTTTACACTGAATAGATGGCGACTGCAGTACACGAAACTACGCCAACTGGCCGAATTAAGAAACCTGCACATCACCTTTTGTGCGAATGGATTATTGAAACCTGGAATTCAATTCCAGAGGATCTTGTCGTCCGTAGCTTTAAAAAATGCTGCATTTCCAATGTCAGCGATGGGAGCGAAGACTTTATTCAGTCCGATGGTGATACGTGTTCCAGCTCCTCGGGTGACGACCGCGACGAACAAAGCTAGACACGAAAGTGATTTCTGTTAATAATCACAGTATTGGTGGAGTGTCTCTGTGTATAACGATTTTAATGATTAAAAGTAGAATGAAAAATACATTGTACAGTCCGCGGCATAAAATTTGTTACAAAAATTCTAAGTCCAAATGAATAACAAACTCTTGCCCAGTTTTCTTATGCATTCCCGCAATACATTTATCAATCGATTAATTGCTTCTAGTATTTATTCCAACTCCTCCCCGTCCTCCACCTCTCCTTGTCTAAAGCAGTGTGTGTGACGTAGTACACTCTTTCCATTCAGCTGAAAAAGAAACAGGAATCAAGTTTACAACGTTATAGCTTTAAAACAGTCTTTTCCATTCGTTTGTTCTGAAATATTTTTAAGAGCCTAAATTAAAGGAAAGTCACACAATCTTCCCGGAGCTTCATAAATATCTTTAGTTTCATTCTTTTCTTTCTTTAAAGAGTGCAAGCTAGTAAGATGCTCCCTAAGAAATCTATGGAAATTGCCAAGAGCTCTAAAATATCTACGGACAGAAACGAGTTTTATTCAATGATTCATTGAATTTCTTTTCAGTAAGTGCAAGCAAATGTTTCAGGGGCGTCATTTGAGCAGGACAGGAGGGTGTAATTCCCCCTCTCTTGAGCTTCCTAAATACGTATTTTTTGATCAAATGTATAGTAATACAATAATAAAAAGTGAAAATCTTATGTCGCCGGAGAATCTCTTCCTTCCCCCCCCCCCCCCCCCGAATAAAGTCTAAAAGACACTGGTTTTAACAACAAACCTATAGAGTTACGATAGCACATTGCTAAAGAGCTTACGTTTGGTTTCAAGAGTCGAAGGTTTGATCTCAAGCCATATGACTTCCTGGGTGACATTGAGAGAGAGAGAGAGAGAGAGAGAGAGAGAGAGAGAGGGATTCAAGTATGGAGACAGAGAGGGATGATTTGTACACACAGATTTAGAATTGGGGAAAAATGATCGGACAGCATTCGTATTATGACGAAAATTCTGATTTTGTGAAAGATAAGAAGGGAAGTTTTCGAACTGCGAGGATCACATTAGGCAGTTGTCGAATTAATGTGGAGAACTCTTGTTAGAGCATCAGATGATTACGAAAGGAGAGAAAGATCTTCAGAACTAAGGAATTAAGATTTTTAAAAACCTGATTACGGCGACGGGTTTCGAACTACGAACCTTGTGGTCATCGAACCATGACATTATCCATTCTACTACGGAGGATTCTATTACTCGTTCACATACGTTTCCCTTAGCTGCGTTGAAAGCTACCTTAAGGGGATATTCCAAAAGTTGACTCGGTAGATGCGCCGTTCAGTTAGGACGTAGACCTCTTGTAACTTAGTTACAATATGCAAAATGAACTTCCTCTTCTTCAGGACACTTTTTAAAGCTTTAAAATTTGTTACTATTGTTTTAATTAGGTTACATTTGATAGAACCATCTGATAAAGTAGTGCCAAGCCCTTGTGCGTCATTGTCTGTTAGGTGAATGGTTAATGTAAGTTACTTTTTCGTGGATGGTCCGAGCTTCCAATCAAGACCATTTTTATTGATTATTTTATTTGAGCTACGCTCATACTGCATATTCCACAAGTTCAAGTTTGAAGTAATGTAGTCACAGCTAGTTTAATTCGAAATAATTTTCAAATATTATATTTGTTACTAAATTTACATGGCACTCCTCACTTGTTTGTAGCCCTGCATAGATGCAAAATTGTTTTAAAAGTATATTTTACTTTCAAGTATTATTGATTTTTTAAAATTGTCCTTTAAATTTATTTTATAATTATTTTCTATTTCTGAATTATAGCATATTTTCTATTTATATTGTATTCTATGTGACACGTTTATTATTTATATTTTATGTCTTACCTTTGAAGAGGAGCTTTTGACAATTCAGAGCAGCAGGGACATACACAGGATGAAGGCCTTGGCAATCCAGAGCTTCTGCCCCCACGAAATCACTACTTTTTTTGTTTGTATATATATATATCTAATTTTAGAGATGATGATAGCAGGGGCGGATCCAGGGGAGTGTGTTTAGGGTGATCGCATCCCCCAGAATAGGGAACTTTTTATACTTTTTATTTTAAAAATAAAACATATCCAAAGTATTTTTCATCTTTGCATTATAAACGTAAATTAAAACCTAAAGTAGATAGGCTTTACTTTCTTAAGAAAGTTAATTCTACAGAAGAGCTCTTTCTCATTTTCTATTTTTTCTTTTCTTTCTTTTCTTTTCTTTCTTTCTTTCTTTTTTCTTTTCTTTTTTTTTGCAATCCGCTCTTACCTTGATTTGACTTCGAACGACCGCCCCTCCCAAACAATCATCCTGGATCCGCCCCTGGATGATAGACATTTTAGTAAAATATGCCCTCAATCGCTGAAATAAATTCCTGTCAAGCTTTCGATCGCTGAAATAAATTTCTGTCTACGGCCTTGCAAACAGTGACGATTTTAGGGAGTGATCACTTAGTAATGCCTCCCTGGAGCAACGACATTTCCCCAGAAGTCTTATCTCCGATAATTCAGAATGTGATTTTTGCATTATCACTTTTCACTCTCAGTGTCTTGAAACGCACCAAAAAGGAACTGTTCTGAAGTATTTACTGGTTCTCCCTATGACCCCATTTCAATATGGCCAACCTTGGACGTATACACATCTGAAATATCACCTTTTATGTCAGTGATCCCGAAAACTATCCATTCGACACAAGTATAGGATATTTTCGATTCTTTATTCCTGTCACCCTCCCATTGTCAACTCGAAGCCAACCAAGGCTTATTTTGGACTTACGCAGCATCCACAGTGTCACTTTTCATCTTTGCACATGAATTCGACACTAATTTCGTTCGTATTTGACTACTTTTACATGTCACCTTCACCTCTTGGTAGGGATTTTTTCAGTATCTCGCCCCCACAACTATGGAGAAATTTCAACCAACTAAGTATAATTATAAATTATCATCTGAAACACAACAGTACGGGTGATCTTTTTCGCAGAGGAATTCGTTAACTACTGTTTCAATATCAATGTATTGCCTTTTTTTGCTGTCCATGCTGAAGATTGCCAAAGGGCTAAACTTCATCTGCACTATTGTGCAATGAATATAGGTTTTAGTGGTTTAATTTACTGAATACTCGCTTGGATGTTGCTCTCGTCACAGAAAAAGTGATATACAGTTATAAAAGATAAATGAAATGAAATATCTAATTTTTACGTCCCACGATTATGCCGACTATGCCAATGGAGTGAGTAATGGTGAGAAATAAATGAAATTGTTTAATGAAAAAAGTGGGAGGAAACGGGAGAACCCCGAGGACACTCATGCACACGGTGTTTGTCCATAATAAAGTTCATTCTTTGTGAGCTGGGATCGAACCAAGGACCCCATGCACCATAGGTAAAGTTATAAAAGAATAGGCGTCTAAACAAATACGGAGCACTACTATCAATGAGAGTTATATAAGATTAGATTTTTAGTTATTTCATTCTAAGTTAAAATTTCAATCAATCTTGTTCTTCATTATTGTTCGAAAACTTAAAGTTGTTGCTGCAAGGACGTGATAAATCTTTTCAGTAGACTTCGCAGTCCCCTCCACAGCTTCTTTTTCATGTAAGGCTAAATTATTCTCATTTTAGACATCGAGGAAAAATAGTGGAATTACGAATTTTCAATGGGCCCCGTTTTACTCTGGGCTCCCTCAACGCACTGCCGTTAGTTACGTCACTGTTCAGGATGCATGATGCAGCTTCTGCTTTTAGGAATACTTTCTAAGGCAGCACGAGTTTTGTTTTTTAACTGCTGTGTGAATTAAGTTGTATTTGCTAGAAGTGTCGGTTAAAGGAAACTAAAGATCCTACACTCAAACACAAATAATCTCTTTCGAAACTCTAATGGAAAACGAAACGAATCGTCCTAAACATGTTACGCTTTTGAAGAGAAAAAGAGCAAAGCAGTAGTTGCACATACGCTTAATGGTGTTTCTTGGATACAAATTTATAACTTACAAAAGTCATGTTCATGTCATGGTTTGATAGATGAAGGGTTAGTAAAAAGGAATTCTTACGCTGGTGGTCGTGGGTTCGCATCTCTGCTCTTCTTGTTACTGTTTTCTTTTCGCTACACTTAGTTTGGGTATTCCAAACCTCGAAGTTTGGTTTGGATTATTTATGAAAGCAGGTAGAGAATTAATTTTAGTCGAAATTAGTTTCAAATATGAGATTATAATTACATATTTTGTCTTTAACTTATTACGTATCAAATTTTATATCAAATTTTCCAGTCTTTACTTAATTCATCTTCAGGTGTAATACAATGAACATTTGCAGAGCGACGTCAGTCGGACGAAAGTACTATATTCCATTGTTACTCTAATATACCTAGGTATTTGTTCATATATTTATAAATTGTTTACTAAGTAAAAACTTATGGCGGTCCACATTATGTGTCATATAATAGACCGTACGAAGGCGGACATAGCAGAAGGCGTATTGCAAATATCCCTGGTGATAAAAAGTAGGGGTCTTCTTCACTAGATTCGAACCACTGTTACAGGCGGTTTTGGTTTACATAGCAAGCATAATACCACTCGGCCACCAAGTCTCGCACGTTAGCCTCTTTATTAATGCAGAACATATTGAGACACTTACATTCACTGGTGTCGCGTAATGTATTTCATAAAATTTTGTTAGTAAGTGGGTGAAATTAGATAGCCCTCGAGAGGGCTGATGGTGTTGTGGGCGAGCATTTATTGATAGTGTGTATAGTCCCCTTGGGACACGATTACAGCTGCCATACGCCGTGACATTGAATCCACCAGGAGAGAGATATAGCGTTGGGTGCAACAGATCGACCACGCATCTTCAACACGCTCCCAAAGATCATTAAATGTTCGTGGAGGATTGTTCGACCAGGTTTCCCGCAATGTTCTTGCAACAGAGGCCCACATATTTTCAATAGGGTTCAGATCTGCTCCATGAGGAACCCAGTCAACTATTTCGACATCAGGTTGCCTCTGCAACCATGTCTGAACCACATTTGAATTATGTATCGAGCTATTGTCCTGTTGCAAATATAATATGCCGTCACCTACATGAGCTTTTATTTCCGGAAGCGTTTCATCCAGATGTTCCACATACTTGTGGGCGTTTAGGCGACCAGGAATCCTGTAGATTCCTCCGAAATTTGCAGCCTTGCATATCCATGCCCAACAGTGGACAGTTACATGTCCCATTCGACCAGAACGGGAAACGTATTCAGAGGCATACCTTTTTCCAGGGGGGCGGTAAACACGCTTCGGCCCGAAGTTTGCACTGGAAAATATTTTTTCGTCTGTGAAAACGACCTCGTCCCACACATGTGCAATATTTAACTGTGCAAACGCCAGACGGTCAACCATATGGTCTTCTGTTAGTCGCTCCTTAACAGCTGCCCTGTATGACCTCAAACCAAAGGATTTGAGTCTACGACGGACAGTCGTAACATCGCCTGGGAAATTGATTTCCTCTCGTAACTGCCGGGCAGACATGAAAGGGTGCTCACGGCATTGGGCAATTAAACTCTGGTCTTCTTCGGCAGAGGAAACTCTTTGTCGCCCACTTCCTCTTTTACGTCTTACATCTCCTGTTTCCTCATATCTCCTCCACCACCTCCGTGCTGTAGCACGGTTAACGCCATATCTCGCGCCTGCCTCGCTATAGTTCATGCCCGCATGCTCAATTAAAGCAATCACGCTGCTTTTAACAGAAGCTTCGTAGTGAGCCATTTTCACACCAGAAGCAAAATGATAGCTTTGCTTAGGTGTTTGAACGGAACGTGCCTCACGTGACGTCGCGTAACAAGGCGGAGTTTCCTCTCATTGCTGTAGACGATATCGTACGCCCTCTGCTGGGTGTTTCGTGACGGAAAAATTGCTTTTAAGCAGTTCATGGCGACCGCTTTGAAATCAAATGTAAAGTGTGAGAATTAAATTTGTCATATCTGTAGTTTGGTGTAGAGACAAAACAAAATTGGAAACCAAAGGTTTAAGAACAACTCAGATTATTAATATAAAACAAGTCAAAGATTATTAACTTGTATTATCATACAAGAAATGCGAGAATTTTGAAACAAAGAAAAATAACTTAAAAAGTTGCAACTGAAGAGAAAAAAAAAACTAACTTAAACACACTAAAGGGTATGAGTAGGGGGATTAATGGGGACGTCAGCAATGAGGCTATATGTCCCCGTCTCGATTAACGCGAGGGATGGATTTTACCATTTCACTTTGACGGAATAACGTAGAGGATGGAGAGGAGGGGGAAGATACATAACAGCTATAAATATAAAAATAAAAGTGACAATGTTTGGTGGTGAATAACTCTTGAACTACCCGATCGTTCTCAATCACATTTTGAACATAGATGAAATTCGAACCTGGCAAGCTTTTTGTTATTTCATTTTGATATTAGAACTTGCGGAAGAGGAGGGGAGGGTAAATATATGAAAATGAATAAAACTTCATAACTCGTGAACAATCCGACGGATCCCAATGAATCAAACATTCAATATAGATAAGGTTCGGACCTGGGATGTTTTCATTTTTTGCCTTGACGGCACAATGTAGGGCAGGGGAAGGGGGGACTATGTAAAAAATAAAAATAAAAATGCTGTCTTGGTGACTTCATCACGCTTAAACCACCGAACTGATCTTAATCAAATTATCAACATAGATGAGGTTCGGACCTGAGTTGGTTTTTATCATATCCCTTTGAAGGTAGAACGTAGGGTAGGAGGAGGGGAGGGGAGATATCTATAAAAATGAATAAAACTTAACACCTCTTGAACCACCTGAGCGATCTCGATCTAATTTTCAACATAGACGACGTTCGGGTCTAGAAACTTTTGTTTTAATATTTTCACTTTGACAGTAGAACATAATAGAGCATAAGAGAAGAGGAGATTAATAAATAAAAATAAATAGAACAACTCTTGAACCATCCAACAGATTTCGATCAAATTTTCAACGTACATGACATTCGGGCCTGGAATAATTTTTGTCATACCGTGCCCCCAACATGGAGAGGGGAGAGGGATACATAAAATCATCGAAAATGACCAATATCAAAGAGTGCTTTAGTAATAGTAAAACCATAACATATTACTATTTTTCTTTAATTTAGCCCAGCGAAGTAACTTAATTAAAACAATAGTAACAAATTTTAAACTTTAAAAAGTGTCCTGAAGAAGAGGAAGTTCATTTTGCACATTGTAACTAAGTTACAAGAGGTTTACGTCCTAACTGAACGGCGCATCTACCGAGTCAACTTTTGGAATATCCCCTTAAGGTAGCTTTCAACGCAGCTAAGGGAAACGTATGTGAACCAGTAATAGAATTCTCCGTAGCAGAATGGATAAAGTCATGGTTCGATAACCACAAGGTTCGTGGTTCGAAACCCGTCGCCGTAATCAGGTTTTTAAAAATCTTAATTCCTTAGTTCTGAAGATCTTTCTCTCCTTTCGTAATCATCTGATGCTCTAAAAAGAGTTCTCCACATTAATTCGACAACTGCCTAATGTGATCCTCGCAGTTCGAAAACTTCCCTTCTTATCTTTCACAAAATCAGAATTTTCGTCATAATACGAATGCTGTCCGATCATTTTTCCCCAATTCTAAATCTGTGTGTACAAATCATCCCTCTCTGTCTCCATACTTGAATCCCCCTCTCTCTCTCTCTCTCTCTCTCTCTCTCAATGTCACCCAGGAAGTCATATGGCTTGAGATCAAACCTTCGACTCTTGAAACCAAACGTAAGCTCTTTAGCAATGTGCTATCGTAACTCTATAGGTTTGTTGTTAAAACCAGTGTCTTTTAGACTTTATTCGGGGGGGGGGGGGAAGGAAGAGATTCTCCGGCGACATAAGATTTTCACTTTTTATTAGTATATTACTATACATTTGATCAAAAAATACGGATTTATGAAGCTCAAGAGAGAGGGAATTACACCCTCCTGTCCTGCCCAAATGACGCCCCTGAAACATTTGCTTGCACTTACTGAAAAGAAATTCAATGAATCATTGAATAAAACTCGTTTCTGTCCGTAGATATTTTAGAGCTCTTGGCAATTTCCATAGATTTCTTAGGGAGCATCTTACTAGCTTGCGCTCTTTAAAGAAAGAAAAGAATGAAACTAAAGATATTTATGAAGCTCTGGGAAGATTGTGTGACTCTCCTTTAATTTAGGCTCTTAAAAATATTTCAGAACAAACGAATGGAAAAGACTGTTTTAAAGCTATAACGTTGTAAACTTGATTCCTGTTTCTTTTTCAGCTGAATGGAAAGAGTGTACTACGCCACACACACTGCTTTAGACAAGGAGAGGTGGAGGACGGGGAGGAGTTGGAATAAATACTAGAAGCAACTAATCGATTGATAAATGTATTGCGGGAATGCATAAGAAAACTGGGCAAGAGTTTGTTATTCATTTGGACTTAGAATTTTTGTAACAAATTTTATGCCGCGGACTGTACCGTTTTTTGAGAAAATTGATGTGCGCTGCTTACACGATTTTTTTTTTAAATTTTAACGTTCCAGAAATTGGGGGTGCGCGGCTTACACGCGTAAATACGGTATATGACCTGTTTGGGAATTCCTCTTCCTCCTCACAACAGTGTCATACGACGGGAAGTCATTACCATTCCCAAGCTTCATTTCATCATTGATTTTGCTGGCGTTGTAGCCCTTCAATTGCAGAAACGTAATCACGCTTCGAGCTTATATCTTCTGCATCTTGCCCTTACTGACAACTAGTGCCACCTGTAAAGAAGTAAGAGACTTACATGAATATTTTTTGCTAGATCATATACCTATATATATATGAGATCTAATGTCCACACAGGCCAAGTTACATCGAAATGACTCAATAACTTTGGGGGATAATTAAAATTTTCTGATACTTCGTCATATGTCGATAAGATTGATAGGTTAATGAAGCTTTATTAGTCAAGGCTAGTGTTTTCGAAATCGGTTTTTGAATAAACCGAAAACCGGTTTTTGAAAAAGTAAAATTTCATAAAACGGAAATGTCGGTTTTGAAAACCGCATTTTCAGTTTCGGTTTTAAACACCGCATTTTCGGTTTTGAAAACCGCATTTGAGGTCTATTCCAGAAGAAGGGCACATAGACCTGTGTGCTCTTTTTCTGGAAATCATTGAAAACGAACCGTCATGTTATACTGTAGGTGGTGTTAAAATTTCATCTCGATATCTTTATTTTTGGCAGACTGGCGATATTGTTTTTGTAAGACTTTGCACTACTGTTTTGGCGCACAACTGACTTCAGACCCTAGCAGCGGTAACTCCTTTCTTATTTGACTGTTTAAAAAAGAACCTTAGCAAGTTTCAGAACGAAGAACAGTAGTATTGTTGTCAGATGCTTCAGGTGGACAAAACAAACACTACAATAACAAAATGTTGTTCTTGATTCGCTAAAGTTCATAAAGTGGAAATTATTTGCTTATATTCTGTGCGTGGACACTCGTTTAGCCAGTACGACCGTAACTTCGGGTTTGTTCAAAACAAAATAAAAAAAACTTGGAGCGAATCAGATCTGCTAAGCCATGATTAGAAGCCATCGTTACCTGCCGACAGAATCCATCTCCTTTTGAACTGACAATGGATAAAGATTTGATTAAGGATTGGAACTCAGCTCTTGATCCTTTCTTTCGTTCCAACCCATCATCAAAAACTTCAAACTACACCATTATGTAATATGTAATGATAAAGTACACTGTATCAGGCGTTCTGCTGTGTTCTATTACGTACATGCCAACATGCCAACATCTTATCTTTCAAAAACTAATACCGCAGAATTGAGTGATATTGACCCTAAGCCTGTCCCTTTTGTTGCAGTGAGCGAACAGAAACAGAAAGATATTCGGTCTTTAATGAAGTTCTTGTCAGCTGAAGACAGCCACTGGATTGAATATATATTATGAACAGGACTAAATCCAAAATACAACTATTGCCATGGGTATTAGCTTATATTTGCTTTATTTAGAATAAAGACATTATTGTGATGCATTAATAGTGTGCTATTTCTTCAACCAACAAGGATTTTCGAAAAAAGGGCACATAACATTTTATAGAAATACGTTTATAAATATATAAAATAGTATATATTTTTCATTTAATACAAGCTATTTGTTAGTCAAATAGATCTTTTATATTAAGAAAGCCAGTAATAGGTATTTGCAAGCTTATGTTATTGTTATATACTCTGATAAAATTTTTAAGGCTCTTTTTCTCCATTTACGAAAACGGTCTATGTGCCCTTCTTCCGGAATAGGCCTCATTTGTAGTTTCGGTTTCGAAAACCGCACTTGTGGTTTTCGTATTCAGAAAAGCGGTTTTCTCTAAAACCGAAAACCGAAAACGTCACAAAAATTCGACAGCACTAATATCAAGTAACGACGAGGAAACAGCAAAGAATCTTTCCCCACTTTGGCTCACAATTGCCAGATGGAGGGAAATTTCCCTGGGCGTAGGAAAAAATACTCAAAATTTGCAGAGGGGAAGAAAGGTATTTTTTCCTAAAATGTCTTAAAGTGTAGGGAAATTCTTGTTGATTATACGTTTACAATTGGCAGAATAAAAAAAAAAGTAGTAATTTCTCACAAAGAGGCACGGTTATCGTTATTGGGAAGTATAAAGAGACAGAATAAAACATGATCGGTGTTCCCTTCACGTATAAACTATTGCAGGTGTCTGGGACTTGCGATAGGAAACCAGTAAACACATGCAAAACCACAAAATTCACATTTATTGGAGTGACAACAAATCAACAATAAAATTGTGTATAGCAATCTAAATTTTCTTTCTTTCTTAAAAAGGAGGGTAGTGCTTTTCCGTTAACAATAAAAAAAGGGGAAAGAGTAATAATAATTTAAAAGATCTCAGTCTAATGAGATTTAAAATTGAATTTCATGAGTTGCATGTGTAGTGATCTTAAATATGGATATACCTTACATTCTATTTAGCTTAATGTTGCCATATTAGCCGATTTTAGCGGGTACCACCCGATTTTCAGGTTCTACATAAACATATCTTAATCACGAAAAATCACCCGCTTTTGGGATTGGAGAAAAATCTAAGATGTCTTACTTAATAAAGTGTTGGTATATTCAACGTAAACCGCTACACCTCTGACAATCTCAATCGAGATTGAATTAAATTTGGACTCGCGCTCAGACTCAGGCTCTGGGCTATCTGAGCAGTGCGCGTGTGCAGGGTCATTTGCTAATAAGAGACCTGCTACAATGTACAATGGT
This sequence comes from Thermobia domestica, assembly GCF_964235325.1. Classification (NCBI taxonomy): domain Eukaryota; kingdom Metazoa; phylum Arthropoda; class Insecta; order Zygentoma; family Lepismatidae; genus Thermobia; species Thermobia domestica. The sequence continues at coordinate 195,069,233 of NC_137459.1, read as the reverse complement.
TTTCTTCGTGTAGTTCATGTGTTTTTAATGTAAGGTATTGTAGGTTCTATACGAATGAATATTCGTTTGTAGACGTTGTGACAAACATACTTGAATTATTAATACTTTCATAAGCTACAAGAATACAGAACGACAATTTCAAGTGTAACTTTAATGACTCTTATAGAAGCGAATTTAAGGAATTTTGACATTCCGAATTTCGGAACTCGAGATATTCGAACATAAAGTGACCAAAAGAGTAAACTGAACCCCCACCTGATTTTTATATATTTTGTAAACTAGACCACGAGAAACACGAATCTGAAGGTGTTTTGACTTTCCGACTTCCGGAACTTGAGATATTAAAACTTAAAGTTTAATGTAGACGCTATGTATCTATATGAAAAAACACAATATTCCCTATACGAAACATATTATGTCCTGTGAGAAATATAAACGTAACCAAGAAAGTTCTGTCGCTTTTTGTGGAGGTGGGTGTTCAGTTGGCCCTCACACCGTGCGTTGAATGCTAATGGAGATAAGGGGAAGGTCAGTTGTTGGTGTGGGTATATCCAACATTCTACCTGGTTGTGGCATTTCAGTTACAACGTGAATTTGCGTTAGGACAGAGTGAATATCGAACCTCTACAGAGCGTCATAAGGGCGTGTATGGTGTACGAGTTAAAACTTGGGTCAAACGCAACTGCAGCGGGCGGAAGATATATCAGGCCTTTCGTGAGGTGTCGTGATTACGCAGACACTGCAAGGGTGGCTTAGCAAGTTTAAGGACGGTGACGAAACACTCATAAAAGACGCGCCACGTGCCGGAAGACCAACACATGTACAAAATGAAGATCTTCAAGTAGCAATTGAGGCGAAGAGTGGCAGACATGTGAGGAACTGGGGATAGCATTCAATGTGAGTGAAGAAACCTTTCGGCAGCACCTCCATCAACTTGGGAAGCACTACAAGTTGGGTCCATGGGTTCCACATGATTTGATTCCGGGCCAGAAGGCTACGCAAGCAGACACTTGTGTTTCTTTGCTGTCTCGTCTGAGGCAGGAGCCATTTCTGGACAGGATGTTAACATGTGATGAGAAGTGGGTCCTGTACGAAGCTCCACGGCGTCATCATCATTGGTTAAAATCCCATGAAACGGTTCCAAAGCAGCTGAAACCAGTATTGCAGCAGAAAGTCCTCCTGTGTGTTTGGTGGACTGCTCGCGACATCATGCATCGGGAAGTGCTACCGGCTGATCAGAGCAGAACATCAATGCAACTGTCTACTGTCAGCTGTTAAGCCGTGTTCAAGAAATCCTCAAAACCCTGGAGTCAGCACTTCTCAATCGCTAAGGTGTTTTCCCGTTACAGGAAAACGCTAAACCCCACATGGCTAGAATGACCCGGGACACCATCCTACGCCTTGGATGGGAAACACTATTGCATCCGCCATGCTCCCCGGACATTGCACCGTCCGATTATTACCTGTTCCATTTCTTGGACACTCACCTTAGAGAACTCCAGATCAACTCCGTAATAGAGGTGCAAAATGCACTTGATACCTCCTTCGCTTCACGGCAAACCAAGTTCTACCGCGAAGGAATCCATGTCCATCCCGAACGTTTGAAGAAGGTCGTTGATATTGATGGGTACTATTTTTGATTTTCCGGGTACGTCTTAGGTGACATATTTATTCTCTAAGGTGATAGGTCAAAAACGATAGAACTTTCTTCGTTACTTTTATACATACTATATAAAACTACTGTGTAACTTCTAGTATCTCGAGTTCGGGAAGTCGGAATGTCAAAATTCCTTCAGACTATTGCTCATTTTGGTCTAGTTTACAAAATATATACAAATCAAATGGAGTCCTTTTCAGAAATTCGGAATGACAAAATTCCTTCAGATCCGTGTTCCTCGTGGTCTAGTTTACAAAATATATAAAAATCAGGTGGGGTCCAGTTTGCTTCCATGGTCACTTTATGTTCGAGTATCTCAAGTTCCGACATTCGAAATGTCAAAATTCCTTCAGATTCGTGTTCCTCGTGGTCTAATTTACAAAATATATGAAAATCAGGTGGGGTCCAGTATGCCTCCTTGCAGTCGAAAAGTGTATTGAAAGTGTCATCAAAGAAATAACTAAAAAAAAAGTGCGAAGGATCCCAGGTCAGTATTTATAACACAAGTTCACATCAGTACTTATAGTTTAGAACCCCCACCTTTCCGATTTTAAAATGTGGCAACTCTAGTTTAGCTGTGATTTGTACAACCATCGAACTATCCCTTTCGCCAGTGCTGCAAATATTACCATAATAGTGTTGGAGCAAATAAAAAAAGTTAAAACACATATAAATCAATACAATTGTCTCGATTAATAGATGCTTTCACAATTGTTAAAAGGTGTAATTAAAAGCAGCAAACATTGTTTCTGCTTTGAAAAGGACAAACATGGTTTCGCTTACAAAACCACAAACATGGTTTCGGGTGACTTTCGCGTTTGGAAATCCGCTTTTGCGGTTTTGGTTCTGCAAACAGCCTTTGCGGTTTCGGTTTTAAAAACCGCGCTTGCGGTTTCGGTTTTGAAAACCTCATTTGCGGTTGTTTTGAAAACCGCATTTGCGGTTTCGGTTTTGAAAACCTCATTTGCGGTTTCGGTTTCGAAAACCGCAAATGTCACAAAAATTAGACAGCACTAATCAAGTTTCTTGAATTTCACTATTCGCCATTAAACTGTAGACATTAAAATGGAGACAAAATAGCAGTGCCAAAGTTGGGAGGCAGAGACCTGGTGGTACAAGTAGTAAATGATTAAATTGACTGCTCTGTGAGACGCATAACAACGTGGTGATAGCAGAGGTAAACTGGTGACAGTCAGTAAACTGATCCCACCGTGGGCGGCCAGAAAGACTGCAACACGTTGATGCATCGAGAGGATGAGCCGTTGAATATCTTCCTGGGGTATGACACCCATGTCAACTGGTACTGGCGTAGTTTGCAGGTGTGGGAGGCGTTGTGGAACCATCGAGCAGACATGTTCAATCGACGAAAGATTGGGGAACACGCTAACCAAAGAAGCAAGGAAACATTCTGTTCAGCCAAGAGGTCTGGACAGTACGTGAAACATAAAGGAGCGTGCTATTCTAATACGTTTTCAACCGGTTGGATTTCCACTACAGGGGCCATAATCGAGTCCAACTCTTGTAAATGTACCCAAACCAGGCTAGCCAAATGTTTGTTAAGGCGTAGGTGGCACGAATAGGCACGAGATTCGAAAGCAGTTTACACCATAACACATGATGGCGGACAGACGTGGTGATACAAAATGTAGGAGCTGCCCAGTCTAGTATCACAGTAGCGCCAGATAAGGATACAGCCATCGCGATGCTGTAGACAGGAGCAGAATTCGTCGGCAAAGAGGATATCCTGTCTTTAGTCTTTCCATGTCTTACGTTCACGACACCATTGGTCTCCCATACTTATGCTGTGCAATCAGCGGAAGCCACAGCAATGGGCGCCGTGCAAATATACACCGATCTTCCAGACTATGTAGAACTGTTTGTGAGGTAACTGGACGCTGTGCAGCAGTCTTCAGTGCTTGCGCCAGTATGTGGAAGTTATTCAAATCCGGCGTGTCACTGCGTAGTGCTTTCGTGGACTTTTCGTGTTTATATGCGCTTCATTCTGACCGTATTCCTTCCAATAAGGGCTCCAGTGTCGCGGAAGGATAAACCACACTGGCGATAAGCCACTATTCGTTCGAAACCAAATGCCGAAATCTGCTGGAGGGAACGCTTCATTTATTTGACGACGAAGCATCTTCTGATTGTATGCAGACACTCATATCACACGAAGTTTCGTCTACCATTTTACTGTGATCTCTGGCAGGGCTCCGCTTGCTGTTGATAGATGGCAAACCTAGCGCCTCTACTTCTTCGTGGTGCTGTCATGCTAATCAACTATTTATTCTTACATACTCTATACATTCTGCAAATTTGAACTTCATACGATGTCTATTTCTTGGTGTTACATTTTGAATAGTAAACAGTCTGACGTCACAAATTAAAACGCTGATAGAACGGAGTGTTTTTTAAATTTTTTTTGGTGCGAAAAGTGCTGTAAAATGTCCGAAAACTTTGAACCAACGGAAAAATAGCTTTTTTTTGCCGGAAAAATTGAATGGATAAAAATGTTTTTAATTTCTCTCAACATACACTCTCCTGTAATGAACTTTAAAATTTAACATTTCCTTAACCAAATATGGATATTATGATGGATGCGATGCTCTTAGCCAATAATAATGAAATTTATGAAAAAGAGAAATCTTTATTCAACTCACAGATCGATGAGTAGACCTACTGACTCACTCATTGCGAGATCTCGAGTAGAACCTTAAAAGTTTGTAAAAATATTCTTTCTATCCCAGATTACAGATAAGACGGAAGTTTCCGAGATTTGGAGACTAAGATGGTATAAGATGACCTTTAAAGTTTTGTTCCTGTTCTTCAGATATTCTAATCTATTATATTTAGAACTTTAAAATATTTTATAGATTTACCCTCTGTGCCGTAGGCTTTTAAAAGTCTGCGAAATGTGACTTCTAATTAAAGAAACCGGATGAGAGTTTTGGTAACTCATTGAAATCGGATTTGCATAATCAACTATTTTGAAATCACAAAATAGGACATATCTCTCAAATGTTTTACATAAACCTTGTACTTTCCGTGCAAAGAACGTGCACTCTAGTAATTTGGGCTAGATGTAGAAATCTTTAAGTTAAGAGACATCTGGATTGTTTATTCTAAATCAAAGTATTTTTATCATGTACTATATATTATACGACATTTTTAGTATCTTTGAAACTTTCTGAATTATCATTGCAATCTCTCTAGACCTTCATTTGATTGTCTTTTTATTTAAAAAAAAAAATACTATCTCAAGTGTATGTATATCGTATGTCATGATTTGAAAAATCCTGGACGTCGGGTCGCCCCAGCGTCTGGAAATAAAAGTCTCACGCCTAGTTAATTCAAGATCAAAGCATCTAGGCCTATGTATGAACTTGGATTTTTAATATTGTAGCGAATGGTTTTCAGAACTATATACTTTGTAGATGAACATTTTTCAAGCGTTGTCCTACCCGGTCTACAGAACTCATTTGATTTGGGTCAAAATTGCTATGGAAGTAGATCTTAACTTGCTTAGTAAGCATTCCTTTTTGTGCAAACTTTTGGTTCTCGAGATTGTTTGCCATAAAAGTTGAGTTTCTAACTTAGTCAGAGTTTCGCAAGAAGTTCATTAATACTATTAAGAACACAAATTCGCGGGAAATACAGGTTTAGTCCGTAAAGTAATGAGACTGGCCGCAGCGTGGTGCTCCAGTTTCCAGCAACGCGCTCCCCGGCGGAGGGTCTAAGCTAAGCAACGCACCGGACAGCAGTCGCATCCGAGCTCTCTCGACTCGCAGTGAGGATCACGCATGGCGCAAAAGCTGCTTTTGAGTTTTTTCTTTTCTTTTCTTTTCTTTTCTTTTCTTTTCTTTTCTTTTCTTTTCTTTTCTTTTCTTTTCTTTTCTTTTTTTTGTCGGCAGAAAATGTGAAAAATGGAATAATTCTGGAGCAGCGCTACGAGATTAAATTTTCCTTTCATGTGTCCAAAACCGCTTCCAAGACGCTTGCCTGGTCAAGGAGGCTTACAAGGACGACATTCTATCAAGGAACTAGCTTTTCCGGTTATTTAGTGAGTTCAAGAACAGGGAACCGTTGAAGACATGGAACGATCTGGACACCTTTCAACGAGTGAATTGGACGAAAATGTGGCCACCCTGCAGCCCAGATGTGTGACCACCAGGCTTTTTCTGTTTGCAAAGCTGTAAAGAAGCCTGAAAACTCACCGTTTAGATGATGTTGGAGCCATCCAACGGGTTGTTACAGAGTTTCTGATAGAGGTTACAGCAGCTGTCTTCCAGGGGCCTCTGCAGCATGGGGATCGCGTTGGCATCATTGTATCGACGCCCAAGGAGACTATTTTGAAAAATTTTAACGATATGTACGCGTACCGATCGGATCAACAAATTTTGTTTGCTAGACCCAGTATTATTACTTTACACACAAACCCTGTATCTGAAACATGTTTGTTAGATATTCAGTAAAATACAAAGTTTACTTATAACAAGAATTTGCTAAAATCAATGAAGGGCGAATTTTTCTTGCAATTGAGAAACTAATTACTAGTTATTAAAATAGGAAGACAAAGGGAATACTAAAAGAAAAAAAAATACATATATACTACAAAACGAACTTTTGCTTAGGGATGCAGTTAGTGAAAGAAGACCGACATGGAGTAAATTATGCACAGCTTCCACCGAAAGAATTTCATATATAATTTAATATATCTCTCAGCTAGCCAGACAATGATCAATTTATGGTTATTATTAGTAGTTGGAACTTTGTCAAGTAAACAATTTCCTTTACTTAAAATAAGAACTTCAACTCATTAATTGGAGCAGGAAAGCCGGTGTACGTTCTACCGTTATTCCCAAAATAAATTTTACCAAAGGGAACGAACTTCTTTCACTGACTGTACAAAACAGTAAATAACCAGGTTTTCTAAAAATTTCTGTTCTTTTCCAATATTTTATAACGTTCGATGCAAAAGTATTTATTTTAATAATTTAACATAACAAAAACATTTCTTAAAAGAAATTTTAGAGGAATTCGCATTAAGGTTGAAATACTAAGTGATTTGTAGATGACCTATATGTAGGACAACAGCATCATACTTCGTTATTAACTCACATTGAGATATGAAATAAAAGCTCTCCTACATATAGAACGCCAGCGTTGTCTGGGTTAAGATAAAAGAATAACTTAAATCAATGTACTGTAATTTACAAATCAGTGAAAACACAATCATTGGTAATTACGATCCAACAACTAGTAATTCATACCTAGGCATATACGAATCAATTATCATGTATACACTGCGTTTCAACAAATGCCTTTTCACCACCAAGCATCAGTATCATGAACTCGCTTTTTACTTATTTCTTTTATGCAAAGCTCGGTGTATTAAATCTGTTGAATATAATATTTCAAAACATCCTGAAGGCACAGAAATTAAACAATTGCCGTTCGTAAATGAACCGTAAAATACGAAAAGTTTTCAAAAAAGAAAGAATTCCAGATTGGCTCTGAAAGGGTTTCCCAATTGACGCAATAGTTTAATGTTTACTTTTAAATTTGAAATATTTACTCTACGAAAATGCTTCTTAGGCTTCCGGTGGTAACACACAACCTCCCACTACGGCAACGAAAGTGTCCTCCGTGATTTTTGCTGGGTGTGATACTGGGTGAAGTGCGCAGACTCTTCCCCCTCACATGAAGGTAGATGAGCGACGAGTCAACAGAATGGATAGCTCATAGAGCTGATACGTATCCTCGCGGGTTCCGAGTTCCGTTTACCGATCTCGTACATTTCTGTAGAGAGAGAAACGCACAAAAAGTCAGTAAAAAAGTGTGTTATAGTTTAGCGATGTTAGAGACTAACATGGAGATAAAGGACATGACAGTGCAACTAGTTTTTGTTTTCGTTTTGACTGCGGTAGGCCTTGTTGGAAATTCGATTGTACTTGTTGGATTGTGGCCTTTTAAAGAGCCTCGAAGATCTGTATTAGACAGAATTCTAGCCGCTGTTTCGGGAGCAGCGTTACTCTTAGTTCTTCTTACAGGTCCCTTCCAGATTGCCGCGTTAACTAAAGGTATGTATGTCTTTTGAATATATAATAGGCCTATATCTATATTTTGCATGCACGTATTTTTTTCTGTTATATTTGGGAAATGCGTGCTTGTTTCTGAGAAGTTTATTAAGAAGTGCCCTAAAACTAAGCCAAGCAGGGCGCTTCATTGTCTTTGTCAATTAGGACATGTATTTGATTTATGACTAATAAGGTAATCGAAGTTCGAAATGAGTAACATTTCTAATTCATATTCCGATTTGTTTATTATAGATAATGATTATTGTTTTTACTAGAGTGAAGGCAATTATTTTTTTCCACATTCATTTTGCTATTGCATAGAACTTATCATGGTTTATGCAGAGTCTTTTAGACGTATGACCAACGTCATACTAAAGGACTGACTACTGCAGGAAACATATGTTAGTCAAACTCTTTAGTATGACACTAATAATTTGTCAGAATGACTCTGCATAAGGCCCTTCGAGTTTAGTTTCAATAATGGATTAAGATATGTGGTTTACATATTTAAGACCAAAATTAAGTTAATAATCTTGTAAGTTAATTGTAAATCAAAGCATTGATGGAAAAATTCAGTCAGTTCAGAAATTTTCATTAACAGAAAATTAAATTTTCCACGTAACTTAGAACCTTATCTACTGTTATAACACTTTTGTTTAATAGAAGGAGGAAAGTTCAACTAATATTTATCTGTATTTTAAAATTACTCGTTTATTTTACAAGTGTTCAGTTATATAATTACAAGTGTTCAAAGCTTTCAATTATATATATAAATATGAATGAACAATAATTTTTAATTCTTTCCAAACTTTTAAAATGGAACTTGAATGTTTTTTTTTGTTTTTATTTATGGTACGTCAAGTTTACATGCTATGATAACTCATTATTATTATTATTATTATTATTATTATTATTATTATTATTATTATTATATATTTTTTTAAAAGACAAAGTTATACGCATAATTCTCATTTTTAGTTTTACCTAGCTAACGGTGATACTTGCCTTGTTGAAATTCAACTGAGAAAATAAGATAGCATTTTGATGGTGGTTAGGGAATATTTTATGTTTAAATCTTTTTCAACATTCTGAGAAGTATTTTAGCATGGATAAAAATACACCGCTTCCAACTAATCCCAAAGTAGAAGATAGAAAGATAAATAAGAGCATTGCTTAATTTTCTTTAATACTCCAAAAGTCCAATAGATGCAGGCTCCAATACAGAGTCTATACTCTTCGTGAATAGTAACTTGAAATCTCTCATGAATTTTGCATGCAAACATAAATAAACATTAAAACCTGTATAAATGTATACGTATGTGCCTCTTTGTAGCCAATGAGCTTTCTCGCGGCTATGTTGATAGGGCACGCACCTTTGGCGTGGGAGACTTGGGTTCGGTTCCCTCCGGAAGCACATTTGGTTCGGACCCCCCGTTAAGTTGTCAATCCACGTCTCGCATGGCTTCGCTGCTGAACAAGACACTAAACTTAAATTCAATCCAATCCAGTCTTTGTAATTAAGTGGCACGTGGACTCAAATTCAATTCTCTGTGGACGTCTCATATAGCCTCGCTGCTGAACGTGACGTTAAACTCAAAATCAACGCAACTTGATTATCTGTGGGGCTACTAGCCTCATTTACTAACTCGAGTAGTAATTTGGATCTCCCTTTCAACAGGATGTTCTGACTCATGTAACCTTGGCGCTGAAGGAACGCTCAATTCCCATCGATTAATTTATAAAAAGCAAAGATAGGCGGGAATGAATGAAGAGTATTAGGATGATTTTTTGAAGGGGGGCGGGCTGATATTTAGCATCTCCTCCAATCTTGCACATATGTCTTCAGTGTTATTTCCAGTGTTACTTACTTCACAAAATATACCTGAGCGAGCGATAGCTAGTGAACGGGGTTAGAAACCCCGCAGGCCCGTTTTTTTTTGTAACTTTATCACAATTTAAACACACAACAAGGCACTCGTTTCTGGAGCGGAGACCCGGGTTCGATTCCCAGCGGGAGCTCATGTGGTTCGGATTCCACGTTAATCAGTAGGTCCACGTCTCATATAGCCTCGCTGCTGAAAAGGGACGCTAAACTAAAATCACCTCACCCCACCTCGTTTCTGGAGCCATAAAATGAGTTGATTTTTGGCCCAAGATTTTTCTGAAATATATATAAGAAAATATAAAAGAAAATATAAAAGTATACGAACAAACAATTATGATTGAAACCTCAACGTAACAATACATATAATAGTTTCTGGATTATTATTGTTATTATTATTATTATTATTATTATTATTATTATTATTATTATTATTATTATTGATACTAATAATACTAACAATAATCAGAAGAAGAAGAAGAATGTAACATTGAACCATAAGTGCTTAATTTAGACACTATAAGGGCTTAAAAATGACTGGTTTAACGTGAATGGATATATAATTGTAAAATAAACTCAAATTGGGACAAATCACAATTGAATCCATTTTAGTTAAATTCTTTGTTGAGCGTCAACCGCGAAGATTCTTTTCAAAGGAAGTACTCCATTAATATCTGCAAGGGTTGTCGTGGCTCAGTGGTAGAGCATTAGCCTCTGGTGCATGGGGTCGTTGGTTCGATCCCAGCTCGCACCAAGTGAGCTTTGTGGTAGACAAACACCGTGTGTGTGGGTTTTTCAGGGTTCTCTCGTTTCCTTCTACTTTCTTCATTCCGTCATTACTTTCATTTCTCATCATCACTGTTCTTCTTTAGCTAGCCGACATAACCGTTGGACGCAAAACTTAAATATTTCTTTTTTTAATATCTGCAGGGAAGTAGCTGCTAAGATATCTTTTTCTTTTCAAAATTAATAAAACAGCGTATTATGTGCTTAGTCTTGGCCTTCATTCATAATAATAATTATTATTTTTAGCATACGTTAGAAATTATCTTCCACCTGATTTCAGTGCAATTACAGTGAAACACCTAGATAAGAGACACGAATGATATATTATTTGTCCGTAAATGAGAGGTATCCGTTACTGAGAAGTTACATAAATCTTGATTAACTCACAGATCTTGGAGTAATTGTAAGCGTTAAATATGGGGTATCGCACAGATAAAGTAGCCATCTACAACCTACTTTTGGGCCACTTTGTATATCAAACTGTAGGAGCTCCAATGCCCAAAATGGACATAAAGGAACACTGAACATAACGCATTTAATTGGTTCCGTGGTTTGCAAGTTTGTGTTGTTCGAGGTCTATTTACGATAAATTTGAATTGCATTTGTTCATCGCAAACATTTAGAATAATGGACAATAATAAAAAAAACTCCATTATTTAACGAAAATGAATGGGTAAACATAGTGATAATTCGTAAATACGTGTAGTAATAAAAACTATGTTAGAGATAAACCTGCGTTGATCAAGTCTGAATCACCCAAGGTTTTCTATTATATGCCAAAATTGCGTCCCAATGCAGCCCCTCACATTTTGATTTAGTCTTTCTCGAAAAAAAAATCTAGAATAAAACCTATGCTCTCAAACTCAATCTAGCCCATGTTCAATAAAAAAAAAATCCTTTAATTCACATACTGACCGTACAAGATTGTAATACAATGAGAACAGGCAACATTATTATTATTATTATTATTATTATTATTATTATTATTATTATTATTAAACGTATCAAACTTATTGTTAACAGGGAAAAGAATTATTTCAAGTTTAGCTTCAGCTTCAAGTTATGTGTAGTGGTTCATCAGGTTATTGATTTACGACAGACAATTTCGTTGGGAAGGGATTTTCTATCTACCAAACAGCACTGAGATTTATTTTGAGATTGCAGGAGTTTTTTTTTTTTTTTTTTTTGTGTGTGTGTGTGTTAAATAGTTGGAATTGAGAAAGTTATTTTCCACTACATTGTTCATTTTTAATTGCTATTCAAATGTAATGTTGTAAACGTACCCGATATATGAATGTACCCCGTTTATTGATATTTACTCATTTGTTGAACTTTTGAGAAATCTGTTAATATGATATTTGTTGACATTTTATTTTTAGCCATGTATTCAAAATACTAACATGCATACCACGCAATGGCACAGAATCAGGGCAGAGTTCCATTGCGCCTGGGGTTCTTGGGTCAATCCATTTTCCACTAAGTGGGTTTGTGATGGACAAACGCAGTGTATGTACGTTTTCTCCGTTTCCTTCCGCTTTCGTCGTTTTACCATTATAATCCGTGTCGTCGTCACAATCATCCTTCTTTCGGTGCACAATCCTGGGATGTTAAACTACTGTAGATATCACATAAAAATATGTTATTTATTTAATAGTAGCATATGCAGTACCATGTGGCATTAGAGAGAAAAATACAAACAAAACTTATTTATCAATACAGAGGGTTTATTTTCAACACCATTACAATTTCTGATAGTAATCTCTCAAAAAGAATTTTTAAGAAAATGCTGAAGTTTCCATTTTTAATATTTAAATCTAAAGCATAGTATGAAATCAATATTATGTTACCATTTAAGTTTATGAAACGAGACAGTTCTCAGATGAAGTCTTCACAAACAACAAGTCAGGGGCAATTTTTGTATTGTTTTTTCACGGGGCATTTTAAGCTCTTTATATTACGGTATTGATGTTTGAGGTCTTCCATTGCTGTCAGGGGTAACTGCAAATCTTTCCATAGCAACCAAAACATGATTTTAAAGTGCAGGTGCACTCTGTATTATGCTTATGTAGGGTTTTCGCAAGTCTCTATGAAATAACCTTTCCTGATAGAACATATTTCCGTAGTAGTTGAGAGCTCTAAATAAAATATACGTGTAGGTAGCTGCATTGATTTAGGATTTAGATTTCTGGGCTTTCGGCATCTAAGGCTATTTAGCCCGTCATGTTTTGAGGAATGACGTTCCTCGGCGAACACACTATCCGGGGAAAGGGAAGGAAGAAATGATGGGGAAGGAAGGAAGCGGACTGGGACTTATAAGTTAGGTACCACTCCGGCATTTGCCTGGTGTGAATGAGGAAAATAAGTTAGGTACCACTCCGGCATTTGCCTGGTGTGAATGAGGAAAACCCAGGAAAACCTCATTCAGGATGGCTGCCCTGAAAAAGCGTTTTATACTTTCTTGACCGAGTGCTCCCACCGGGAATCGGACCCGGGACCGCTCACACCGAAGGCGAGAACGTTAGCGACTACGCTACGTGGGACCTCTAAGTAGCTGCAACAATCGATGGCATATTACCCCAAGACATTCCTTTCTCATCTATTCATGTCAGTTCTGAACACTGACAGTAATGGTAGATTGTCCATCTTTTGTTTGGTCAGAAGTCTAGCTTTATTCAGATGATCTCTAACGTTTTCCATCCTGACTGGGAAACTCGGTCGAAAAACTGTAAGAGCTTCTTCAGGCTAGCTATCCTGACTGAGGTTTTCCTGAGCTTTCCTCATTCACCAGGCATGGTACCTAACGTAATGGTCCGAGCCAATTTTCTTTTCCATTCCTTTCTTCCTCTCCTGTTTCCCAGGTGGCGTGATCGCCAAAGGACATTATTCCTCATACGTGGCGGCCTAACATGGCTGGCTATAGATGTCAAAAGCACATATATATAATCCTAATGTTTTCCATGCTAGAAAATTCACCATCTCCTGCATTATCTACTCACAACTATTCAACAAATCTCATCACAACTACTCAAAATATTGTCAATGTAATCGAGAGTAACTGTTTATTACTCAAATTTGTCACTATGCACTACACAAGAAAACACTGACTCTTTCGTGATACAATACATCTACTAAAATTGATATTTTCCCTTACGCAGGAAATCTTCTAATATATTAACACTTCATATAATAAGATACAGAACCTACTACAAATTGCAACTATTACGAATATATAGAAAAAATATGTTATATTGCAGTGACGGGATGATAATAAAACTTAATGTAAATGCATCTTCGCTTACGATACGAGTTTTTGCAGGAAGTTGAGAAGAAAAGGCAAGAGATAAATTTGCAAAGGAGAACCATCTATTGGCAAAACAGAAAAACTATTTCTGAGAGGATATAATTTCATAGACGATCTTTCATGTTCTTTTCTGATTTAAATCGATACAATTAGATCGATTTATCGGATTATGTGGAGGAATAGTTATAATGCCATTAAAATATAGAGTGAGTCAGAAATGACCCTGTACTGTAATGAAACTAAAACTGTACAAAGCTTATTATAGAATAAAAGTAGAATGACATCTCTATTAGGTCATTTTTGATCCACGTTGTGCGTTCTAGACTTAAAGGATACCAGAATGTTGAGGGAAAACACAGAACCGTATTCGTTTCTCAGAGTCCATGAAGTAGAGGGCCCGTAATAATACCTATATTTTTACAGAAAAAAAATCGATCCAAATGATGAATGTGTCTGTTATTGAGAAGTATCTGTTATTGCTGTTTTCACTATATGCTGTTTTTTAATATATATCCGTACAACGATACTTTGAACGTTCTGTACGGAAGAAACAGCTATGGTGAGATTTTGGACGGTGACATTTTATCTTCTGTGAGATTTCGTTCCGCAAAGTTCTAACCAGGTGAGATTTTGGAAGATAAGGTTTTCGTCAGAAGAGATTGTAGCCCACGAGGTTTTAGCGACAAAGTTTTGTACCCAAACCAAATATCAAGAAGCGGATCCTATTTGCGTTTGCTGCTATTATTACTATCACTATTGTTCACTAGACTGCTTTTGGTGAATGAAGTCACTGCGAAATTTGTTTAACTGAAGTTTTAAATTACTTTCTTCATAAAATTAGTTTTTACATTTTATTTGGAGTATAACAGATTATAGAACTCGGATCAGGTGGTATACGCTACAATTCTTTATCTTTTATTTCTATCAAACATGAGAATAAATTGTAGAGGGTAATAAGAATTTTGCTTTAGGGTACTTTAATAAACATTCTTGTCCGTTTAGTATAAACTTTGATGCAAATTTTTTTGTTTTAATATATTTTTGCAATTCAGAAATACTTGAAGACAATTAAAAATGACTTTTGAATAATTTTTTGGACACAATTCAAGTTTGAAGACCGAAATACTTAATTAAGGTTTACTAAATTTATACCTTTTCACCTTGGTGAAGCTAAAATATACGTATCATCTGTCACAATAAAAGAAGAATGTTTTTCGCGGGATAGTAATTTTGTCCCTTACTATGATAATTAAATTGGTACGCACACACCTTTCTATCACCTCGCGATTTAATTAAATGTTTTAAAGCTTTTGAAGGCTCAATCCCTAACAAAATCGATAAATGCATTGTCTTTCTCTCTGCAGTTCATACAAGGCTATAGAGATATCATAAAAAATAATAAAAAGAAGAAAATAAAACTACGTTCATTCACAATTCCCAACTTATGGCTATTAGCTACACATTTACAGAGTACACGAGGTCTGCTACATGTTGGTCCGTGGGCTTATTGGATCCGTACAAGAGTCTCACCCACACGACCAGTGTTCAATTCTTCCTCGCGCTTTGCTTTGTTTTTTATTGATCAGGTGGAACATCAAAAATTTAAAAAAAAAAGGTTCACAATTTTAGATGTTATTCAACATTCCGCATTGTTTCTTTTGACAAGTGAGAAGGATGACACGGAGTAGGATTCTACAAGCATAAGGACTGTTCTAGATTTTCCTATTAATAAAAACTAGAAATAGGTTTACAGCTGGTCACAAAATTAAATTATCTTCAGTTATAGTCGAAAGCAGCTATGATAAATGTGAGATGGATTTCGGTTATTTTGTGTGTGGTCAGCACATTAGCTTCCCTCATGTCTATTTTGTGAACTAAACATAACTAAAATAATGTTTCTTTAGAAATAGAACACTTATCATTAGATCTAAAAAGACAGGCGAGGGGGCATAGTTCAAAATATCACTATGCCATTACATTTTGTTAGATAAATGGCTAAAACATAAATTTGTTTGAAAATGTCGAAGGTAATGCGACAAACATCATGAACAATTTTGTGATAAGCAATGGTTTAAACTAAACTAAACTGCAATGAAGTGCAAGAGATTGAAAGTTAAAATTTCCCCCCCTTATATCCTCAAGCACAAATTTCTTGAATAAATACGGGCACTTCACCTTGGGATACACATCTTGAATTCGATTCTGAAAGGAATCTAAAAAATGTTAAAAACTTTAAATCTTTAGGGAACTTATTTCAGTTTAACCCGGCGTCTGGATGTGGCGCCCTCATCGCCAAGTTCTTCGGAACTGCAGTAAAACACTGGTCCTCCAGGTTGGGGGTTGTGCCAGGCTGATCCCCTGTCATTTGAAACTTACGATCGAGCGTAGTTTCAAAATTAGTCTCGGATATGGACTATTCTTCCTGAACGACAACCTTGCTGTGGTCTTGTTTATGTTAACTGGATAACGCCTAAACCCGGGGCCAGGGGTTGGAGCAGTGAATCGCATACGTACCAGCAGGACCAGATGGAATGATGTCCTGAAAGGAAAGGCTGGGAGTCTGCTGTGCAGGAATCTCCAAAGAACCATTGGTCCCTCCCTTCACACAGTGGGACGTGGATCCTCTCGCCAGTACCCATCAGTCGGCGGCGCATGTGGCTTCTGTCTCTTAGTCACTCCAACTTGGAGTCATAGTTCAGTTTGCTGACAAGAGTCACGCAGGTAGGACCTACCAGCCTTGTTCGCCGCTTCGAAAGAAGACGGCTAAGAAGGGAGAATTTTGGGCTTTCATAAATTATGGATTCACATCATGCACCCTAAACGGACACTGGCACTATCCGCAGCAAAGAGGAAAAACTTGGTCTCTCACCAAGATATTTAGTTATCAAAGAAAAATGTACCGACACTGCTGAAGTCCTCAGTAAACTGTCACCGTTTATTGTACATCGGTAATTACAACAAATTGCAACGGATACGTTTCTACCTGGGCATATCCGAATACTGTGAAATGAAACATTACTGTAGTACAAACTGCCTCCGACATTACTAGTATACAACCCCGATTGCTTTTAGCTTGTGCCCAATTAGAGCCTGTTCCTGTCATCATTGAGCTTCATCGTCAAGGTAATATAAGCAAGGGTGCCATTGCAGGTTTCAACCTCAAAGATTTACTGGAGGTCGAAATATGCGAAGAACTTAAGGACAGTCATTTCATTGCTGTGCATCGGATTTCCACCAATAAGAACGGTACATTGCAGCCAATGGACTCCTACGTCCTTACATTTGATTTGTCTATTCTTTCAACACACTTGAATGTTGCTTACCATCGTTTAGAGGTCCGAATTTATATTCCCTTGCCATTACTATGCTTCAACTATCAGCATTTTGGTCACTCAGCCCCATCATGTAATGCTTCTGCCATCTGTGGAAACTGGTACACCAGCTGATGGTCAGGCTCCATGTACGGCCCCAACTGTGTATTAACTATAAAGGTGCTTATTCCGTCTGGCCACATGAATGTGCCAAATTTCTGGATGAAAAGATCCGTGAACTTATGATCCTCAAAGATTACTGCTGCTGAGGCTAAATGCAGACATCAACCGACGGTTTTCTTTGGCACCACCTCCTCCTCACTTTTGAAGACGACTCGGTCTTAAGGCATCCAAACAGTTGACACTTACACCCAGCCTGATCTTGATGTTCCCGGTAGGCCCGTCTCCTTCAAGTAGTCCCGTGCCACTGCTTCCTCTACCAAATCTGGTATCTCCTGCTCGAAACACAAGTCTTCTTCAGCTTCGCAGTCTACCTTTCCACAGGAAGATGTTTACTCTTCTCGGACCGCTAAGCAAATTTCTGCCTCACAGCCACCTGCTTCCTCCACCTCGACTGCCCCTACTTCTCGTTCCTCGATCGACTAGTTTCTGAAGCAGTCGAACAGCCAGACTCCAACTAAAAAAAACTGTCCAAGAAGCAACTAAAAAGCTTCAGGCTCAGTCTGTTTTCAAAGGCTGCCTCCATCTCTTCCCCAGCTGCTTCTTCTAACCAGCAAAAGAAGAAATTGCTACGCACCCAGTTTTCTAGTCGCCTGGGGCAAAGAAACAAACATTCATCACGCAGTCTCACCAGTGATGACGAGTCTCTCATAGACGGTATGGTGGAAAGGGGCTTGATAACTTCACTTTTGTGGTAAGCCGTCAGAAAGGAAAGCACAGCGCTCCGCTTCTTGTTCCCGACGCTTGTTGGATATCGCTCTCCTTCAATGGAATCTGAGTGACTATTCCATACACTGTGAAGAATTTAAGTAATTGTTGAATGATTTCATTCTACCATCTTCTGTCTTCAGAAAAGTCATTTTACTGATATCAGTAACTCATTTCTCTCTGGATACACTTTTTCTCGTCATGATCAGCTTACTGCTCGTCGTGCAGCAAGCAATGCGGCAATTAGTGTCTCTGATACCTACCGCTCTGCTCTCTTACATGTAAACAGTCATTTGCAGCTTTTAGCTGTCCGTGTCTTTTTGAGGCAACCTGTTACTATCTGTTGTGCCTACCTTCCTCGCCAAGATATCATTACTGCTGCATATCATGAACCGATTTCCCGCAGTTTCCATCCCCGTTGTGGATGATTTCAATTCTTACCATACGTTGTGAGGCTCTTTTCGTAATGAACTTCGAGATGCAGAGATTGCCACTTTCTTTGACAACGCTAACTTATTGCTCCTAAACGATGGGAGTCGTACTAATTTCGCTACTGCTACGGGTACGTACTCTCATTTGGACCTCTCCATCTGTAGTCCACAAGTAGGAGCCCACTTAACGTGGCGAGTGCATGACGATCTCTATGGCAGTGACCATTTTCCTATCCTTATCACTGGACTTCCGCTCATCCGTTCAGCTTCTTTCATCGCTTATAATTTGCGTAATGCTGATTGGGGTCGTTTTACTACAACTTTTCAATTCGCTCTAGAATTTAGTTTTTCTGTTTTTTGGACCATTTTGAGACCTTTCGGTAGAGTATATTGGCAGCTGCATGTGACTATTTCCCTATAGGCTGGTTCTTGGTATAAACGAACAGTTCCCTGGTGCTCTGAGGAGATTCGCCACGTTATTCTAGCCCGATATCGAGTACTCGGCACTTTTCATCGTGTTTCTACTGCTGATAATTTGGCTCAGATTCACATGCTTCGATCACTTTCTCGCTATCTGATTACTAAACGTTATAGTTGGCGCTCATCTCTTACTGTTTGCAGTTCCATGACTGCGGTCTGGTCACACCTTCGTCGTCCGCAGGTGCATCTTTCTTCGGCTGCGGTTCCTGCCCTTGTCATCAATTGTTTATTGGTCACTGATCAGGATAGGATTCTTGCTGAATTAGGACGTCATTTTGTCGCTGTCTCTAGTTCTACTCACTACTCAGCAGAGCTCCTACTCACTAGTCAGCAGAGCTTCTCAATCAGAAACACCGTACCGAACGTACACCACTTCAGTTCCGTTCTGTGAATGCTGAACCTTATCTTCTTTTTACTGCTGCTGAACTTGAAGCTGTTTTGGCTCTACGAAGGACACGGCGCCTGGCTCTGATGACATCTGTTATGATATGATCCAGCATATTCCTGCAGATGGCAAGATAATGTTCTTCAACTGTACAATCGTGTTTGGCTTGAAGACTCTTTCCCTGCTGCCCGGCGTGAAGCGTATATTATTCCTACTTTGAAGCCTCACAAACCTGCCACATCCAGCGGAAGCTACCACCCGATCGCCTTGACTAGCTGTCTGTGTAAACTTTCGGAGAAAATGATCAATACACGTTTAGTCTGGTTTCTTGAACACCGTGCACTCATTTCCTATCTCCAGTGTGGCTTTCGGCGCTTTCGTTCAATTACTGATAATCTGGCACATCTTGAAAATGCCATCCAGGATGCCTTTCGCCATCAAGAACATCTGATAGCATTCAATCTTTGACCTAGAAAAGGCCTACGACACGGCTTGCTTTACCTAATTTTATGGCAACTTCACATTTGGGGCTTACGTGACCACTTGACTTTCTCCAGAACTTTCTTCAACAACGTTCTTTTAGAGTCAAATTGATCTACCTTTTCTGGTCGATTTCCGCAGGGCAATGTGTTGAATGTCACTTTATTTGCTGTGGCGGTGAATAGCGTGGTTTCACAGCTCTCCACTCCTGTTCATGGGGGGCTTTATGTGGATGATTTTACGATCTACTGTCGCTCATGTTATCTCCGTACTATTATTCGCCAGTTGCAGTTAGCACTCAACCGCCTTCACCCTTGGTCTTCCAGTATTGGTTTCACTTTTTCCTTCACCAAAACACTGCGTTCATTTTTGTCGCCTTCGCCACTATCCCTATGATCCTGAGCTGTTCCTTGGTACCTCTTGCCTGTCCTATGTGGACCATGTTCATTTTCTGGGCCTGCAATTCGACAGACAACTCACCTGGGCTGTTCACATGCGAGACCTGAATTACCAGTGTTTTCGCCCCATGAACCGTTTGGTTTTTCATCTTTCGTGGGGTGCTGATGGTGTGGTGCTGCTGCGTCTGTATCGTAGCATCATCCGCTCACAACTAGATTATGGCTGTTTCGCATATGGTTCTGCCCGACCTTCCTTCCTTATGTCCCCTGGATACTGTTCATCATATTGGACTTCGTCTAGCCCTTGGAGCCTTCTGGACTAGCCCTGTTCCTAGTCTTTATGTAGAGGCTCATTAACTTTCTCTCTCCGACCGTCAGGATTGCCTGCTCCTGCGCTATTACATCCATATATGTGCACAACCTGATCATCCTTTAGCTTTCGTCCTCAATATGACCGTTATCAAGCAAGACCTATTTCTACTCGGTCTTTTGACATTCATGCTATTGACCTTGCGGTTTCTCTTGGAAGAAACGTCCCTGCACTTTGTTCATTAGGGTTTCTGCCAATTTCTCCGTGGATTGTTCTTCCACCAGTCATTAGCTTTCGTCTAGCGAAGTTTCAGAAATGTCACCAGTAGTCAAGTATTTCCTCAGGAGATCTCCTCTTTCTGGATCATTACCGAACCTACACTGTCTTCTACACTGATGGTTCGAAGCATGCGGACTTTGTTTGTTGTGTCTTCGTCACGGCTGATCATAACGCTGGTTTCAAGCCCGGTCCGAACTTTAAAGTGTTTACGGCTGAATTAGTTGCTATTTTTCAGGCTGCATTATAATCGCAGACGCCATCTTCGACATGGTCTCCTCTGCTCAGATTCCAGTAGTGTTTTATATAGCCTTACTGACATCTCGACTTGCACCTACTTGTTCAGCAGTTTCTCCTTTCCTGCCACTCCTTACGTATGGCATGCTGTGATGTACAATTTTGTTGGGTGCCTGACCATGTTGGTATCCCAGGGAACGAGCTTGCTGACCGTGCTGCCAATTAAGTTGTCCTTACAGAACCTGACTATCAATTACCGATCTCCAGCTCAGGTCTTCGTCCTGTCGTTGCCTGTCATCTCCTTCAGCGCTGGCTGACAGACTGAGACGAGCATCTGGAAAATAAACTGCACGCTGTCAAGCCTCGGCTTGGTGTTTGGGCCACGAATTTTCATCCTTCACGGCTAGAAGAACGAAGATTAACTCGCTTGCTTATCGGGCATAGCCATCTGACTCATGGCTATCTGTTGCGTAGGCAGAATCCGATTTTCTGCACCCTTTGTGATGGATTACTTACTATCCGCCATCTTCTCGTGGAATGTCTCTTCTTGCTTCTGAGCGAGCCCGCCTTGGACTACCAGCTGATATGCCGACTTTGCTTGGAGACTATGCCCAGATGATCCTCAAAGTTTTCTTCTTCCTACAGCATGCTCAAGTCCTGACTGCTTTGAGAGTGCATTCCTCATCTTTCTTTTAATTAATTTATTTTTCATTTTATCTAGCGCTTCTCTGTTCTCATGATGATTTTATGTTTGTCATAGAATTTCCTTCCTTTTATTTTCTTTCCTGCACGGTCATATCCAGTACTAATTACGGGCAGCACAATGTGTGTTCACCTATTGCCGAGCTGCACCGGCAGAGAAGATTAACACGTCTTTGTGTATTAGCCAGTTCTTGTGTTTGTGTATTGAGTTTACACATTTCTCAAATGTTATGACATTTTAACTCCTAAGTGAATGACACTTTTTATTATGCTGTAAACTGCGCTTTTAATTTATATTTTTTTAGGGATAATATGTTTTTATTCCTTTTTATTTCTTACGTTTAACATCACAGAAGGGTGCAAAAGACCTCACTGTCGATGCACCCAGCCAAACTCTTTCAATGAATGAATGAATCAATCAATCAATCAATGTCTTAAGTGCAAAATCCCATGACTATATTATTGTCGTTACAAACTGACTGAAGTAGCGATAAATTCAGTTAATGGCTCACTGAACCAGCTCCTGTTTCCCTATTTGTTTATAAATCATCATAACTTATTACATTATTAGCTACTACATATCGGATTTTAAGTCAAAACATATTTTTCCTTTGCATATATTCCGGAAAGAAAAAAAGTAATATCAACGTTTCATTACCAAATGCAGCAACTGATCAAACTTAATGCCTAAAATAGCCTGTTTTGCTGGTTAGAACCTATTTTTGGTAGAAGCCCCTTATTCTCCCATGACATGTCCGTGGGATAATCTAATGAAACATATATGTTAAAGTGCCACATGAGTTAATAATAATAATAAAAAAAACATTAATTTGGACAAAGGTCAAACAAGGCCGCGAAAATTAAATTTGGAATTACCATTATGGTCTGTGGGTAAAGTACAAAAAATGTGTTTTTTAAAAAGAAAACACAATATGAGGATTTTTAACTTTATCCATCACGACTCTGGAACTCACTAAAGAATAATTAACACTTCTGACCAGAATATACAAAAGTACAGTGTAACGGTTTTGACAACCTTATCTTCATCAGACACTAATTCAGACATTGTATTGTTTAATCATAACTCATTTTTTAAAATATTAATAAGTAACTTACGCATACAGGACAACACCAATATCGTTAATCTATATCTATATAATACAAATGAAAAAAGACATTATCATAACAAAAAAGTGACTAAACAGTTTGAAATGAATTTTTAACGTAATTGATACCTACCTCTTGTTACGTTATTTTTATTAAAATGCATAACTTAAGGAAGGAGAGGGGGGGTTTAATATGTATGATAAAAATGGAGTACCTTACGTTAGGGAGATGAAACTTGTTATACGAAATCCTTATTTAAAACTAGAGTCACGTGTTCAAACCTTATTAGAAATTCCATTCACTAATGTAAGGAGCAATTTTTGTAACGTTTGCGCAATATTTCAGAATGATGACATCGAGGTTGTATGTTTTGCCATCACAGCAAAACTGATGAATCGCTTGAAGTGATTGTTTTAAAAAACAGTATATTTAGCATTTGGCTCCAGTCGAGCTTTTTTCATATTACATTTATTATGAATATCATAAGGGAAAGAGGTGTTTAAAGTGTATGCCAAAAATATATTATCTCTCGAGCCCCTTATATTAGTGAAGTAACGCTAGGTGACGCTAGGTATATAAACACCTTATTTTAAAAAGTATGGACACTTCCTCTATAGTCTTTTGAAAATCTGAATTTAAGGTAAAAAGGAAACAAGTTCAAAATATTAGAGTGGTACCGAGAATGTTTGCCTGATCATGGGATACGGGTGAGCCGTTTGAAATGATTTTTTTTATAAATATTTAGTACTAACTAGAAAATAGTTAGTTGCAGTCGCTGGGAATATGAGAAAACTTGAACATAATTTAGAGGCTGGTCAATTATGCCTAAATATAAAATTTCAGCTGGAAGTGAACACGAGAAAAGAAATAACGAGGGTTTAAAGTTTAAGCCTTTTAGGATTTTTGGCAACTTTTGTTACCATGGTGTAGTATCGTCTTTGACCGCTTACTTAGGTTCTGTAACAAGTGTTTAAGCCGGGTTTTTATTAGTCGAGTCAAAAATCGACCAAAGAATATCCCAGATGCGTTTTGGAACCAGATGATCAACCTGGCGGCACCAAGTGGGGGCGGAGGAACGTGACTTTTTTTTCTTAAGGCAAATTTAAAATTTTTTTCATGCCTTTACTTCTCACAACATCAG
Organism: Thermobia domestica; assembly: GCF_964235325.1. Lineage (NCBI taxonomy): Eukaryota > Metazoa > Arthropoda > Insecta > Zygentoma > Lepismatidae > Thermobia > Thermobia domestica. The sequence continues at coordinate 195,045,387 of NC_137459.1, read as the reverse complement.
ATTGGAATTTAGGATGCGGATTGTACGTATCTTCTAGTATTTCTAATTTTTTTCAGATGCTCCTACGTGAAACTGCGGCTGGGCTCGAGGGGCGCAAGTGTTCCGAGGGGGTGATTTTTCAGAAAACGTTCCGGGTTTTCCAATTTTTTTCCGGTTCAAGTATATTATACGGATATGTGAATGGCACCATTGGAAAGAGATTGTTATACTGAAGAAAACAACGTTTTAATCACAACTCTAGGACAAATAGTAATGACACAGTAAATTCTTATAATATGTATATACAGGGTGGCCCAAAAGTAGGTATACACCCCTGCATTGATCAAGTATAACATTCTAGTTTATGGGTTTATTTGCTTCGGATCTTCCGAGCTTGAGATGTAAGTAAAAGCACATTAAGAGCAAATAATAAAGAAGCTGTCTACCTGATGAATAACAAGAAGAAATGACATAAAATGCAATGAGCTGATCAGTACAGTACTGTATACCTACTTTCGGGCCACCCTGTATGTGTGTGTTTACATAGAGAGAGAGCCTAAATTCAGACTTTCAACAAATTTTTTCGCCCTTTATTTTCAAGATACAAGATTTAAATTTTGCACACGTATTATGTATACATCGTATTTTCTTTTTTCTTTCTTTTTTTTTTAAATCAGATTCCTACGTGAACCCATGCCCGGACCAGAGGGGCATAAAATTTTGATTTTTTTTCAAAAATCTCCTGTTTTTGATTTTTCCATTTTTGATGTAGAATACGGACAAGCGAGTGACACCGTTGGAAGGTATGATCTATCCTAAAAAAAATATATCAACAAAAATTCTAAGATGAATAGTAAGGAAGCAGTGTCTGTTTGAGTGAAAGTCTAAAATTTACCTCAAAAAGTGAAAATCATAAAAGTGTTAACACTGGAAGCCAACGAGAAACATAATTTGATGCAACCAAGGGGGAAAATTCTTCTTACGGGGTTTAAAAACATAGGCGTTTGATTAACAAATTACTTACTTCAGTCGCTCGGCTATTTCTTACGTGTGTCTAGTGTCCAGCTGCGCTCTAATTGGTGCGAACTGATTAAGGGTGCATCAAAATATTCCTCTTTGAATGTTAAACTTAATTTCAAATAAATTATCCCATAAATTACCCTCGTGTGTACTTCTGTCCGAAATTTCGTATTTAGATATAGTTGATTATTCAATTAATAGTGTCAAATTTCGCCAGTGTGCGCAACTGACTATTTCTTACGTAGCTCGAACCTGGTTTTTATTGTTACTTTCATTACAATGCATATTCTAAACGGGGGAAGGAGAATTAAAATGTATGCCGGAAAATAGAGTATCCCACGAACCTCTCATCATAGGAAGATGAAACTCGGCATATTAAAATTCCTCATTAAAAATGTATGACTTCCGCCTCTAGGAGGGAAATGGGTAAAACTGCTACAATATCTTAATTCCCATTTTTCATAAACTGCCCAAAGTGAGGAATGTTTTAACCGTTTAAAATGAATCTTGAACATAGTTAGCAGTTGGATTCACTTGGGTTTTCATCATTTTACTTTGATTGAAATGATATCCCATTGGGGGAAGGAGTTTAAATATTTCATAAACAATATTTTCTTAAACTTATTCTTCCCGTTCGAGAAACGGAATTTAAACTAGTGCGTGTCTCCCGTTCAGATATTTTCTCAGTCAATATTTTTAATACTATTGGACAGGTTTGAGGAAGGCCTTCGGGTGTCCTCAGTCATAAATTATGTCTTCTTGTGAGAGAAAGCGGGCAATATCTTTGGCGGCCAACGAAGTGAGGATCGATTGACTCCCGGGATAATGAGTCAATCTCTGTGAAATGCCAACAGCCTTCTCGGAGGAGGTTGAGGTCAGGGAGTCTTCTTGTCCTTAGGAGGGAAACCTGTCGTAAAAGACGGAGGAACTACAGGGTGGTCAACGGCATGGAGACAAGGAAATGAGAATACTGCCTCACTATTTTTCCTAGGAGGGACGGAGAAGAATACATACAATTATTGTTCCTTAGTTAAAACCTTCCGGAGGTAAAAAATTCCCCTGTCTTGATCTCCGAGTGGGAACTACTCCGGAAGGAATCATCAAAGCAGAATATTATAACTTTCATTTCAGTACAGAAACCTGGAACTTACGAACTTTTCGACTTATGCCTAAACTTAAAAGTTGAAAATTGGAAATGGATAAATGTAAAGTGAACATAGTAGATTTGGGTGAAGTTCGGTGCCAGGAAAGGATTAGATAATATAGAGAAATTACATAATATTTTACTCGGGTGCATTAAGGCCGAAAATGGTGTCGAGATAAAGATGAGGATCAAAATTGCAGAAAAGCGTAACCGAAGTGGAATGCTGCAGCAATTGTTTGATGTTTGTTGCTAAGTGCAAAACCAGTAGATGATGTGACAATACAATATTGTATATGTCAGAAAGATGTCAATAGGGTAGAAGTAACATATAATGAGATTAGTGGCATATTACATTAAGAGGGAAGAAGTAAGGTCAACGCCATAATAATGGAAGACGTCAACAGCTTAGTAGAACGAGCTGCAAATAAGGTAGTATACTAGGTGGAAGAAACACACGAGGTCAAGTGCTTATGTGCTTGTGTAGGCAAAAGTGGCGGAGACAAGGGAGGGCCTGGGGGCCAGGCTCCCTTGCTCAAATTCTTGGCCCCCCTAGTGCCCCCCACACTGAGTTATACTGTTATAGGTCGACAGACGGTGAGTTGATAGTGGCCTCAAGTGAAACTACTACCGAAACATCTCTCAACAACAGAGTTACCAACGGCAGAATACCGTATGTTGCAATAGTCTGCGTTCTGAGTAAAAAGCTCCAGGCTCGTTTTTGTTTGTAGTACAGCAAGATCTAATTCATCGAAATCTGTAAGGTGCATGGATTGACCTCACCATCTGAACGTTTCTTTTAACCTCTGTCCCTTATCTGTTTTTTCTTTGTTTTCGACAAAGAACAAGAAAAAAAAATCAGTCTGCAGTAAAACATTACACTTGTGTTGGACGAAAGAAGTCTTCGTGCACTAACTAATTATTTTTCATTGATTATGGCGACATGGAACAAATGCGTAGCATCCATTAAATAATTTGGTATTATTTATTATTATTATTATTATTATTATTATTATTATTATTATTATTATTATTATTATTATTATTAATATCGAGCCGTCTTGTTTAATATACAGTAAATAATATAATATACAAACTACCATATTTTTAGAGCGTGAAATCGGGACATTTTTCTGAAATATTAAGAATACATGACAATTATTGGCAGTTTACTTTAAAGTAAAACTTCAAGAGCAGGGCTTAAAATTTAAAGTGGACTGGGGCGGCAATTCAGTGTTCTGCTAGAGTTCAGTTTCTGTTTCTGTGCGACGTTTGTCTCTTAAGAACATTTGTCCTTGTCCATCACTTTTTATTTTATTATTATTATTAATACAGTTTATCTACCAAACAACTATTTATATTATTATGCAGCATTAAATCAAATCTAGAACTTGCGATATTTACTTACTTCCATCATTCCATCCTGCAAATTAGTGTAATCTGTAGAAAGGGGAATGCTTTCGGGCTGGTAATATTTGAGATGACTGCTGCCATGCTATAACTTTAAGCTTCGCCTTATCTCAAGCAGATGCGGACATGTAGGAAGGTTCGGTTCTTGTAGACTCACTAGTTCAAACGCTGTCGAAGATGAAGTCTGGAGAATATGACTATCAACGAACAACATTCGAACAAATTTATCAAGAATGTTTTGAAATATGCAAAGAAAATGGTCTTGAAATTCCAGAGCTGCAAACAGATAGACTGTAGAGGTTCCTCGTGGAAACGAACTAGATATTCGTCATCGAAATATCACAAATTCATTTTGGATAAATCTCTTCCTTCATTGGAGGCAGAAACGAATTTTCTAAAGATAATATACTAAGAGACATTTTTCTGCCTATTATTGATAAGACAATCACTAAGATGGAAAACTGCTTTGGATCATTTAGCAAAATCATTAGATCAATCACCGCTCTACATCCAAAAAGTGAAAACTTTTGTAAATTACAACATTGTAGAGCTTATGTCCCAGCATTATGGAAGTAATCTGGAAACATCCAAATGTAAACTCAAAGTCCTCCCAATCACATTAAGTTGTATGAAGACGAGAGAAAACCAAAATTGATTTCTTGATTAATTTCGTTGATCTTTGCGTCTACAAAAACGCATTCCTAGAAATCTACAAGCTAGATATAATCTCTGTGACTATACCAGTTTCTAATGCTACATCTGAAAGGTCATTCTCATGTTTGAAAAGATTAAAGACATATACGCAGTTCAATGACTGATGATAGGTTGAAAGATTTAGGATTACTTTATATTGAAGAAAATTGTTAAATCGTTAGATCTTGAAGAAGTTGTTGATAAGTTTTCTGTTGCCCACAAGAATAGAAAGATCCTCTTTTAAGTAGAGACATGAACCTCTAAGTTATTTTCTTTACCTGTAAAAGTGTATTTTTTCGCTTCCACTTAAATCAACCAGCCACAAATATTTTAAACGCCGTGATTGAAGAACTATTTACTTATATTAGAAATCAGTTCTAGTAATATATCCTAGTTGTTTGAGGTAGTAAATTCTTACATGAAATAATCAGTAGTAAATTCGCTGTGAAAGAGTAAAACCATGAACAACAAAGGTGAAAACATTCACCTTGAACACACATACAAACAAACACACCTACACACATTATATATATATATATATATATATATATATATATATATATATATATATATATATATATCCCTTTGGGGAACTTTGGGTACAATTTGTACCATATGCGTTTTTCATGGTACTTTGCGTTATTTCTCTTCTATTTGAGCTTTTTCGTCCGGGTTTTTTTGTTTTTCAAGTCCAGAGGTATTGTAGAAGACATTACGTATGGTTTCAGACTTTCCTGCGTCGAGACATAGGAGGTGATGACGTCATAAGTCTAAAATTTGAATTTTCGCGTAATACTTTTTTTTTCGGGGGGGGGGTATGTAAAGTATTTTTGGCGATCTTATTTTTGCACGTAGAAGATTGAAATTTTGCACAAACATGCAGTCCACCGAGTAGTATTTACCAGAATTTTTTGTCAGATTTCTGCGTTAAAACAGGGGGGGATCCAGAGGGTCAAAATGGTGAAAAAAGGGATATTTTTACCCCAAAATCCCGTTTTTCCTCATTTTCCCGCCTTAGATACATGGAGACAAGTGAATGGTACCGCCTGAAAGGCAGTTCTATTCGGAAGAGAATGATGTGCGACACATAGCCCTAGGGTAATTAGGGAAGTGTCAGGGAATTTTTATCAAAATATACTTCTGTATATGGGAATTTTGGACATTTTCGGTATTATTTTTTTTGGGCCTATTTTTGCACGTAGAAGATTGAAATTGTGCACAAACATTCAGTCCACCGAGTAGTATTTACCAGATTTTTTTCAGATTTCTGCGTTAAAACAGGGGGGTACAGAGGGGCTAAACGTTGAAAAAGAAAAAAATACCAAAAATCCCTTTTACGGGATTTTCCCGCCTTAGATACATGATGGGGACAAGTGAATGGTACCGCCTGAAAGGCAGTTCTATTCTGAAGAGAATGATGGAAGAAACATGACCATAGGGTGATTAGGGATGTCTCAGGGAAAGTTTAAAAATTTCCCTCTGTATACGGGAATATGGGACATTGTCGGTGTATATATATATATATATATATATATATATATATATATATATATATATATATATATATATATATATATATATTTGGCGGGCTTACTTTTGCACCTCGAAAATTGGAATTGTGCATAAACATTCAGCCCACCGAGTAGTATTTACCAGATTTTTTCAGATCTCTGCGTTAAAACTGGGGGGTCCAGGGGGGCTAAAAGTTGAAAAAGGATATTTAGACCCAAAAAATCCCGTTTTTCATCATTTTCCCGCCTTAGATACATGATGGAGACACGCGAGTCATACCGCCTGAAAGGCAGTCCTATTCTGCAGAGAATGATGGGCGAAACATGACCCTAGGGTAATTAGGGATGTCTCAGGAAATTTTTTACCTGAGATCATGGTGTTTTACGGTAATTTGGGGCATGGAGGGAATTCCTGATAAAATTTCTCCCGCCCTTGGTATTCAAGATAGAAATTTGGCACACACATTTCTCCCGCCCTTGAAATTTGGCACACACATTCAGTATACCAAGTACTATTTATCAGATTTTTTTAGATGGCTACGTTCACACAGGGCCGCTCCGGAGGAGCCCAAATTGCGAGAAAAAAATTTTCCTCCGAAATTTTCCATTTGACATCATTTCCCCCGCTCCTGGTATATGGTATGAGCATGCAAGTGATATCATTTGAAAGCCAGCTCCATTCTGAAGAGAATGACGTATGAACCATGATCCTAGGATAAATAGTGACGATGCAGTAGCTGCTTGACTGAAAGTCTAAAAAATAGCCCAAAAACCCAAGATCTCTTAAGGGATATATAATATGTGTGTGTGTGTGTGTGTGTGTGTGTGTGTGTGTGTGTGTGTGTGTGTGTGTAGCTACGCTACTGGTAGGCAACAAAATATGGTGGTGACGAATACGTGGTTTAAGAGAAGGAAAACGAAGCTGTACTACTATGAGCAAAATAAATGACGCGTCTCTTTATTTTGAAGTTTTTTGAAAATATCCCAGTTTTCTTTATATGTTCGAAATTTCGGAAATTTTCCCAGCAGGACAGGTTAATAACAAACCCGTTTTTAATATTTGTGTTAGATATTAGCTTAAAATAAATAAATTAGAAGCAAAAAACATTAAATCGACAGAAATCTCGAGAATTATCAACTCTGCTAAAGTGGGAAATTTTCAAGAACGCGGGGGAATTCTTCAGTTCAACACGAAGCAGCGACATCTATGTCACTGAGAGAAACGTGGATTAGATCTACAAACGAAAATTTTAACGAAGTATTTCTAATATGTCTTATTATATGCATTATCAGTCAACTCCAAATATATGAATCTATGCTAAGTATTAACGTATAGATAGAGCAAATAGTGGAAATTGCCTATGGAAAAGGACAAATTGTTAGCACACTCTAATTTTTGTTTGCAAACAGTTTCGTAATTATTTCCCCTGTGCTCACTGCATGCTCACTGATGCATAACGAATGTTTTTCAGTAAATGTTAATTCTAATTTGGGGAATTTTATAAAGTTTCACAATGTTTCTCACTAGATAGTCTTCTATCTACGTGTTTGGATATTTTAATAACAGATTTCCCTATTAAATGTTTAATTTTCCCTATAAATATTTGTTTTAAATTGAAATTGTTTTGAATTTACTACATAAGGAAAGTTGCCCGAAGGAGAAGAACTCAAGTAATTGATATTCTACGTAAAAGCAACCTATTGTAGAATGATGGTGCTTCTTACCTTCAGCACATAATCTTAACGTGAGAGAGTTAGAGGAAAATCCTGTTTTTTCCTCCCCTATGACCACTCACTCATCTTAAAGCTCTACATGTAATGATTCGTGTGGCATAATTTTGGCTCTCCAAAAACATTCATATTTATTATTATTATTATTATTATTATTATTATTATTATTATTATTATTATTATTATTATTCCTGAATATGCCACCCTTACATAATGTAGTAACTTTAGATATCTTAGTTTAAAGTGCTTTCTTTAGTAATAATTCGAGCAACCACGTCACAAAATTTAAAATGTATGAGGGGGAACGACGTTTTATTCCCCTTTCTCTTTTCAGCACCCTCCAACAGAAGTATATAATTTCTGAGAAGTAGGGCAGACAAAATGAATAAGAAATATATTTACAGCATCCTTTCCTCCTTCGTGAATGGAATATCACGTAGCATTTTTTATTCTACCGAAGACGACCCTAGGCCGTTATGGTTAGGTAACAAAAGAAATACCTAATACATTTATAGCGCCTCTTGACTGTAATATTACCTCTTCTTTATTTGTTCGAGGCTGCCCTACACAACCAAGGGTGACAAAAAGAATAGGAAAAGTGTCTAAAGATTACAAATCACTTTATATTTTGTCAGAAACAAGGCAGTATATACACAGCATTGCTTTCGTTAACAAGTGTTTCACCCTTGAGTCGCTTATAAAATTAGGCAGAATAAACTTTTGCCGATCATTGTTCTAGAGGGATTTGTCCAGGATGATTCGGGGTCTGGCTAATAACGATGAGTATGTTTATTTACATCACCGTTAAAGAAATAGCAAACTTTCTGAAAGGAACTCATTTAGGAAACATCAGATCTTCCTTCTACTTAGCCAGAGCACACTCTGAAAAATTGCATCTGGCGATCTGAGTGAAAGTTCTATGGGACTATTAGAAAAATATATATTCCCATTTCCATGCTGATGGTAGAATTTCTTAAGCAGTTATTGAATTACGTTCGAAGCATAGGCGTAAATAGCGCCCCTGCAACCCTGTGGCGTGGGGACAGCACAAGCCGCAAGGCCAAAAAATATATAGAAAGTACGCAGGGGAGGACCAGGCCAAATTTTCACACGTGTAAAGTGACTTTTTGGCAACCTCCCTCTAGTACTAGCCTATGTTTTACATTTTATCATAGTGTTTTTAATATTTTAAACCCATTTTTCAAAAATAAATTCATTACCTAGGAGAATTTCACAAAGAATATGGCCCGCTACGAACTCCGCCCCCCCCCGCTTGGTCTAGTGGCTAGCACGCCTGCCTTCTGTGGTGCCGGGTCCAATTCCCGGTGGATTACTGTTGAACGATAAAAGTGGTTCGGATTCCACTATAATTAGTATCCACATCTCCCCTGGCCATTAAGGCATAACCGTGGAACGCTAAACTCAAGCAAACAAACAAACAAACAAACAATACTTACTTTCCAGGCACTCTTTATTCTACATGCCCTCTCTCCATTTTTCGATACAGGCCCCTTAGTACTATGAAACTCTCTTCTTCCATGGTGAAATCGAAAAAGATTATGTAATTGCCACTACTTTACAAGAATATAAACCAAAAAAGTCAATAGAAAACACATTATAAAATTTACTTTTTGAGGCTCGTTTTGGCGCCCCGGGCAGTCGCCCGGCCCTTGGTACGCCCCTCAAAGTACGGACACACAACTAAGGACTGCGGAGGAGAGGCTAATCTTCATGTTATGCCACTGGTTTGACGTGTTTGAAATGTTCAGTGACTGATCGGTTAGTGAAATAATTTCGACGGTTAATGATGTTTAAAGTTTAGCTAAGACAAAGTTACCTAACCAAATACATTTGATATCGCGATGCCACAATTTGATTTTTCCACACATAAAAAAGATTAAAAACAATAGTAATTAAAACCCTTACTCATACTGGGCTCGAACTAAAAACCTAATTCGTACAGACTAGTTGCTCTGACCAACTGAGTTTTGATTTCTTACGCGAAAGAAGTCTGTTATATTACGAGGCATGCTTTTCATTATCAAAACTGTTCGAAGTAATACGAACATGGCTTAAGAACAGAGACGTAACTGAATTACCACTCGATTGACCTTGAGGGCAAATCACCAAAAGGTAGCTATAAACGTAAATTCAGCATGCATTTCTGTGGAGTTCTGTTCAGTATTCCTATCTGCCAATCATGCTTGTTCGTAGGAGTAATATTTTACAAACCTAAACTTTCGATAGAGCACAGTGGCAGAGAAAGGGAAGAAATTCTTGCCCTTGTGAACGTGGGATACCACCATGTGCAATAAAACTGTCGCGTCTCCTTGAAGTGATATTTCATCGAAAACAACTCGTTTTCCTTTATATATCCGAAGTTTTTGAGGGTTTCAAAATGAGGAAACGTTACTGACAAACAAGGACGCATTTAGGAGTGGGTCCAGGGGGTCCGGACCCCCTCTGAAATCCCAACTTTTCTGTAAATTTAGCCTAATTTTGGGGGTTATCTTAATTTTATTATAATTTATCCTAATATTGAAGTAGGACCCCTCCCGAAATAAATTACTGGATACGTGTCTGCTGACAATTTTCAATATATTCATTAAATAGTAAAGTAAAACAACTAAATTAGGAGCAAAAAGCTTCAACACGGGATAACTTTTGTCCACTGCCAATATTGTTAGAAGGGATATTAATAGCAAAAACTGCTAGTCAATGCTGAACCTTGGAACGTCACCCCGAACAACAAACCTATTATTGAGAACTACATATGAAACATGTTATTAAAACTTATCCAGCTTTTATCTGGCATGAAATTATTATATACACAAAAATTCACTCTCCTAAAATGTGTATCTAATCATTGCTCTACGTATCTATGAAGCAATGAACATTTTTTTATCGAAATATGTGAGCAGGAAACTCTAACAGCCAGCCATTTTATTTAAATCGTAATAAACCCTCTAACCGTGCATTAACGTGAAGACAAAGCTTGGTCCATTGGTAAAGTGTTGGAAGAATGAAAACTCAATGTTCGTAGATTCGAATCTATCCACTCATCACAACATTTTATTCTTATGTGTAACGATGAAATAAAAAAAAATGTATAACCGTTAAGACAAAACTTCAACCAAGTCTGAAGAGAACAATACTAAAATAGTAACACAATGACGTCAACCAAGAATTATTTCATGTAGCGTTTGGACGAAATTACAGCTGTCAACAATTGCAGAAGTAAAAACAGGCTGATACGTGTAATGCAGTCTAGACTTCTGAATGCATTTACTTCCTGAAAACTTCCGTCTCGTCATTGTTATGCCGTAAGTCATGGTAAAACCTTTCAATTGGAAGTGAAATGACACAAACTAAAATAGTTTTAAATCAATAAATGTCTATGTGTAAAAGTAGGTGTCTCTTATCTGTAGTTCTGAGTTCCTTTTACTTTGAAGTGACAAATGAGAGAAGAAAAAATGAAAATGAAATGAAATATGTGAGTTTTACGTCCCACGATTATGCCGGTTAGGCTAAAGGAGACGCTGATGATGAGTAATGAATGAAATGGTGGAATGAAGAAAGTGGGAGGAAACGGGAGAACCCCGAGAAAACCCACGCACACGGTGTTTGTCCACCACAAAGTTCACTTGGCGGGGGCTGGGATCGAACCCGAGACCCCAAGCACCAGAGGTGAACGCTCTACCACTGAGCCACCGCGGCCCCGAGAGAAGAAAGTATGGGGTTCGAAAAAAAAAATCAAATTTGAGATTTCAACGAATTTACACGTATTAACTTATAGCTCCTAACACAGAAAAAGTTATTTTTCGATACATATCCATCAGTTCGTCCATCCGTTCGCTACACTTTTCTGTGCACTCGCCTAGAGGCCATACCGTTCAACTTATCTGCACCAAATTTTAGTTTAAGATTTTCATAGTATTTCCTATATTTTTTTTATTTCCCTCCTACTCCCAAAACAAGGGTAGTTTCCTGTACGATGAAAATAGAAAAAAAGATATTTTCTCATAACTGGCTCTAACGGTCTTGCTTTCTTTCTTTTTTTATATAAATCAATATTTAATTAGCAACCCTATTTTGTGGTATAAGGCATCTATCTGAGAAAAATCTACAAGGGGTAGTTTATACTAAGGGGTGAGTTTTTTCTCAGTGATTTTCTCAAAATGGACTCAAGTGTTTTCGTTCATATTTTATAAATAAATATTTCATTAATAGCTTAACAATATGGCGTAACTCGTTTGTCCTAAAAATGCGAGGGGTAGTTTATTTTTGGTGGAGTGTGTTGTCTGGGCGATTTTCTCAAAAACGACTCAAAAGAGTTTATTCATATTGCAAAAATAAATATTTCGTTAATAACCGAACAATATGGCAAAACTCGTTTGTCCTGAAAAAAATATGCGAGGTATAGTTTACTCTTGGGGGTGTTTTTCCTCCACGGTTTTCTCAAAAATGAGTCAAGCAATTTTGTTCGTACTCAGAAATAAATATTTCATTAAAAACCTAATAATATGGAATAACTCGCTTACCCTGAAAGAATCCTCAAGAGAGAGTTTATTCGGGGAGTTATTTTTCCCTCACAATTTTCTTAAAAATTACTCGGACAATTTTATTGATAATTTATAAATAAGTATTTCATTAATAACACTATATTTTAGTATAAGTTATTTCTATGAAAAACAATTACAACGGATAGTTTATTTTGGTGGTCAAGGTTTTTTCACGACTATTTTCTCGAACGACAGGCGATTTTGTTCAAATTTCGCAAATAAATATTTCATTAATAACCAAAAGTATATCTTAACTCATTGTTCGAAACAATTCACAAGAGGTAGGTTACTCCTGACGTGTTCTTTTTGAACGACTTTATCAAAAATGACTCATTTGATTTTTTTCATATTTCATAAACAATGATTGCATTAATTGGTCTATTATATGTCTAATGAAAATGTGCTCAAAGTGTGAGTTAGTTTTGTAGTGTGGATTTTCTTCAATCGAAGTTTTTTATTCGATAATCTGACATTCGATGTATTTGAATAATACGATAATTTTATTCGTATTATCCAAATACACACTTCAGTAACAACTGCGGCCTAACACAGTTAAGAAATTGAATTTTAAAAGTTTAGTGCAGTGGCCCTGTAACTGAATACTTTTTGGCAAACTCCCTAGCTTTTTGTGGTAAACTCGGGCTTTTCTTTTTCGAGCGACAAAAGAGAGAAGAAAATACAGTGATTGTGAAAATAATATATAAAATTCAGATTTCAACGGATTTACATGTTTCGTGGCGTCTACATACCGAAATGCGACTTTTCGACACCCGTCCTTCTGGTCTGTCCGTTCGGTACACTTTTCTATGCACTCGCCTAGAGGCCATACCGTTCAACGTATCTACACCAAATTTTAAACTTAGGGTTTACATAGTATTCCTACAGGAGATTTTCCAATTTTTTTCCTACCACCTAAAATAAGCGTGGTTTACCAACAGCCGAAAATCGAAAAAAGCTATTTTCTCAAAAATGGTTTTAACAATTTTGTTTATTTTTCATTAATCAATATATAATTAACAACCCTATATTGCAGTATCAGATATTTCTCTTAGAAAAAATTACGAGGGGTAATTTATTCTTGGAGGTGACTTTTTCTCGATAATTTTCTCAGAAAAGACTGGCAAATTTTGTACACACTTCATAAATAAATATTTAACATGGTATAAGTCAATTGACCTGAAAAATATATGAGTAGTAGTTTATTCTTGGAGTTGAATTTATTCCCAGTGAGTTTCTCAAACACGACCAGTTGGCAATCCTGTATCTCGACAACGAAGCTTAATTCGAAAACTACAAGAGATCCATTTGTCTCCTTTTGACGTCACGAATCATCTCCCAAAGTTTGTGGACATCTTTCAGATTCACCCTTAATGAAGCTTCTTTTCGAAAAGTTAACTATTAACTTTAGGCATTGTTTATCTTTTTTAAATCACAAATGCCGTTAGTAATTTTAAGGCAGAGAGCTATTCTGAGAGAATAGATCTTGAAAAATAATTTTAAAACTTAGACTTTTGTTTTCGAGACATTCCAGACAAGACGAGACATTTTACAAGCTATCTCGTGTCGAAAACATTTGTCTCGTCTTATCTTGGCTGTCACAAAGCGCGTCTCGTCTTTCTCGAGACATGGTTTATATCGTGCGCATTCGTTAACACTTGGAAAGGATTACCTTTCTACTCAAAGCATTGTTTTTATAATGATTGCATAATTATGATAATTGCTGTCAACATAAATTACAGTCCTTTCAGTTGAATTAATTTTTATTATTATTATTGAAATTAAAATTAAATGCAATATCTAGTTTAACGTTGCACGATTATGCACCTACGCTAAGGGAGAATGATGATGAATGAAATGGTGAAATGAAGAAAGTGGGAGAAAATGGAAAATCCCAAAAAAACCCATACCCATGCACACGGTATTTGTCCACCTTAAATTTCACTTGGCCCGAAGTGGAATCGAGCCACGGACCCCATGCACCAAAGGTGAATGCTTTATTATTATTATTATTATTATTATTATTATTAATAATAATAATAATAATAATAATAATAATAATAATAATAATAATTGAAGCGAGCTTAACGAGTTGAGTTGATTTTGAATTTAACGTCCTGTTCAACAGCGAGGCTATATGAGACGTGAACCTACTGATGAACGTGGAATCCGAACCACATGAGTTCCCGCCGGGAATCCAACCCGGATCTCCCACGCCAAAGTCGCGTACGCTAACCGCTTAGCCACGGATGAGCTCCGAGCTTAACGAGTTTCAAACGTCCGACTCAACCAACGTTTGGGTGCCTATTCGTTCGTCTGCTCCATGACAACATCTCATAAAAGACATTTCATTTTAATGAAACTAATAAGTGCCATCTTTTAGCTTTGCGAAGTAACTATTGCTTCGAATTTGAATCTGTAAAATATAAGAGGTTAAAGTAACCAAATGGTGGAAGTTTCCACTCATGTATACAAAACAATTTTGCAATATCAACTACGTGAATCTTGTCCCATAAAAAAGCCGAAACCCCTACACCGAAGAGCCCTCCGAGATTTGATTATTGTCCACACGGGCTGAAATTGTCGTTTGAAGCCAAGACTTTAATATGAAGCCAATAATTTCTTTAAAATAGACGAAAAATTCGAAAGTTATAAGCATTTTCATATTTTTGCCTTTTCTCATAAGGGAGCCGTAGCCCCCTATACTGAAGAGCCCTCCCTTCCTCCGAGATTTGATCAGTGTCCACTCGGAATGAAATTGTCATTTGGAACCAACACTAATAAAACTCTCTATGGCCTATGGAACCCGGAGGTTCAATGCCGCGTTCACAAAAGCTCTCCACTGACTGCTATCCTTAGCTAACTGCATCCAGTTTCTACTTTGTATTCCAATCTCTGCGAGATACCAACACTTTAATACGAAGCAAAATATTTCTTTAAAATAGACTAAAAATTCGAAAGTTATAAACATGTTAATATTTTTGCGTTTTCTCATAAGGGGGCCGTATTAGCCTACACTGAAGAGCCCTACGAAATTTAATCATTGACCACTTGGACTGAAATTCTCATTTGAAACCAAAACTTTAATATGAAGCCAAAAATTAAATTTTCACATCAATTTAAACTGACTGGGTTCCGGTTCACCCCACTATTGTTTAGTTTAGTTAAGTGGTAATTTGTGACAGCTTCACATCATCAAAAGAATCTTTCACTTTCCCGCCCCCCAGAAGTTCGTGCTGGATCCGCCACTGGAATCAATAGACACTTTTCCTATTCTTTTTGTCACCCTTGATTGTGTAGGGGCTCCCTCGTACAAGTAAAGAAGTGGTAATATTACAATCAAGGGGCGCTATATATTAGGTATTTCTTTACTTACCTACCCCTAACCGCACAGGGCCATCTTTGGTAGAATAAAAAATGTTACGTGATATTCCAGTCATGAAAGGGAAGAGGATGCTGTAAATATATTTCTTATTCATTTTATCTGCCCTGCTTATCAGAAATTACTTTCTGTTGGAAGGGTACTGAAATGAGAGGGGCAAAATAAAACGTCGTACCCCCTCCTACATGGTTGCTCAAACAATTACTAAAGAAAGCATTTTAAACTAAGATATTTAAGATTTAAACTAAGAAACGAAGATATCCTTACATTATGTAAGGATGGCATATTTAGGTTTATTATTATTATTATTATTATTATTATTATTATTATTATTATTATTATTATTATTATTATTTGAATGTTTTTGGAGCACCGAAATTTTGTGAGACGAACAATGGTATGTAGAGGTTTAAGATGGGTGGTCATAGGGGAGGAAAAAACAGGATATTTCTCTGTCTGACTCTCTAACGTAAAGATTATATGCTGAAGGTAAGAAGCATCATCATTCTACAATAGGTTGCTTTTACGTAGAATATCAATTACTTTAGTTTTCCTCCTTCGGGCTGCTTACTTTATGTAGTAAATTCAAAACAATTTCAATTCAATACAAATGCATTGTAAAACTTTTCCGTAATTAAACATCTAGGGAAAATTAAACATTCAATATGGAAATCTGTTATCAAAATATCCAAACACGTAGATAGAAGACTATCTAGTGAGAAATATTGTGAAACTTTATAAAATCCTCCAAATTAGAATTAACATTTACTGGGAAACATTCGTTATGCGCCAGCGAGCATATAGTGAGTAGTGAGCACAGGGGAAATAATTACGAAACTGTTTCCAAACAAAATTAGGGACGCTAATGCAAGTGCGAGAAATGAATCATATTCACGGAGAAATTAAATGTCGACTAAAAGCAGGGAATTCGTGTTACTATTCGGTTCAAAATCTCTTATCACCGCGAAATCTGTCGAGGAATTTGAAGCTTAAAATATACAAAACGATAATCATGCCTGTTGTTCTGTATGGTTTCGAAACATGGTCACTTACTCTGAGGGAAGAACATAGACTGAAAGTATTTGAGAACAAGATCCTGAGACGAATATTCGGATCCAAGAGGAACGGGAATGGGGAATGGCGGAAACTTCATAACGAGGAACTACATAATTTATATGGTTTATCCAACATTGTTAGGGTCGTCAAGTCTAGGAGGCTTAGGTGGGCGAGTCATGTAGCTAGAATGGAAGAAAGTAGAAACGCTTTCAAAGTCCTGACTGGAAGACCAATCGGGAAACGACCATTAGGAAGACCTGGGCGCAGATGGGAGGACAATATTAAAATGGATCTCGCAGAGATTGTAATACAAAGTAGAAACTGGATGCAGTTAGCTAAGGATAGACGTCAATAGAGAGCTTTTGTGAACGCGGCATTGAACCTCCGGGTTCCATAGGCCATATAGTTAGTTAGTTAGTTAGTTAATGCAAGTGCGACAACGACATATTTTTTTCTTTTTATGGTATCGTCATAAGTTTTACACATATATTAAAATTTGAATCTTTCCCAAATAAAAAATAAATAAAATAACATAGTGATAAAAATGACAACAGCACTTCCATGGGGACCGAATCCACTACCTTCGGCATACAGACTAGCTGCTTTAACTAATTCAGCTATTTGTTTTCTTACGTGAACTGTGCCTGTTCCGGTAAAGACGATTTTTCATTACGATCGTGCTTCCAATTCGTCCTTTTCCATAGAAAATTTTCACTATTTGCTCTATCTTTACGTTAATACTTGGCATATATTCATATATTTGGAGTTTGCAGATAATGCACGTAATAAGACATATTAGAAATATTTCGTTAAAAGTTTAGTTTGTAGATCTAATCCACATTTCCCTCAATGACATAGATGTCGTCGCTTCGTGTTGAACTGCAGAATTCCCTCGCGTTCTTGAAAATTTCTCACTTTAGCAGAGTTGGTAATTCTCGTAATTTCGGTCGATTTAATGTTTTTTGCTTCTAATTTATTTATTTTAAGCTAATATCTAACACAAATATTAAAAAAGGGTTTGTTATTAACCTGTCCTGCTGGGGAAACTTTCCAAAATTTCGAACATATAAAGAAAACGGGGATATTTTCAAAAAAACTTCAAAATAAAGAGACGCGTCATTTATTTTGCTCATAGTAGTACAAGTCCAGGAAGATAAGAAACTATACCTGGGGGGCGCGGTGGCTCAGTGGTAGAGCGTTCACCTCCGTTGCTTGTGGTCCCTGGTTCGATCCCAGCTAGCGCCGTGTTGACTTTGTGGTGGACATACACCGTGCTTGTGGGTTTTCTTGGGGTTTTCCCGTTTCCTCCCACTTTCTTCATTTCACTCATCTCTCATCATCACCGTATCCTTTAGCCTAATCGTGGGATGTAAAACTTAAAGATTTCATTTCATTTCATTTCAAGAAACTATATCAAATCGATTATATTCTTGTCAAACAAACTTTCAGGAATAGCGTACGAGACATGAAGACACGACCAGGAACGTACATTGATTCGGATCACAATCTTCTAGTGGCGGAAAAAAATGAGAGGAGGAATCGAAAATGGAACTTGGGGCGACTAAGGAGTATAGACAATGATGTGAAATAAGAGTTTGAAGAAAATTTCTCTGCAATGGGTGATATGATTAGGAAATGTAAAAATAGTTGGGGAAAATTTTAAGAGATTCTATTAGACATACTCCACAATAAGAAATAGGAGGAAGACCGAGAAAACCATGGATAACAGAAGTAATGCTTAAGACGATGGAGGAATGCAGAAGGGCGAAAACCACGGGCTTAGAGAATGCAGAAGACTAAATAACGAACTAAGAAGAGACGAACAAATCCAGGAAGAAGTACATGGAACAGTCATTTGAAGAAATAATGAAACTTCAACGACGCGGCAGATATGATCTGATGTATCAAAAAGCACTAGAATTAGGAGGGAAAGCTAACAAAAGTATAGGCATATTTAAAATCGAAGATCAACAAGGTCATGAAGTCACTGAGCATCAAATAATTCTTGGAATATTGGAGGAATACATAATGGATCTATATGTCCAGAATAACGCCCCACAAAAATTCTTCGATCGAAGCAGAGAAAGAGGTGGATGATAAAGAAACACTCAGTATATTAGAATGTGAAGTAGGACAAGCCATCAAAGACATGCAAAGGAAGAATGCCACTGAAGACAACGACATACCAGCAGATTTGGTCAAGGGATTAGGAGACAATACAATGGAAGTACTGTCTTTACTTATTAACAAGATCTACCTGAGTGAAGAATGGCCAAAGATCTTTTTTGATGTTACAATGATTGCATTATCCCCTCCAAAAGATGTATAGAAGTGCAGTGATTATAGACCCTTAATCTTATTTCCCGCGCTAGAAATATCATTCCTCGTATACTGAACATACGGCTGGAAAGTAAGATACAAAAGCTGTTGGAAGAATATCAATTTGTATTGCTCAAAGGAAAAGGATCCAGAAACGCTATTGGGTTGATAAGAATTGTCATTACGAGTTCTTGACGTAAAGGAAGTGTGTGTTTGTGCTTCATAGACTGGTGATAGTTTTCGGAGTCGAGGAAACAGCTGATCCGTTTGAAATAACTTTTATAACACAGTATCTATTTCAAGGTGGGTTTCTATAATGTCACTTCGATTAAAGTTTGTAATCTTGGGGGTGAGATTTTAAAACATACTAAAAGTACAATATCGTTTGGATTATTACTATTTGTTTCATTAAAATGCTTAGCATAACGGGCAAGGGGTTTCAAATATTTCCCATACACTTATTCTTCCAGTGAGAAGAACGGATATTTCCATTAGTCGTGAAGTAAAACTTGTAAGTAAGCAAACAAATAATTGACTTATAAATGGATGTACACATTTTATGTCCTTCACTTGGCGTAAAGGTTATTTTGAATACCCTTCCATCTATAGTTTTTTCTTTATATAGAGGTGGAGAATTTGAATTGACAACACGGTTTTCTGTGACAACTGATTTTACAGTTCTCGGTTGTTTTGAGGTTAGTTTGTTTTGGCAATTTATCATCAATAAACTCAAGCCGGAGCGACGTTTGTAAATTGTACAAATTTATTTCGAAAACTGTGGTTCAATTCGACAAACTCATCGGGCATTACGTGCATTTTACGGTGCTCATAATCACCCATTACAGCGATTAATTCGAGACGCCATTAGATTTTTTTTTTCTCTGGTGATATGTAAAGTCGCATTGTCAACGCTGAGAAACCAGAAACAATTGAGCACTTGGAAGCCATTCGACGCGTTATTGCTGAAGTACAACCTGGTTTACTGCGAAGAGTGTGTGAAAATTGGACCTCCAGATTACTCCATTTACGAGCCAGTTGCGGTGCCTACATACCCGAAATCATATTCAAACATTAATACCATAAAATGATGTCAAAAAAAAAAAGGATGTTAAAATATTTTTGTGTGTTTTATTTCAACATAGAGTTCTCCGCCTCTAAAAAAGTACACCCTTTACTATATTAGTATAACAATCTGTTGAAGAATCTAGCAACAATCAAATTTAATATTGGGATCTCCGTAGAATTTGAAAATGTAGAATATTCTATGTTTACTGAATTGATGGGCATGAAGACACTAGATTTGAAATTTTTTTTTTTCGCATTAGAAATTTCATTCACTTGGACATATTTTAGATTTGTACCTTAAAGGAACGTAATACGGGGAAATTTTACCAAATCATAAATGTTTTCGTAGCTATGAGACTGGATGTGCAAATCCACTGAACGTGGGAATTTTCATTGTTGAAGAAGTGTACAAATTGGTCAGAGGTAGAAAACTGTTTGTTAAATAGAACCACCTCTACAATGATGTTTTAATCTATTAATTCAGAGAGAAAAGTGCATTTCATAGTGGTTTAACACAAATAAAGAGTCCGTAAGGTGATGTGACAGTAAATTTTTACCTGTTATGTAAAACACGAAAAATGGTTTCAAATTTGAGCCTTATTTATTTATGAAAGATGAGGGAAATCATTACATCTGATTATGGATAAATAATCAGGTACGCAAAAATTAATTAATCGAGAGATAAGGACCATGGAATTTTTAAAACAATTAAAATATCATTTTTCTTTTATGAAATAAGATGAAATCTTGAACTTCCCACGATTATGCCCTTTTATGCTAAGGAAGACGATGATTAAGGCAAGTGAATGATTACTAAATAATTAGTGGAATTATAAAGTGGGAGGAAACGGGAGTATCCCGAGAAAACCCATGGACACGATATTGGGCCCTTCTTTATTTGTATTTTTTTTCTTCTCCATGGTAACTCAGCAAAAAATTATTTGGAAACATATCAATTATTTTTTTAAAAATCGTCGTTTGAACATAAAGGAGATAAAAAAAACTGAAACGCTTTTACATTAATGAGAATTATTTGCATTAGGAATGAAAGGGAATTATTTGGGTCAAGAAGTTTCCATTTGTTTCAGTGTTGATAAACAAGAGAAACGAACGCGCAAGAGTGTTAAGCATAAAATGGAAATAGCAGCTAGTGCTTACGTGTGCGTAACACCTAAGAGGTATTGATTCGTTAGAAATTCCTTTGGAGGATTGTTTGACGAGGGGTGGAGCTTTTACCTAAATAACAAGACAGGGTGGTGTTCTGTCGCCTAACGATCATGTTTAGAAATGGGATGAGTGAATAAGCTTATTAGAAACGTCGTTATAATATTTCGAGTGTAAAATCGTTTTCTTTGTGCGTTTCAATGAATTTGCAGGAAATATATATGAGCAAAATTGGGTTCTTTTTTCAAACAACTACTTAAAATGTATGCAGTCAAACACGTACAGTATATTTGTTTTAAGGAATTAGCTGGAAAGTGATATAGAAAGGGGCACTCTCCTGACTCCAACCCATCCTCTTTACAGTGATATCAAAAATGGATTTTGCTTACATGTAACGTTTCATTTGTAGGTCATATTGTACAGTCAGGTTCAAAAGACATATTTCTCAGAAGCATTATCTTATCCATTTAATATATTCCAGCAAATTGACTTGTACTGTACTAGCATTAATTACCCGCTTTGCTGGGTTAAATTAAAAGAAAAAAAAACGGTAATATATTCTAGTCAGTCACTTTTTACCATGACTAAAGCGCTCTCTGGTAATGATCACTTTCGATCATTTTTATATTTCTTACCCCTCCTCCTCCCCCATGTTGCGTGGCTGAATTTGGATCTAAACTGCATCGGAAGTGTAGCTGTTTAACTCAGCAACCCAGAAAACTATGGAATGGACACTAATATTGGTCATTTTCGATCATTTTAAAATATATCCCTCCCCCTAACTTGCACTGTCAAAGTGATATGATAAAAAGTATGCCAGGTCCGAACCTCATCTATGTTGAATGTTTGCTCGAGATCAGTCGGATGGTTCAAAAATTATTAACTCACAAACATAATCACTTTCATTTTTATATATATATATATATATATATATATATATATATTGTGTATCTCCCCTCCTCCCTCTCCCCTACGTTACTCTGTTAAAGTGGAAGGATAAAACACACTCCCGGGCCCGACCCTCATCTATGTAGACAACTTGATGGGATCGGTCTGGTGGTTCAAGAGATTGAGTCACAAACATAGTTACTTTCAATTTTATAATATAGATTTTCATCCTTTTAAACTGTTTCCCGTTAGTATTCATAACGATTTATCTTCTGTGGGTGCGAATGGAGATCATTAAAAAGGAAAGTGCATTTTGAAGTTTCCTTTTTAACATTGCTGAGTTCCTGCTTAGCGAAATTGTTAGATTGCTCGGCTTCTGTGTGCGTGGTTGATGGTTCTATTTCTGATAAGAGCACACAGTAATTTTGGACACGAGTGTACCTTTCCTAATATTCATATTACAGAATCCTGTCTTACTTGCACAAAAACTTTTATAAAGAACGTTCTGTTATGGGGAGATAATTTGAAGTGGTAATTAGGCACACATGGTAATTGTTTAGAGGATAGCAATTAAAAATCACTTCATTTATCTGTTAGTGATTGCTAATTCGTAATATCACTTTTCAGGGTTGCAGGTAGTATTACTGTGCATTTTGAAGAGTTATGAAGCCACATATAATATATTTTATCTTCAAAGAAAAGTATGTGATAATAACTGAAATATATTTTTTCCTCAATAGTTTTGAGTTTCTAAAAGGCCATATTTACTTACCTTCTCCTGTTTGGAAGTAAAATCTACAAAACAAATCTCTATAATTGAGAGCTCGACAATAATTTTGAACAGAAGTATGAATTATTGTAATATAGTTTTATTAGAGAGGGTGTTTGTAATATAAATGATAATTAGATAGTATACATATAGAAAAATCAGAAATCTGATTATTAAACTAGCAGGGAATTCAACTCTCTGACAGGGGGGCTGCGGTGGCTCAGTTGTAGAGCGTTCACCTCTGGTGCGTGTGGTCCCGGGTTCAAACCCTGCTCCCGCCAAGTGAACTTTGTGATGGACAAACACCGTATGTGTGGGTTTCCTCGGGGTTTTCCCGTTTCCTCCCACTTTCTTCATTCCACCATTTCATTCATTTCATTCATAACCGACGGACTTAAAAATAAAAGATTTCATTTCTTTTTATTTTCAACTCTTTGACACTGATCGCTCTCACACTAAATAGCAAATACAAAATTGTCCAACCCTATTACACGTCATTGTGTGGAAAAATATATTTTAATACATACTGAAAGAACATTTAAATATTTTTTTTTCTAAAATGCCTTTTAATTATTCTTATTAGAAGTGATCGGCTGAGACTTAACGGGTAGAAAACACAGAACTAAAAACTGATGATACAACTAATAGTTTGGTGATGAAATGGTAGTGAAAATCCAAATTAGTTCCCCGACATTCCAAAGATTACATTTTCTCGTGCTTTCTGTCATATCATACACATATTACTGTGTGAAAAAAGATAATTTAGTTTTCAAGCACGTTTAGTTGCGCCAGACAATTAATGATATAATCAATATCTGGTGGAATACTTAATAAAGGAAATTGTCATAAATAAACAATCCAGTTTCATTTTATGAAATGTGGAAAGTAATGATGTTTAAAAGGAGATTACAGTAATGAATAGCCTCCTTTTAATATAAAAATGTAGCAGTGTCAGTAGTGGAGACCGGGGCTGGTTGGCAACAGGGGCTGGTTGACGAACTGCATATAACTCCTTCAATAATTAACTAATGAGCTGTTGCTGCTGTCATAAAAGAGCGACCTCTGGATGCAGCTGCCACCTTCATATGGAATTTGTAACTTGCGGATAATATCGTCTATTAGATAAAGAGTGTTTCTGCCAGTCTGAACTATTTTTTTTCAGTTCTCCGTTACATCACAGAATCGTCACTATTTGGAGTACAGAGGTAAGTAATATAGCATTAGATCTTAACTTTGTTTTTGTGGATATTCAAACAATAAAACGTAAATACCAAGCAAACGCTGAGTAATTACGATTTTGTTGCATAACGTGGGCTTGGAGTTAGTTGGCGTATAGCATTTGGGGTTGGTTGGCAAGTGCGCCAACCAACCTCGTGTGGAATTTTCTTTTCTTTTACTTTTATTATTACATTGTTTGTTTTATTGTTATGTTGTTTACAGTTATATCAATCTTTTACTTCAATGTTATAGAATAGCATGCACGTATTGGATTTCTGTCAAAATTTAGAAATCGAGATAAGACTGGATGACGGACTTTGAATTTCCTGAATAGGTCTAATTCTCAGGATCAAGAATATTTTGTATGTGCTCTTTTGTTAAAAAAAAAATATAGGCCTAGCTATTGCTTTTTCCTTTCTTTCTGTAAGGGGGAAATAAACTGCGTTTCTCGATAATTCAGCTAAAACATATCTTAGTTTCTCTTAGCTACTTTGTGAACAGCAGGAAATAAACTGCGTTTCTTGATAGTTCAGTTATTTTGATTATGTTTTGAAATAATATGAAAAAATAACCTACACCAAATCCTATTAAAACTGATGTGGTTTGATAATCTTGTAGCTTTCAATGTCATGATAACCAAGCTAGAATGAAAGAATGAATTTTTCATATTTCATAATGCTGATTCTTTTAAATGTTGCGAATAAAAGTCATTTCAAACTTCAAATAGCCTACTTCGTTGCAATATATATAATATAATTTAAAAAAATCACGTTTATTAGATACTAATCAATCCAATTTTTGTTTGTTTTGCTATATCTAAAAAGTATGCAAACTAGCCCCACAATATCAGCCAACCAGCCCCTTACTAGGGATTGGTCTGTCTGGTCGGACATTGGTCTGTTCGTACACATCCATTACATTACAGTACAGTGCACAATCTGCTCATAAAAAAATTAAAAAAGAATAAAAATAAAGAATGAAAAGTTCGCCAACCAGCCCCGGCCTCCCCTATACACTACATTATAAAGTCTGGTTTGGATTGCCTGATATTTTTCTAATTAATAATGTTGAAACCGGACGTAGTAATAGATTTCTATTACTTCCGGTTTTAGTAGAGAGATTAGAATGGAGATGGAACATATTATTTTCGGACGCCTAAGCGATTCAGTAAAATGTTCCTCTATCTGGATGCTGGAAGGGAAGCAAATAGTAGGACGAAGTGATATGAAATCTTTGAATTTTACGTCCAAGGGATATGTCGGCTAGGCTAAAGGAGACAGTGATGATGAGATATGAAGGAAATGGTGGAATGAAGAAAGTGAGAGGATACGGGAGAACCCCGCAAAAATCAACGCGCACGGTGTTCGTCCACCACAAAGCCTACTTGGTGCGAGCTGATATCGAACCAGGGATCTCATGCACCATAGGTGAACGCTCTACCACTGAGCCACTGTTGCCCCTGGGGAGAAGTGAATAATGCAAGTAAATAGGCCTGGCAACACAGCGATTGCGTGCATTCCGTAAATCGATTCTCTGATTAAAACCAGCAGTTAATTAGTGTGTCTATTCAAGTTGTCTCTTGATTCTGGTAAACACAGTAAGCAGCAAGTGTCTTCCTTTGTATGTAGATAAGTATAAGTGGACATATACAGCTCTCAACAGCTCGACTAGCTTTGGAATCATATACGCTAAGCAATATCTGCCAATTGTTCAAGACTTGAACAAAGCGTGTAGCATACAGTTGTTTAGGAAGGGTTTCGAAGTAATTAGATGTAGTGGCGATTGCCGAAGATAAGTTGTATCGTAGAATCAATCACGAAACGATAAATACGTAATGTGACTTGAAGAGAAGGGGAGAAGTGGGTATAGACAATGATTATTTCTTGGCTGGTCTGTGTGTGCGCGCAGATTTCCTTCGGTACACATCTACAACTGTGGTCAGGTAATATTTTCGCAGAACTACATTCATCCTCCGTGTATTGGGATTTACCCCCCGGAGAAAATCTGGACTTACTACGGGTATAGAAAGCTGACGGAAATGATATTAAGTTAGTTTCAAAACAAGGCTGAAAACGACGTGTCACAATAATTTGACCAGACAGCACACAAGTTCTATAGCGACGGAATTATAATATTACTGGGAAAATGACAGATGGTTACCAAACAAAATGGTACATATGTGGTTTCACATTCTTTCAAAATCACAATCTCAATTTAACCTCCGAATGCTCAATACTTTTTAGACAATCTGATGTAAACCAAAGTCCTTCATTATGAGCTGAAATAAGGATAACAACTTCAGAACATCACATTAAGCGTACTAGAAATATTTACATGAAATTTAGGAATGAAGAAAAAAAATATCCTCACATAGACTAGCCAATAACTCTCGTATTTTAATTTTGGAAAAGATTCTAAAATAAATAGTAAGCTTTGAAATTATTTTATTATTCCCCCAATCTTCCGGCTCCTCTATAAATTGTTTGCACGTTAGCAACATTTGTTGGTTTGAATATAAGTCGCAGGTAGCGACAATTATTAGCTTGGCTGCGAACTATTAGGACAGTGACTGACAAACTATGTTTCATAATAAGGATTATTATTGGGTTTAAGAGAGGTAAGGGTACAAGGGATGCAATGGTTTATTAAAGGTAATCGGTGAGAGATTTATAGAAAAAGAGAAATAGGTGTATGTTGTATTTGTAGATCTGGGAAAGGTTTTTAAGCGGGTAAACTGGGGATTGTTGACGAGAGTTCTGAAGAAGGTTGAGTTGGAATAGAAAGATCGAAGATTCATAAGAAGTTTATGTATGAACCAAATAAGCATTAGAATAGGGGAGGAAATAAGAGGCAACCGTAATTGGAAGGAGAGTTCGACAGGGATATTTTCTCTCACCGACACTATTTGATATCTATCTAGAAGAGGGAGGGGCAATCCAAATGAAATTGACCAATTTCCAGGTCAAAAGTTGCTGACAAAATTTATTTATTTATTAATTTTTTACCTAAGATTGTACCACATTCACGCAGTTGAAAACAGCTATTCATTTATTTTTTAGCCGCACCGGTTCGTTTGTAGCGGCCATTTTATATAGGCGCGTGTATATATTTTAAACTTTACAGAGGATTCTGTTAAACACTGTAACTTTTTAGATTTTAAAGATAATGAGTTGAAACCAAAACCATATGAAAGTTAATGGAATGGCAATATTCTGTGTTCCGTGCACATTGAGACGTACTTCAGAACGTTGAAATAAAAAGCTCTGAACATTGCGGTTGGAAACCTAAAAATAACCATTTTGTAATGTTCATTTTGAAAGGAAATAAATGACTCACCTCTAATTTTTTGTCTATATAGAGACTAGATAAAAGATAATGTCTCGAACAAGTTTCAGATCTGAGAACCATATACTTGAGTTTCTGGAAATTTTTAAACACTGTGAATTTCCGAAAAACGTGTATTTTCACCATCAAATATCTCAGGAAGGACACAAGTGAAAAATCTCAAATTTGCACAAAATAGACGATGGTTAAGCAGTAACAAGTGAGTAAAATTGCGTTACTGAGACTTGAGTGGTTTCTGAGTTATAAGTTGTTGCAATGATGTGAAATTCGAGATTTTAACAGCTCAACAGATATAAAGGTTTTGTGTTGATAGTATCTCAGACATACAATTTATCTATGTTTTATCAGAAGAAGTGCTGCCAAACAGCAAGAAATTCGAGATTTGCTACTTGTAAAAGAATTATCGTTGCCAGATAATACCATAGATTTATATCTCTGACGCAAACACAAATCAGATGTTATGAAGAACATAGCATGTTGTCATTTGCACCTAATGATACCGTAGCCTGTATTTACAACGAGAAATTATGGGTTGGGAGAATTAAAGACATCAGTCAGGAAAATAATGATTTTCATTAACTTTTTCCATCCCCATGACCGAAGAACCTTTTTTAAACTATCTACGAATGGCAAAGTGTGGGTGCCAATCGCTAAGGTTCTCCGTAAACTCATATCCACAGAGTTCACAACCCTTACAGGTTGTACTTTCAATATCAGTGCCGATTTCTGAACACAAATTAGTCAACTGTTTATCTCACTGATGTTTTAACAGCAGCGCTATAGGCAGAAAACAAATACCAGAGGCGTTTCGTTTTTGTACAACATATGATCCATAAATTATGCATACTTTACCCATTAAATATTACAGTCATGTTATTTGGATTTTTGCTACAAAGTTTATACCCACTCATCATGGCGCTTCATGATGTTAAATCCCAGTGAATTAGAAACTTATAACTCAGAAACCACTCGACTCAGTGACGCAATTTTACTGACTTTTACTGAACAACTATAATCTGTTTTGTGAAAATTTGAGATTTTTCACTTGTGTCCTTCCTGAGATATTTGATGGTGAAAATACACGATTTTCGAAAATTTGCAATGTTTAAAAATTCTCCAAAAATTAAGTATATGGTTCACAGATCTGAAACTTGTTGGGGACGTTGTCTTCTATCTAGTCTCAATGTAGACAAAAAATGGAGGTGAGTCTCATTCATTTTGTTTCAAAATGTACACTCATGTCCAAAATTGTTGTCGTATGTCTATAAATATGTTGTTGTAGGAAGATTATTTGATAATGAATTCGTCCGGTATTTCTTACAATGTTAGTACATGTATAATCGGAAAAGACATGTATGTGGCAAATTTCATGTCAAAGGAGCAGTAAATAAGAACAATAAAACTAAAATAAAACTTTCTTGTCCAATTAGCAACATTTTGTTATACTCATTCTAATTTTCGTATTTATAATTCCTTTCCCATGAAAGTTTCCACAAATATACATTTCCCGATTATAGATATAATATCAGTATTAAAAGTACGCAGCAAAATCATTATAAAATTATATTCTTACACAAATTCAGTTATAGATATGCGACAATTATTTTAGTCATGAGTGTACATTCCTAAATGGACATTTATAGGTTTCCAACCGCAATGTTCAGAGTTTTTTCTTTCGACGTTCTGAAGTACTCTCAATGTGCACAGAACACAGAATGTTGTCCATTATCTTTCATATGGTTTTGGTTTGAACTCATCTTTAAAACCTAAAAAAGTTACAGCTTTTAACGGAATTCTCTGAAAAGTTCAAAATACGCTCAGGCGCCTATACAAAATGGCCGCTACGACAAAACCTGCGCGGCTAAAAAATAAATGAATACCCGCTTTCAACTCCCTGAATGTGGTACAAACTTAGGTAAAAAATAAATAAATTTTGTCAGCAACCATCATTGGTCGATTTCATTTGGATTGCCCCAGGAGTGGAGATCAACCTGCATAATCAAGATTGTATTTCGGTAGGGGATAAAATGATTAGATGTATACGGTTTACAGATGATATAGCGCTTGTTGTAGAGTCTGGCAAGAAAATCAATAAGATATTAAAAGCTT